>NC_085870.1:46452104-46632088 GCF_034702125.1 Engraulis encrasicolus | reverse complement strand
TGTGCTGACCGGGGGGGCCTAATAGGCTCAATGGACTCCTCTAAGTGACAGTCTAGTGCTCTTGCTTGGAATCGCCTCTGGGTGGCAGTAAGACTACACTTCTAGGGTCTCGAAAGTCCATGGCGCGAGGTCCAGACTAGTATGTAGGGCACCATAGGTGACAGCTCGCTGGCCGGCGGACCCATGGGGCCATTGGCCAAAATTAAATCAGACGAGTGGGGCAAACACTACCATCAGTGTGCAGAGAAACCAGAGGATTACACCCAGAGGAAGCTGCTCTCCGTCACAGTCCGGACGCAACGAGTCTCAGTCAGGGATGGGTACTGCTGCTCGTTGTGCTTCAGCGTCTTCATCATTCAGACTGGCTTTGGTTCCTCTTTGTGTGTTGTACTGTAGGTAAGGACCATTGGAAGTCAAGAGTGGTGAGCATGGCAGAGGGGAGATCGTTGTTGGGTGAGTGTGTGACTGACAGAAAATTGTGTGGATGGACTGAAACTCTCATTTTGTCATTCTCTACTTTTATCACAATGTGGTTACTTGAGTATTGAAAGGAGACCGTCTGTAGGCTACAGGGTTCATTGTATTTATATCCATATAATACTGTAATCACTTGATCTTAATCTGGTATCGTCTCTAATGCTATTCATTTTCTCACAGACAATACATCCCAAGTAGGCCTAGACAACTCAATCTGTTTAGAAATAGGTCAGTTATGTGTCTTTTATAGGCCTACCGTGGCACATCTGGTTCTAGGGTTCTAGTAATCAGGTCAAATGATGTTTCATCAAAAATGTTTGTTCTTAGAAACTGATCAGCTGTTGTTTGTGTGTTTTGGCTGTCAGCCACAGGACGGAGTATGTCGGAGGGCTCGGAGCGGCCGCCATCGGTGGACACGAGGCCGTTAGGTGTGGAGGTCGGCAGGCCAGGGAGAGAGGCCAGGCCCGTGGGAGAGCCCTCCTCCCGGGGCTCTGTCATGCACCCCGAGAGGGTCACCCTGGTGGTGGACGGCACACACTTTGTGGTGGACCCAGCGTTATTCACCGCACACCCGGACACCATGCTGGGCAGGTGTGTACAGTTGGCCTGCAGCATATGCCTGCCTGGTGCACGTTCCCTGTATGCCACTTTCATCATGCTGTTTTGGGCGTTTTATTGTAGTTCAGGGCTGGACTAGTAATCTGGCATACCGGGTATTTTCCGGTTGGCCGACAGTCCTCAGGGGCCGATGCTGTTTATTGTTTCTTTTTTTCCCTGAGAGACCAGCCATCAATTTAGATGGGGTGGCCCATTGGTCCATCTATTTAATATAGACAAGTGGACTGAGCCAATTATGATTATGTAGAAAAGCAGATGACTGGTCTATGCCCGGGCTGTTTTGCAGTCTCAGTCCAGCACTGCTGTAGTTGTACTACTTGCTGCAAATTTAGTCCAATATTTAGCATCATACTTAACACTACATTACATTGCATTACAATTCAACAGATGATTTTATCCAAAGTGACTAACAGTTACGATATGACAGGGTATTGGTTAAAGGCCCTGGTGCAATGTAGGGTTAGGCGGCTTGTTCAAGGTCATTGGTGAAGGTGTAGGGCAGGGATGTCAAACTCAGACCGGAGGGCCAAATCTGGCCCACGGAGTCATTTTATTCGGAGTGTCACAGGAATATGAGTGGGGCCAGGCCGATGAAAGAGCTCACACTCACATGCAACACAATCTATGGAGAACACATGAAGCATGTGTAATGTAACTATGAGTATTAAGTGCATGTACGCACTTCATTTTTTAGTCCATTGAGTTCGGCATGTTACTTCTTCCTAGATTTAGTATTCGGCCCTTAGTCGATTTGAGTTTGACACCCCTGATATAGGGCCTCTCTGATCCTGATACAAAGACCAACTCCCTAATCCTAGACCACAACACTTACTACTTCCCTTAGTAACAGTGTGGGATGATGTAACCTACATTTGCAGTAATGATTTGTAGTCAGTTAGGGGAATTGCTGTGTTTAGTCCTACCAAATTCATTTAGTAGAATATTTTATCTTCCAATAAGGATGAATCCACAGTGTAGCGTTTACCAATGAAGACCCTTTTGTCAGATTACTTGTTTAATGTCCTTATGGAGGACAAACACACAAACAAACACACACAAGCACGCACGCACGCACACACACACAAACAATGAATCTTCCATAATGGATGAATGGATGAAATAACACAACAGAACAGTAATGGAATAAAAAAAGTCCCATCTCAAAATAGCTACTTTACTCTATTGTGAACAACACACAAGTCAATCCTCTGCCACAAGCAGGATCCTTAATACTCCAGAGATGAAGAGGCATCTCAGAGCTTCAAAGAATGAGCTGGTTGCTTTTAAATAGACCCCTTTAGAGTTTGTAAACGGGTATGACGTAATTTGTCTGCATGCGCACCGCTGCTTCAAAATCGTCCATGCTCCGTTCACTTGTACGGAGACTCGACAGGTGTTTTTTCCGAAATAAGAAAACGGATGCTTGCGCCAACTTCAGATATGCAGCGGGCACCACAGACACGGGCATTCCTGGCCCTGTCATCAGTCTAGTCAGTAGTTTAATGTCTTGTAACAACAAACATCTCCTATGCTTCTGGTACAGCCTCTTCCCTCTCAAAATAGCACAAGTGTACTTTTCGGAATCTCTATTTTTTATCAACGTACACGCTTCAGAACGGCAGTTTTTCTCTCTTTTGTCTCTGCACTGTCACCCAGTATTACATACAGAATCACCACTTCCTATTTTACCCATGCCTGCAGTTCTCCTAGTGGCCGCTGTCGAGATACGGCTCTGAGCCCAGCTGCCCGTTCTTTCTGAATGGAGTCTGCACTCCCCCTAGAGTGCAGTACCACCCAGAAAAGTGGAGTCTCTCGTAATATCCTTAAAATAGGCCCCTATCTCTGGTGTGTTTGAGTCAACGATGCGCACGCATTCATGAGGACGTCGACTCTGAACGGGTCTATTGACAGACACGTCCACACACAAAATATGGAAATAGAGAAGTGGTGAAATTATACACAATGCCAAGTCAAGAGTTGGGACACTTGTAAATTGTAATCACACTTATATAAAACTTACTAGCCTACCTATTTTCATGCATCTTGCTTTGTTGTGTTATTATTAATATCCACAAAACAATGACATCTAAGCGGACTACACCACCTCTTCTATTCCAATTGCAATTCTGATCCGATCAAAAAAATCTATTCCGATTGGGCCATACAAAAGGGGATTCCTGATCGGATTAAAAACATATTCCTTTTCTAATCGGATCAGAAGTGTCCATCTACTGTATATACAGCTACTGATTCTGCTGGGGTAGTATGCTGTCTTTGCAGTATCATGTAGGCTAATGGATTGAATGTGTTAAAAAGAATTGCATTTTATTTTTATTCATCATAATTCACCAAGTATCCGAACTTGGACTTGTGGTTATAATTAGTTTATTGCCATCAACTGAATGTGTTACCTCCTGTTGTCAGGATGTTTGGCCCAGCTCGGCAGCACAACTTCACGCGGCCCAATGCGAAGGGAGAGTACGAGATAGTGGAGGGCATCAACGCCAGCATCTTCCATGTCATCTTGGTGAGTGCTCTCCACTATGGTTACCCTTACTCAGTTGGTCCCAAACTTGAGGGTTGGGTGTTGTCGCGGAGGTAATGCAGGGGTGGGGGGGTCACAGAGAGAAGGAACTTTGTATTATAAACAGGAAATCCACAGTTTAACATAATTACATAAATTGGTTTAGTAACTCTAATCACTTGTATGGTTACATATTACCTTTTATACAATGTACTTTTGACTACATATTAACTTTTCCTGCGAGTTAAAATTTAAATTTAGCAGTCACAAAAAATGGCGTTTGGAATTTGGGTGGGGGGGGGGGTGTCACCGCAGAAAAGGTTTGGGGACCAGTGCCCTAACTATCTTAACATTTCTTGGGTATGCAAGTACTGTGCAATGTACTGTTTTGGCTGATGGGTATGTGTGTGCTGCGCTGAGCCTTCAGGACTACTACAGAGGGGGTATTCTAATCTGCAGTGTCCAGAGAGCATTTCATAACCCTACATGTAATGTAATGTAATGTCATGAATTGAAATATAATGTAATCTAAGATTTGCTGTGCCATCAGGGCTACTACAGAGGGGGCATTCCACAGTGTCCAGAGGGCATCTCTTACAGACCTAAATGTAATCTATTGTAATGTAACATAATGTAATGTAATGTAATGTAACATTTCCTCACCATCAGGACTACTACAGAGGGGGCATTCTGCAGTGTCCAGAGGGCATCTTGGTGGCAGAGCTCCGGGAGGCCTGTGACTACCTATGCATCAACTTCGACTACAACACTGTCAGATGTCGCGACCTCAGTGAGTACATTGCATACACTTTGCATGAAATAGCAAAGAAAGGGACACACTTAGCAAAATGTTTATTATTATCAACATTTTATAGACATTATGCACAGTGTTTCAGTGTGTGCCTCCCTTTTCAATTACTTGAGGCTATCATCTGCGCCAGCACCCTTACAACATTTAATGTAGACAGAGTGAGGCATGTTTCCATCTACAATAGATCTTGAATTGACAAGGAGGGGTCTTACATATAGTGAATAAACCAAAACCTGAACTTATGGTATATAAAAAGTGCATCTTATGTCATGACAATAAACAGTATGATATAATGTCATTTGTAACCACATGTAGCGGTGTTCCTGATGTGCCAGTTACATCAGAAATCAGAGACCAAAGAGTATTATCCAGTCTCGCTGGGTACATTGCAATATTAATACTTTGTAGTATAAACATTTCAACACTATTGTCTTGCTGTCATTGGCTGCCCTCAGGTGCCCTCCTACACGAGTTGTCCAATGACGGTGCCCGTAGACAGTTTGAGGGCTACTTGGAGGAGCTGGTAGTTCCAGCCATGGTGTCCAGTGCCCAGGAAGGGGAGCGAGAGTGCCACATAGTGGTCCTGACCGACGACGACACTGTGGACTGGGACCATGACAACCCTCCACCCATGGGCGAGGAGTACTCACAGAGTAAGTGATGCCAACTAGCAGAGTTTGACGTAGAATGTTAGTAAACCTCCCTCCCAAGGCCTCCTAGCGCAGGAGCACCTCAGTTGCACTGGTGCTGTAAGCCCAGGATGGGAGTGAGGGTTGGGGGGGGGCGGGGGGTGTTACGGATATCAACTAGCAGAGTTTGGCGTAGAACCTCGGTTACATAAGTATATATCAGAGTAGACAGAAGAGATACGTAAAGGTTCCAGAAGGACATGACAGTGTCCAGCAGCACCCTGTAATATAATAATAATACACATTGTGCAGATCAAACAAATTGCACACCTCTGCATACTGTACCAGTATCTCAGCACTAGTCCCCAAGGTCCCCAAACAAATGCATGGCATTGCACGGGTCAAGCGTATTGCACACATTGGCATACATGCAGATGTGGGCAATATGTTTGATCAGTACAATGTGTTTTATCTGTGAGCTGCTAGACACCTTAATTTTGTTTTCAAGTGCTAAACTTGAGCGGAAGTGGGAGGCTGATTTCACTCATGACATACAGTAGTTTAAAGCAACACTGCTTAGTTTTTGCAACCTTTACATTTCATGTTTCCAGTCATTTCAGTAGTTCACCAACCATGGGTTATAATTGCACAAGTATTTTCCGTGAGTGACTCCATGTGCTGCTGAGGTAGTTTGGATGGGCAGGTTGTCTCTCTGTAGCTCCATCAGAGATAATTGTGCAACCCAAAGGCTGACAAAAACTATGCACTGGAGTCATTCTACGTTTCGAGTGCGCTTTTGGCAAATGCAAAATGTCAATTATCAGTATTTTTTCACATAAATGACCTAGATATCTCCATAGTGTATACATTTAAGTTTCCAAACAAACAAATGGCCAAGCTTAACCTTAAATCATTTGTTAAATATTCCTATGAAAGCAAACATTTGCTTGATTATTTTGTCAACAGTGTTATGGACAAATACTATGTCATTTCAAGCATATATACAAAATACTACACAGTTGAAACAACATATGTTTGAAAGTGTTCATGTCCCTTAATAATAATGTTGTCATTAATCTGTGCAACTGATATAGAAAATGTGATTATTGAGCTTCATATGTAGGATTTTATGATTCACTGTGATACAGACTGACACTTTTTTCTTTATAAATCCCTGTAACGTCTGATTTGAACTCAGTCACCCTTCTTACACAAATCTTCCCTCTCCAGAGATAATCCCTAGTATCTGTTCATAGGATTTTTCCAACACATAAAAGATCAATAGCACAAAAACACTTTCAAAACAGTCAACCGTGTTACTCAACTGTGTTATGGTCAACAGTGCAGGGGAACAAGTCGGCACTTTTTGTCATATTGTGATGATAACTGTGAATCAACATTTGCAATCGTCTTGGGTAAAACAAGTTTCTTTACATGCTAATATGAAGACTGAATCTGACATTTGGAAAACAGGACGGCATGAAAACGCCCAAAACCAGTATTAATTCATTCTTGCTGAGGGAAACAATGTTATGTCTTGACTGTTTGTATTACATGACAGATAAATGTGTGTAGATGTTCAAAACATCATTGGTTGCAGTTACCGGTAATACAGTGCCCTCCATTATTATTGGCACCCCTGGTTGAGATGTGTTTTTTAGCTTCCAATTATTATTATTTTTCTCTAAATAATATGGGACCGTAATGGAAAAAAAGAGAAAAATCCAATCTTCAATCCAAGTGCATTTATTCAGTGGGGAAAAAATCCCACATAAAGAAATAACTATTTGACATCAAATCATGTGTGTCACAATTATTAGCACCCCTGTTGTTAATATTTTGTACAACCCCCTTTTGCCAACAAAACAGCACCTAATCTTCTCCTATAATGTTTCACAAGATGGGAAAAGACAGAAAGAGGGATCTTCAGCCATTCCTCTTTGCAGAATCTCTCTAAATCATCCAGAGACCTGGGTCCTCTCCTCTGTACTCTCCTCTTCAGCTCACCCCACAGGTTCTCAATGGGGTTGAGGTCTGTGGACTGAGATGGCCATGGGAGGAGCTTGATTTTGTGTCTGGTGAACCATTTCTGTGTAGATTTGGCCATATGTTTAGGGTCATTGTCTTTCTGAAAGACCCAGTGACGACCCATCTTCAGCTTTCGGGCAGAGGGCAACAGATTTTGATTTAAAATGTCCTGGTATTTCAAAGCATTCATGATGCCATGCACCCTAACAAGCTTCCCAGGGCCTTTGGAAGCGAAACAGCCCCACAGCATCACTGACCCACCCCCATACTTCACAGTGGGTATGAGGTGCTTTTCAGCATGCACATCTTTCGTGGCACGCCAGACCCACTTAGAGTGTTTGTTGCCAAAAAGCTCAATCTTGGTCTCATCTGACCAAAGCACACGGTCCCAGTTGAAGCCCCAATACCACTTGGCGAACTCCAGACGTTTGCGTTTATGATTGTGGGTGAGGAAAGGTTTTCTCCGTGCATGCCTCCCAAACAGCTTGTTGGCGTGTAGACAGCGCCTGATGGTTGATTTGGAGACTTTGTGACCCCAGGATGCTACCATTTGTTGTAATTCTGTAACAGTGAGCTTTGGAGATCTTTTGATTTCTCTTACCATCCTCCTCACTGTGCGTGGTGGCAAAATAAACTTGGGTCCTCGTCCAGGCTTGTTTACCACTGTTCCAGTTGTTTTGAACTTCTTAATTATTCCTCTCACAGTAGATATGGGCAGCTGCAGTTGAGTGGCAATCTTCTTGTAGCCTCTGCCTGACCTGTGAAGGTCGACGCACATCTGCCTCACTTGTATGCTGTGTTCCTTTGTCTTTCCCATGTTTAAGAGTGGATAAGAGAAATGGCCTCGGTGTCACATCATATTTATACCCCAGGGAAGCAGGAAGTGATGAATTACTAATTAAATGTTCCTACATACTCTGGAAAACTTTGTAAACTACTGTAGAAATGACAGAAATGCTTCAATTATATTTATTTCCTGGGAATTGTTAAGGGTGCCAATAATTGTGGAACAGGTGATTTAATGAAAAATAATTATTTTTAGTCAGGGATTTTTTTTATTTTCCTACAATTCATTTGAGTTGAAGGCTACATTTTCCTAAAATTTTCAGTGTGACAGTATTCTTCTGCAATAAACACTGAATTTATTTTAAGGCTTTTAACACATCTCAACCAGGGGTGCCAATAATTATGGAGGGCACTGTAGTTAGTGGAATTGGCAAATAAAGTCCATGGACCTAAAAGCGCACTCGAAACGTAGAATGACTCACTGGCTAATTTTCTGAAAGAGTATTAGTCTTAAAAGATGAATGAACTGTAGTGCATTTTTGAAGTGTGTATTTAAGCCATCTGAGGAATTCAGTTTAAACACACATTCGTAAACACTCACTGCGCAGATCATTCTCTTATTTTATACTATCCTCAAACACAGCATTTTTAATACATGTAAAAAATATGTAGAAATGATAGCATTCATTCGATAAACATACGTACGTATACATTAGATTCTCTCTACAATAATTGTAGAGAGAATCTAATGTATACGTACGTATGTTTATCGAATGAATGCTATCATTTCTACATATTTTCAAATATAATAATATGTAGCTTGCTAACTTCAATTAGTCATCAGTGTAACTGACTTTATTTTTCATCCATTTAATCTGATTAAGTAACAAAGCATTTGTGCGTGGGAGCCAATGACGTATATACTATAGTATATACGTCAGTGGTGGGAGCATTCCACAAGGATTGACCTTACTGGTAGTAAACTGACCAAAATGTGAACCTGTAAGCGGAGAAAAAAAGTGCCTCAAACCTCAAAAGTTATATGACTCATGGCATACATGCTACAGTTGGTAACCAGCCACATACACATAGGTTTTTATCTGTAGCTCTTCCTAATATGTGTCCAAAAATAGCACACAAGAGGGAAGTTAGACATGGGGTCATGATGTCATCATCATGTTTGAGGTTTGAGACACATCATTACCAACATCTAAAGCAAAGTCTATAGCCTTTGTTTACAGACCACCACCACCACCAACCTAGAATATATAGTGTACTGTGTATACATCTGTGTGCACTATATATAACTGTACAGTGTACTGTATGTGTATATGTATGTGCAGCATATGATATGTATATATACACTTTATATGGACCACTACCACCACTAAACCAGAGTCTCTGTACATACTGTATGTACCAGTAGCCTCTATAGTATATCGTGTACAGTGTATATGCTGACCATACTACCACCACTAACCAACTGGCTCTATTTTAATTTCTTACAGTCATATACAGCACCAAACTGTACAGATTCTTCAAGTACATTGAGAACAGAGATGTGGCCAAAGCTCTGTTGAAGGAACGAGGCCTGAAGAACATACGCATTGGCATCGAAGGTGAGTAGTAGTATGAGTGGTATGAATAATACAGTATGTGTGAGGGGTAGTATGAGTGTGTGAACCAATGTCAACTGTGAGCGCATTCCACTGGCCTTGTATAAGACAAATAAAGTGCTATTTAGAAATTCGCAATAGTAGGGGGCGCTGTGGTGCAGCGCACTAAGCCCACAACACATTTGGCCTTGCATACTCATGAGGACCCAGGTTCGAGTCTGGCATGGGTCATGTCCCAACCCTTCCCCATCTCTCTCTCTCACTCTCGTCTGTCCTATTAGCCACAAAAAAGACACAAAAAGCCCTAAAAAAAACATTTTCACCATGCTGGGTCTATTTAGGCCTACAGGGTCAAAACATTACTTGTCTTTTGTGCACATCCTTATTATAAGTGTTGCTGTTCTTATTCTTATTATAAGTGTTGCTGTTCTTATTCTTATCATAAGTGTTGCTGCAACTTGATTTCACAGAAGTCTGTGAAATGAGCACATAGACAGCAGTTGCAGACGGTACAATTAATGTGGTTAAACCATTAGGTTTGGGATTTGTGCTGGCATAAGATGTTGTCATGTGTTCTGCAATCAAAGATTGCTTAACCTCAGTTGCAGCAGATTGCAATGAGTGCACATTAAATGCTGTTGTCACGCCTGAAAAATAAACAGCATCTCAGTAGGATCTCTAGTGCATAGCCTTCTAAACCAGTGGTTCCCAAACTGGGGGTCATGACCCCTAAAGAGGTCATAGAGGTACTGCAGGGGGGACACAGAGAGAAGGGACTGCATTCAGAAAACCTTCAATATTCTTTCATATTTACGTATAACCAGTCCAAAAATTGTTAGTTACAGATTTCACTTGTGTGCGATTAATAATGCAAATACTTTTCCTGTGATTTTCACTTTAAAAGTTAGCAATATTAAAAAGAATATGCTATTTTAAGGGACAAAAAAAACATTTTTTGCCATTTGGAATACGGGAGGTAGTGGGCCAGGAAAACATTCTCAGATCACAAAAGGGGGTCCCAGGAGAAAAAAAACGTTGTTCTAAATCAGAGCTGACTTTTAAATGTTGGCATGTTTGGTCCTCCGCTATCCCAGGGTACCCCACATGTAAGGAGAAGGTGAAGCGTCGCCCGGGCGGGAGGTCGGAGGTCATCTACAACTACGTGCAGCGGCCCTTCATCCACATGTCCTGGGAGAAGGAGGAGGGCAAGAGTCGCCACGTGGACTTCCAGTGTGTGCGCAGCAAGAGCGTGCCTAACCTCACCGCCGCCCTGGCAGAGGGGCCCCCGCGGCCCGGGGGCGCCACCCCCGCCCCACAGGTGGACGAGCTGGACCGCCTCAACGGACCCTCCCCTCAGCCCCCGACATCCCTCTCCATGCCCAGCTATGAGTGCTGAGCTGCAGACACAGAGATATATAGAAGTTACATACGCAACTACTGTATATATCTATGTGCTGAGCCATCTGTGCTGCCATCACAAGAGGACAAACGTATTTTGTCTTTGAAGGTGAAAATACCTGTAAATAGGCCTACTGGTTATACCAGTCAATGTTTTGACCAATGACCATTGGTCAGTGTGTGTACCAAAGCATAGGCGGTATGCACAACACACAAGCCATGTGGAGTATGATTTTGTAAATTATTTGTATATATGAAAAAAGGGGTGTTGACATTCATTTCTTGCTGGTGTTTTGGAGTTAACCGTCTCATCACATGACTGGTTAAAGGTCCAATGTGTAAGATTTCTCCTTCTTGGCAGGGAAATGATAGCCTGACGACCAGCCCATAATACTTCTTTTCATTCATATTCATAGTTCTTTTCTGGGGAAGGTTTAGTCGGCTACCAGGCGGCCTGCCAATGAGCAAACGATTGGGTGAGAGCTGTCCAATCGTTTCATACCAGAACTGAGTGCAATCCTCCCGTCCTTCTACTGCAATCGCGTCAGGTCAAAGAACCTCCAGACCATGAATACGAATGAAGAGAAGCAGTATGGGCGGGTCATGCAGGCTAGGGCAATGAAGTGATAATAACATAGTTGTGAGTTTATCACATCAGTGGCCATTTGGAAGCGTGTATTGCCTTACTTATTCGACAAGATTGTTCAAGATGGAGCATGAACATAGCCTGACGAGCACACCCATTTCAGCTACTAATGAAAAGAGGTGGAGAGGCACAGGCTAGTCAGGCTAGCATGAACATGACTTCATGCACATATGAATGTAAAATTTAAGCAATTGGAAGACTTTAGTCTAATGTTGGTTATTCGTTAATAAGGTCAAACTTGTGATTGGATTGGACTGAAATTTACTGGTAAATCTACAATGCTACAAACTGGGCCTTTAAGATGAGGTTTGATATCGGAGGCAAGATGACTGGTTTCAGGCAGGAAATCATAGCGATATGTTGATGTGTATGCTACCAGACACAACTTTTTTTGGATTTCATGTATTGTTTTTTATATTTAAATAATTATCTGGGTTTTTGTAAATATATTTTGTATTCAACCCAGGGACGTCAAAAGGACAACTCAATGAAGCATCAACATTTTTGGTAAAAATAAAATGGAAAAGCAATAACTATTCATGTATTAAAAGTGAAATGTGACTCCAATCTCTTTACTCTAACAATATCATACAGTATGCATAAGTGCCCTTTTTAAATTTTAAAACATCATCAAACATCATGATGGTGAAAATAAGTTTTATTTTATTCTGAAAGCATATTGTTCAAGCTGAATTGAATCCAGATCGATCAAAGGCTAGGAAATGAACAGACATAAATACTTGAGTTTTTTTTACATTTGAAATCCTACTCAACCATTCATAAAACATGCAAACTCATTCTAGAAAAACACTGTAAATATGCCTTTGGCTTAAAGCATGTGTATTCACACAGGAATACAAGTATGAAAGGGTTTCAACTACCAGGGTTAGGTCTCATATCTTACACACACGTGCACACACACGGAATGCTTAAGTTATCTCATCACATATCCTCACAACAGGCTCACTTGGATGACAGAAGATGACCAAAAAGAAATCTCAAATCTAATAAACTAGAGACCATACAGTAACTTGCTGGACATTATGCACATTCCTTGAACTAAGGACTTGATAAAAACCTTATGAAAAAACATGACCCACAGGTCAATGAAATATCACACATCCCTCAGTCCAGACATGGATAAAGCCTGTTAGGTGGGAGTTAAACATGGGTGATAACCCTCCACACATCAAAGTTATGACACACAATATGATGCTATCACTCTCTCATCTGAAGTGCTTTTTAACATGAGAACCTCTGAGAGGAAGTTCAGCTCAGAGTTCACATCATTCTGTGAAGGAAAAGTCATCAACTTATAGAGTATATGCGTCAAACACAAGCTCACTGAGACCTCGATTTCAACAAGAAACCTTCTCAAGTTTGAGTCACTGTGATGTCTCTGATGAGTTTGCTCTGTACCGTTTTCCTATGACAAGTACCACTCCAACTAATGGTGCTCTTTATAAATCAAAATGGACACAGCAAATAGTAACAAAAAAGCAAGACTTGTCAAAGAGAGCAATACCATAGAACACATCATTCAGCTGTCCATGTCAGAAGCAAAAGAGATTAAAAAAAGAACATATATGTAACGTTACATAGTATTCATAAATACAACAGCTACAAAAACAAATGCTGAAAGTGCCTTTTAAAAAAGAATGATGTAGTAAGAACTTGGGAAACGATACAGAGAAGAACACTAGTTTGAGAATGTGTGAATCCCCTTAAAGAATTAGTGAGTAACTTTAGTAGTTTTATTTCCAAAATATACTATGCTGCCATTCACGTTTGATCTTTTTTTTCCTCACAAATATTGGTCTATTCTCACCACAATAAGATTTTGCAGCCAACATTGTCTATGAGGTCTATCACTATTAATTCAAAATATAAGACTGACGTGGAGAAAACCCACCTATTCATGTATGAAAAGTGTACATTTCCAAAGTCAAACCATAATGAAAACTCTGATGGTGGTAGTAGTCATTCATGAAAAAGCTGATATTTGTGAATGAGCAGCATTCATTCTGCAAACAGACTCATAAAAAAGGACACACTCTATCTCTAAATATGCTCTCCATATTTTCCTGACACTTCATCCTGAATAGTGTTCATGAACTTCACAAAACAGAAAAGCAGTTTCCACTCCCATCTGTGAGACCAGGAAATGACACTAGTTCAACAGCTGTCTCTGACAAAAATAATAATGAAAAGAATAACTTAAATAAACCCTTATGGTTTCTGCATTGGTATTGCGAAGGGGTTTCGTTGAAAGGGCAAAACACACAAAGTATAACAGTAAGAAAAGCATGTATGGAAAAAAAGAGCTGATTCAAAAATATATATTATTTTTTTTATCAAAAGATCTGCATCAGCCTTGAATTGTCAACCACTTTGAACTATCAAACTATCAGCATGATATAAAAATATAAACTACTGCTATGTTCTTTGGGTAAAATCCAGCAATAATCATAAAAAAGTTGCATTGCATCATCTTAAGGAAATATTTCACAAGTAGTAGGAAATACAAATGTAAGCACTACCACCACATGGTAGCGCTGTAGAAAATACAAAAAGAGAACACGATAAAGGCATTGATTCACCAGTTCAACACTATGTGACTCCACCAGACATATACAGATTATTCCTGGAAAAGGGGGGCGGTTCTTTCCATTTTTGGCAGACGGGGTGATCTCATCAACCCAGATATAACACACACACACACACACACATACACACAGAAATACCCCAACACATAGACAAACACATTCACAAACACACATGCGCCCGCTCTCTCTTTCTCTGGCTCTCTCTCTGTCACACACTCTCTCTCTCTCTGTCACACACACATACGCACGTAATATGTACACACACACACACACACACACAGTCCACTCCCATGGCAGCAGCAGTGAGAGCGAGTGAGAGAGCGAGAGAGCAGCAGTGGAGGAGGGTTATGAGTGGAGTGGAGTGGAGCGGAGTGGAGCGTGCTTCTCTGCCAGGTCTGTCTGTGGTTTCCTGTGGTGGGGCTGAGAAACCAGCCTACTCAGGGTGGAGCACAGTTCAGTGCAGAACCAGTTCACAACAAGAGCTTACTTACACAGGCACACACACACACACACACACACACACACACACACACACGCGCGCGCGCACCCACACACACGGACGGATGTACACACACACACGGACGGACGTACACACAGCTTCTAAGCAGCACCCCTCTGAGGAGTCAGTCACATAGTGGCAATAAGGGAGGTGAGGGCACACACGGAGATAATGTAGGGGAGCAACCACACCACACACAAAAAAAAACGTTCATGTAAGGAGGGCCATTTGGGACACACAGTGCAAATGGAAACTCTTACATTTCCTCTTCACCCACACGCTTTGAAAGGAAAAAAAGAAAATGAAATAAAAAAAGAAACGGCAACAGTAAAAAAAAGAGGGAAGCTGGAGGAGAGAAGCTAAACAGTTGTGACAGATAGTGCCAGCCATTGTTCATTGTTGTTGTTGTGTGTGTGTGTGTGTGTGTGTGTGTGCGTGTGTGTGTGTGTGTGCGTGCGTGTGTATGTGTGTGTGTTTGTGTGTGTGTGTGTGCACGCTTACGTGTGCGCTCCATGCATCCCTACTGCTCCGAAGGCCTCAAGGAGAGAGAGAGAGAGAGGGGGGGGGGAGAGAGAGACAGAGACAGAGACAGAGAGAAAGACAGAGAGAGTGTGGACCAGTCATGTGGAGACAGGGCAGTGTGGAGGCCAGCTGGGCAGCCCAGTCAGTGGAGGAGACTGCTCATTTGAATAAAGTCAGTGTGAACCATATACCACACTGCACATCCTCCCATAGAGGGCAACAGTTCCGGCCAAGTCCTTAGAAGGTATAGCAGTATCCCACAAAGAAGCCCACAGCAGCACGCACGGCAGAGACACCAGAGGGTACAATCCGGAAGTAGAGAGGGAGAGAGAGGGAGAGAGAGAGAGAGAGAGAGAGAGAGAGAGAGAGAGAGAGAGAGAGAGAAAGAGAAAGAGAAAGAGAAAGAGAGAGCAATGAGTCTTATAAGTTGGATTTAGGGAAACGGACGGAATTTAAAAAAACATAGAATCCACTGGGAGGAATGTTCCGTGGGGAGGAAAAGAGGAGTGAGGGAGAAAAGGAGGCCTCTATCTCTTCCCTCCTTTCATGTAGGAGGGTATGGCACCGCGAGCGGTGAGGCCCTCGAAGCGCTTGTAGGTGTAGTTGATGAAGACCCAGTCCTTGTTCTTGTAGTCCGCCTCGGAGTGGTTAGTGGCCACGACTGGAGCTGTGGAAAAGAAGAAATAGAACAGGGGTCAGTCATACAGTCATAGGTATAAATTAAACACTAATAATACAATGTATCAGTATTCAGGGTTCCCACACCTTTTTCATGAACAAATTCAAGCACTTTTCAAGCACCTTCAAGCACCAAATGTTCAGTTTTCCAGCACCTTTAAATAGGTTGGTATGCCGGGGGATAACCACCATGGAAGGAGGCAACGGGCCCCACTTTGAGAACCACGATGGGACTCTTTGTAAATGGATTGGGAGGGGGGGGTGGGTGTCCTCCCCCAGAAAATGTTGCGTTTTTAAGGTGCAATTGCCTGCATTCTAATCAATTTTAGGGTGTCGAATGTCAAATCCCCTTTTTTGAGTTTGACTTGACACAAATTTCAAGCATTTTCAAGCACTTAACCAAAAATTCAAGCATTTTCACAACCTTGAAAACACTTCATTGAAATTCAAGAATTTTCAAGGAATTCAAGCACCAGTGGGAACCCTGCAGTATTGTATCTCTCTGAGTGTGTGGTGTGAAGCTGTATAAAATGTATAAGGGTCACTCAGTCATCCAGTCATAGTCATAAATGAGAAATGAACACTGCTGGAAGCAAATAGAGAATGGATCTGGGTCAGTCGTTCAGTCGTTGGTATAAATGAAATACGGACACTATAATGTAGTAGTACTATTTCTCAGAGTATCGGATCTCTGACAAAAAAATCTATCTATAAGTAGATAAAAAGTAGATAAAGCTAATTTTGTATACCGGTACATGGTTTGTACATTTTTGTTGCACATTTTCGCGACCCTGGCCCACAACTCAACCTTGTTGGAAACCGCTGTCTGTCAAAAAATTAGCTCACGTGGTTGGCTGCCAGTGTCTTGCCCCTCCTCACAACACCGTGTTCATAAACAGAAAAATCCCATGTAGGTGTTGCTGTAAAAGCTTTTTGTGGGACTAGCATCAACTGTACTGACAAACAGATCTTGCCACAAAACATTATAAAAATAAATGCGGAACGCTCGTAACGACTTCCTACTCAGAGCAATAGCTCTATGTCTTCCTCATCCAATAAATTCAACACAAATGTCTTTTCTTATAGCATTTGAAAACTTCAGAGCTGCATTGAAAATATCTTCCTCTTTTTATTCTGCCCATGTATTGTGAGATGCATGGACACTACAGTAACTTGCAACATCCCTTTCACTGAATCCACACAAGAACAAAGCTGCTCCGGCACTTATTTTTAGACCGGTGCCTGCTTCAGCTACCATACTGGCGCCATCTGCAACTGAAGTTAAACACCACAGCTTTTAAAAGGCGCCAAGTCTTCCTGGCGGCTCAGCAGTAGCAGCAGCAGCAGCAGCAGCAGAAAGCATGTGTGCACAAAATGCTGTTTTTAAGCTTTAGGTCCGTTTTTCCCCCTGGTCTTCCTTTACCCTGCCCTACTGTCACAACCGATGAAAGGGGGAGGGCAAACAGTTCAGTTGTCCCAGGCTCAGGGAGAGGGGGGCCACAATTGGAACCCTTATTACATTGTATGTATTGACAGAGGGGGCCTTTCAGATGATGTTGTCCCAGGCCTGGATAAAGCTGCCAGCGGCCCTGCTCTGCTGTTGTCAACACTAGCACATGCTGGAACGTTCCCCTGCCATTTCCTTCATGGCTCCTTTTGGCACACGATTGGTACAAAAATAGAGCTTTGTACTGTTAGACGTATGCCAAGGTAATCTCTTGTCATCTTGTCCCTCCAAAGTTTGCCAACAGGTCAAGGTTTTTAATGGGCAATCAGGGTGGACGTGAACAGAATGCAGTACGAGGGCCAGTATGTATGTATGTATGCCTACAAAACTAACCTGCGGGTTGTAGAATGTCTGATTCAGGGAACTCGTCAAAGTTGGAGGTGTCGTCGATGCTCTTGATTTCAATAGGAATGGCAGCCGGCCTCTCCCTACACAGACATAAACAGAGCAAAGACCACAAATGAGGAAATCAATAGCAGTGGTTAGAGGTAAACAGGAACAAACAGGCTTAAGAGGTGGTAACAGAGATGAAGAGGTCGACAGGTGATGGTGGATAGAAGCACTGGAACAACTGAAAATTTCATACGTACAGTATATCCAAGAACCAGAGAAAAAACAACCATACTTTATTGAGAAAAAAAGTGTCAGCCATTGGGTTCATCTGACATTGACAAGGGCTGTGGTTAGCAAAGGTCAAAAATATACCAAGACGCACAGAGCACTCTGTCTGTTTCAGAGCTTTGGTTGGTTGGAATTCCTGACAAATCAGAAAAAAATCACATGCATGATTAACAGAGAAGAAGGAGGAGGAGGAGGAGGAAGAGAGAGAGAGAGAGAGAGAGAGAGAGAGAGAGAGAGAGAGAGAGAGAGAGAGAGATAGAGAGATAGAGAGAGAGAGAGAGAGAGAGAGAGAGAGAGAGAGAGAATGAAAGCTGTGCTCTACCTGATGTGATCGTAGTCCACCCCCTCAAAGAAAGGGTTGCGTTTGATCTCCTCCACGCTCGGGGCACCAATACGATGTTCCCACTCACAGCAGAACCTGAAACAAACACATACAACAAACACAGTAACATGTAGATCTGAGAGGTTACAATATTGAGACATACAAATTAGTTTTCCTTGATAAACAGAATTAAAAAATGTGCACTGATTTCTGAAATCACTACTCAATTTTTTAAATCCTCATCACTATTATCACTGTCACTACCAGTGGACAGTGTACTTGACTCTGATGAAGACGCACTGCGTCGAAACGTTAGTTATGCTTGCAACACCATAAATATCAGCAAAACGTATCCTGTGTACTCCAGTCTTCCTTGGCCAAGTCTCCTTTGAAGTGGACCAGCTTGTTTTCAACTGACTACAGTCCCAGCCTGTGAGCACCAAAAAAGGCTAGAGTGCAAGTGACCTCCTTTCCTAAGTGGACAGGGTACATTTGTCTTCTGATTTCCTCAATACAATTCATAACAATTATTAATATAGTAATTATTTCAGTAGAAAATATAATGAGCAAGTGTGTGTTGCGTTTTGCCAATGTGTAAAGTAGCCTGAAGAGAGGGTGCAGTGGCCGACCTGAGGATGAGTGCCTTGGCCCTCTCGGAGATGGGCACCTCTGGGGGGAAGACCAGCGTCTCCTTCCAGTTCATCACCTTCTTGTAGGTCTCCTGGGGCGTCTCCGAGCAGAACGGAGGGTAGCCTGTGGGGAGGGGGTGGCGTGATGGCATAAGCACAGCCAAACAGGACAGTCAAATGAGGAGATTTGAGAGAAGAGCACACACATCATGTGCACACACGTCATGTTTGTAGGCCCCAGCTTAAGCCAAAAGACGACCTCTAAAGTGCAGGACATACATAAGGCCTACACTTGCTGCTTGTGTCCAGTGGCATGTGGTGAACTATGCAGCCACAGCGAATGGCTCAGCGGCAAAAACAAAATGTTGTTTCTAAAACATACTTCAGGAGGAGCCTGAGGAGCGATTGACAGCTGCCTTCCCAGCTTCGTTTTCCCGCCTTCTCAGAGATTTAATGCCTTCTACTCATTCACTTGTCATACGCAAAGGCTTCTCAAACTTTCCAAAATCCTACCCATACTCTGTATTTTACTAGTGGTCCCACTCTACCAATACACCTTGTGTTTTTTTAGTTTTGTTTTAACCTTGTTTTTTTAAGGAACATCAAACCTGTCAAGGGACAAAAGATGGAAATTAGCCTCATGGCTATAATCTTGTGTATTTAGTATTTTTGTTTAAATGCTGGTAATATATGCTGTCCCTTTTTAAATAAATAAACTTGTAAACCATCCAATTCCTCTATATACAGTACACAGGGGGGTGCGAGCAGATCTCATCCCGTATGATCTCCGCTTAAAGCATCCCAGGAACGAGGCTAGCTACCATACCAAACATGTACACCAATCACTCAGAGGGCGACTAGTAAAATGTTTTATAGACCACGATTTATTTACAGTACTTTACAGACATATAATATATGTCTCAGTGACTGCACATCAGCTGCTGTCAGATGAAGTGTACCGGTAATCAAAAATGGCTTGAAAAGTCTGACACATTTCCAGAAGAAAATGGCGATATTGTAGGGAGAGTTCAAGAGCGCTAAAACAACTAAAATGAAAATGTTATTATGCTTTATTATAGCTGCATCTCCCAAAAATACATCAACTTAAGACACACTGCTCGCTGTAAGAAAAAAAAGAAAAACTTTCCCACCCAGACCACTGCACAAATACTTTTTAGGTCTTATTACATTGATACTCATTAAGTATGCAACACAGGAGTGTGACATTACATACAGTTATTGCGAACATAAGAAACAGAGGGAGCATCAGCTTACCAATCAGCATCTCGTACATGATGACTCCGAGGCTCCACCAATCACAGAGCTTGTTGTAGCCCGTCTGCATGAAGACCTCAGGGGCGATGTAGTCTGGGGTGCCCACAGTGGAGAAGGCCTGGTGGAACACACACACTCATATCAGTACTATATTCTACTATACTATACTATACAATACTATACTATACTATACTAGTATAGACTAGACTCGAGTATGCTCCCACAGTGGAGAAGGCCTGGTGAAACACGCACACTCTCATCAGTACTATACTAGTCTACCATACCATACCATACCATACTAGTATAGTACAGACTATAGCATCCTGCTTAGTACCACACTGCACTACATCCCAGGCCTGGTGGAACACACACTCAGATCAGTACTATAACTCTACTACTAGCATAGCCTATTATCTGGGCTATAAATGAACTTTTTTCATCACTAGCCCATTTGGCTAGTAGATATTACATCTAACAATAATCCACCGGTAATCAATAATCTAAAAATCTAATCACAAGTATTCATTACCTAGAAAAACAACACATTATTAAGCGGGCTTGCAGAGCAAGGCCCGATTCTAGTAATCTTAAAGTACGCTTATTAAGCGGGCTTGCAGAGCAAGGCCCGAATCTAGTAATCTCTAAGTACGTTTATTAAGAGGGCTTGCAGAGCAAGGCCAGCTTCTAGTAATCTCTAAGTCCTGTTTAGATATTATTATTATTAAGCGGGCTTGCAGAGCAAGGCCCGATTCTAGTGATCTATAAGTCCTGTTTAGTTATTATTATTATTAAGCGGGCTTGCAGAGCAAGGCCCGATTCTAGTAATCTCGAAGTCCTGTTTAGTTAATATTATTATTGCTTCTCTTGTGCAGGGCAGTAAAAATAGAAAATGGATCTCCTCCTAGGCCTTTCGAGATAGAGACACCGTTCAAACACTAAAACGACCGGCTCGGCTTGGAGACCATTTGTAGTGATATAGTGTGTACGTGTCTCTTGTCGTTTTTCCGTTTTTGGGCGTTTTTGTGCAAGTTTGGGTCCCCATTGAAAACAATGGTAGAACCTTCATGAACCTAGGTGCCGCCACTCTACAGATCAGAGTGTAGGAGTTTTTTTTTCGGTCATAAAACATCAAGACTTTCACCTAGAAGTTTAGTTGAGGTGTTGTTAGCGAGCTCTAGAAAATGACTCCACACGCTGAAAATATCATGTCCCAACTCCCATTACTTTTTAAATGGCAGGTGTGTAAAAACGGCAGGGCTGGCCCCATTGCTTTTCCCATTGACTCTTGAAGTGCCTTTCTGAAGAGGTCAGCACATGTTCCACAAGAGGTCCATTTGTGACTGATCCATTTAACCTGTAAACTTCATTCAAAGACTGTTAGAAAGATCACATGTATGACTCCAATCTGTGACCAGGACATGTGCCAATTCTTTTTAGTTTATTAACAACAGCTATCTAAAGACCTAGAAACAGTTTTGATTCTGCCCTCTGCCTTAGAGCACTATACTAACTGCAATACAGTCAATCAGAACAGGTGCTGCCAATATAGGGTTCCATCTCAACTGTCACTTTCTCTCAACATTCTATTCTTAACGAGCAGCTGCACTACAGTTCTAGAAGTCTATTGTTCAGCTCTTCAGTGCAATATGATATTGTCTTGCTGAAATGTTTGTTACAGCCAGCTGTTTGGCTCAATGGTAAAGGTGCTGTATTAGAGATATGGAGGCTGGGAGTTCGAATCCCACTTGGACCCATGTTGATTTTCAAAATTATATCATATGCAGTGTTCCTTAGCCAACTTAAAATACCATGTATGTCCTTTAGTATCAATGGCAAAGGTGCTGAATTACAGATATGGAGGTTGTGAGTTCGAATCCCACTCGGACCCATGTTGATTTTCAAAATTATATCATATGCAGTGTTCCTTAGCCAACTTAAAATGCCATGTATGTCATTTAGTATCAATGGCAAAGGTGCTGGATTAGAGATATGGAGGTTGTGAGTTCGAATCCCACTCGGACCCATGTTGATTTTCAAAATTATATCATATGTAGTGTTCCTTAGCCAACTTAAAATACCATGTATGTCATTTAGTATATCCCCAAAAAGCGGAGCTCAACACTTTCAAGATGGCTGAATCCAAGATGGCTGAATTGTTTGGCCCATAACTTCTGACTGGGTGGATGGACTTTTCCAACATTTCTTTTAGCTTTGTTTTCTCAATAGTAGTTTGTTTTTAATTTAGGGATAGAGAGATCAAAAATAAAACAGCTCATCTCTGCCCCAAAAGGCAAGCCCGCTTCCAGCATTTTCTGTGAGAATGCAATCTAGTTATCCTTTTGACATCATCCTCAAGAATTAAACAAAGACGCTAATTTGTCATGATTTGTCGTGATTTGAAATACTGTGAAAGTATGACATGCAGTGAAATTTCACTTGTTCCACCCCATACTGTGCATAGACGTGTTTCTAACATGGAAAACAGAACACTTGCAGGAGAACATTTGATTTCAGAAACCAATCATCAAACTTAGCATTAGCAATGCTATATTGGCCTAATTATTAACTACTAACAGGCCATAATGGCCGCACAGGGGGAGCACTTTAGGCACAAGTGTGAATAAGTTTAGCATGCTTCAGTGCTTCAGTGTGCCTGGCCGTCCAGATATTAAACCAGCCCAAGGTTAAAGCTGCCCATTCAATGCTGCTGTTGAAGGCAACACAGACTGTAGCCTGCAGATGGGATCACTAGAGGCTTGACTTCTAAAATCACTCTAAACTAATAAACTATGAAACTTGTTGTCATCATAACAACACGTCAATGACATTACAGAGAGCCTGAAGTTAAAACATTAAGACTTGCTTATTATTACAATCATGGGAACAATAAGTTTATATTCAGCGAAGCCAACAGGGGGTGGGACAATCGGGTCAGTTGTCCCGGACCTAGTAGGAGAGGGGTCGCAGCATTGGGTCTTCATTACATAGTATGTATTGGGTGGGGGGTCCTTTCAAATGACATTGCCCCAGGTCTCTCAGCAGCCCTGCTTATAATACAAGCTCTGTGTTAACCCCTTTGTACACAGCCTACGTTATAACCTTACTATCACCAAAATGGTATTGTCCAAGTCTTTATACTGTATGTTACTTTGTCTCTCAGTAATGTCATAGCAATGTTGTTATGATGTAGTTGAGCCTTTTTAGCTAAGGCTAAACGGGCTCGCCGGGCTACAGGGGCTACGGGGTTGAAACACCCAACTAATAAATGGGAGTGTCATGGGAAGCAGAAGCTGGTAGAAGTGAGTCATCCCCACTCCACACTCCCCACTCCCCACTCCACCTTACCAGCTGCCGACGATTCCTCTTCCAGGTCTCTGCCTTCCTCTTGGAGTTCATGTTCTGTGACGCTGTTGAAAAATGGGGCAGGAAAACCAACACACCCAGTGACAAACCAGCCTTCGCTTCCCATGCTTAAAACAAAGTAACAAATGCAGTGATAATTAAACACTCACAGTCCATTTAACATGAAGTTGAAGTATCCAACGGTTAAAATAGCTTTAATAAATGGCTAAATCATTATAGACATGTTTAAAAAAAACACCAATATGTTTCGGCCAAGGTGTGTGGCCTTCTTCAGGGTTGATGCATTTTTTACCAAAGAGCACCTTCAGACTAACCTGGTTCTCACACGAACCATCTGGAACATTGACAATTGCTTAGCTCTGGAAAGGCGCAGGTGTGTTCAAAACAGCTTGAACCTGATTGTAGAATTTACGCGGCTTCTTTTGAATCACTACTACTTCAACCACTGACTTGTATATACCCCGCCCCGCGATCCTGATTGGACCGACCATGAAATATAGGATGCTGTTCAGGCTCGTCTAAGATTTCCAGACCCTCGTGCGAGCTCACGAAGTTCAACGAAGATGCACAAAGCACGAAGGGTCTGCGTGAGAGCCAGGCTACCTTCAGACTAACTTTCCAAGACTAACGCTGTTGCCCTCCAAACCTACCCTTTGTTCAGTCCATTTAACATCCTAGAGTAGTAGTAGTGTTTCTCAACGGTAGCTCTACAGCCCCCCAAGGGGCATTAGGAAGACCTAGGGGGCGTTGAGATGAATACAGCTGAGAGGTGCGGTTCTAAGTTATCATTGGGGGGCATTAACCTACTTAATTTATTAATACTATTAGGGGGATGTTAGCAGGCTTATGATGTGGTCAAGGGGTCAAGTTGGGAGGCTTATGATGAGGTCAACTGGTCGTTTGTTCAAAAAAGGTTTAGCACCACTGTTTTAGAGAATAGTTGGCTCCAGAGTACTCTCTAAGTGTTGAATTAACACTGCATTTTTAAAAAAAAACTGTGAACATGACTTACAGTAAGTTACTCCCACATACTGTCGCTATCATACCTTGACCCAGATACATTTGTATGCATATCATCCTGTATATATAAACCGTAGTGTCACTGTATGCATGGTATGCATATTGACTGATACAGCGTAAATAATATTAAAAAATGTTTTCGCTTGAACTCAATGCCAAAATGCCATAAAAGGAATTATGAAAAAATAAAAATAAATGCCTTAATTTGTCTGTTTTCATTTCTTTTTTTTGTAATCCAATCACGTCTTATGTAACTTTGCCTGTTCTTTGAAAAATGTCTACTGATCCAAATCAAGTTCACTAGTGATTGAAGGCAGTCTTGAAGTGGTCAAGAAAGAAAAAAAGGAGGCTAGACTCTTTTCAATGTAACTAGACTAGAGCCTTTTAAATGTAACATTTAACACTGAGGCAATTGAGAAAACGTCACATACTGAAGTCATTGGAGAGGCTGTGGTTGAGGTTCCGGTAGAACTCTGTGCGATGGGCCTTCTTGAGTCCGGTGCACAGGCCAAAGTCTGACAGCTTGACGTGGCCCTGAGACAGGACATACACACACACACACACACACACACACACACACACACACACACACACACACACACACACACACACACACACACACACACACACACACACACACAGAGTGAGTTTGAAATAAACAGTTGATGAGTCAACGGCCGGAGAACAAGAGTCATCCCAAAAAGAGGAAGTGAAAAATAATACCCACCCACCAAAACAGATCATGCGCTCACACTTTTTTAAAAAAAAGCAGGCAGCATTATGTGCATGTTACGGCAGACCAGCATCAAGGTAGCCATATTTATTTTTAGAGGTAGTGTCGTACTACGTACCGTACTACTTCCTTAGGAAGAGCTGGGCTTGTAGACAAGTGAGGCTGTGGCCTATGAAAGTAAAAGAAACCTAGTGGCAGAAAGCATTTTGTATTTGCAGGCTGGTCTAGCACCGCACCATAGGGGAAAATTGTAGCTGGGCCCTGAAATTTGTCCTCAAATCACAATGTATCTGTGTATCAAGTTTTTTTTTCTGTATGAATCTGTGTAGCGAGTCGTTGGGAAAGGATTTAGAATCTTGAAACGGCTGAGCAGCCCCTGTCTTTCATAAAACCACATAAATCATTAATTAGGCTTGCATGGAAATATGATAATTTTGCCAACTTGTTACTATGGGAACATAACCAGGTAAACAAAGGCTGATGCTGTCTGTCTTAAACGCACGCGCACATACATAAACACATGCTGGCACTGTCTCTGTTACACGAACACGTACACGTACACGTACACGTACACACACACACACACACACACACACACACACACACACACACACACACACACACACACACACACACACACACACACACACACACACACACACACACACACAGTCAAAAAGGCCAACCTTAGAGTCGAGCAGCAGGTTGTCTGGCTTGATGTCGCGGTGGATGAAGCCCAGCTGGTGGATGGAGTCGATGGCCAGCACCGTCTCCGCCACGTAGAACTGGGTCTCCTCCTCTGTTAGGGTGTCCTTCTTCATCAGCAGCGTCATCATGTCACCTGGGGGCGGAGGGGGGTAGGGGGATTCATCATGGTTAATCAGCAAGCTTGTTTAACTACACTCAACTCCACTCCTCGACTCCACTTAACTCAGTCATCTTGCAGACTTGAGTCAACATTGAAATCACCCAGAAGTCTGTTGATTCTCATTCGTCCAGATCCTTTTAGCCAAAAGACATAAGTTGTAGGCAACTTACAGAAACAGGAAAGGGGGTTGGGAGGAGTCAAAAGTAAAAGTAGAGGTAAAAAAAGAAACCTTCCAACATATGTAGGTAACTTATCTGAGTAATCAGCAGACCTGTGTACTTGTCTTACAATTAGGGATGTCACGATAACAAATTTTGCTGGACGATAAATTGGCCAAGAAATGATTGCGATAAATGATAATATTGTCTTCTCAGTCATTTTCAAACAATATAATGACAATGGGATAAAAAATGCAAATACACCCTTTCTAATTTTGAAATTGTCGCAGCAGAGGATGCTAGATAGAGGGGTAGACAGAGAGATAGACAAGGTAGACAGACCGAAAATTAAAAGTACACCAACGTTTACGCATCATTGCGCTGAGTGGAATGTGCCTATCAATATTCAGTCTAAAGCGGCACACACACACATTACTAGCTTCTCGCTTGCTCGCTTACTTGCCACTCTTTCATGGAACATTCGCTGAAAGTTCCCGCGGCTTTAACTGACAATGTACAGGCGAGAAGTACCGAACTCTGCTTTCCAATTGGTTACTCGCTTACTTGCCTCCCTCAAAGTTAAAATATTTTCAACTCGGGATCCACCCACATCGCATCGCTTGTACAGTACTCGCCTACTCACCTGCTCTTCTCGCTGGAACACATTGACATTCTATTGACTTCATTCGCTGAGCGAGTAACTAGTAGCGACGTGTGTGTACGGCCCTTAAGAGAGAGTGACGAGGTAAACAAAGAAGCATGCAATAACTTATTGTGGCAAAAAATGTATCATACTTGTAAAAACGTATTGTACGATATATTGACTTATTGAATATTGTGACAGTTGACCAGACCAGTTGAGTCTGGCTTAAATGATGTAACGGCTATGTAATATCATGTGCTAGTGTTGTACTTACACCATGCATTTTTAAAATTATATATATATTTTAGGGATTTTTGCCTTTATTTGATAGCACAGTTGGAGATGGTGACAGGAAGCAAGTAGGAGAGAGAGATGGGGGAGGATTGGCAAGTGACCCAGGCAGGAATTGAACCCAGGTCGCCGGCGTAGTAACCCAATGCCCTACTGTTAGGCCACAGCAGGGCAGTTGCATGTAATTGTACTTTTGACGCCTCTATAAGAAGACAACGTGATTTCAAGCTATATAGACTCCAGTTGTCCACAAATAAACTCTTTTGGTTAAAACCACAGGAGAGGGTGTACTTCATTTGCCTTGGGATCCAACATTTGGATAACAATGTGCAGAAGGTGCTGGAGGCATACTGTTCTCTGTTTCCATTTAACTCTTTCATACAGAATTAATATTATACGCTTGATGTTACCTAAATGGTAATGACAACACATTACATATGACTTTCGGAAAAGTCATAGATAGCAATGCTTTTATGGTGTAGTTACGTTTTTCTCAGCAAACAGTAGGTTGTGTCAGCACCCATTTGCACAAAAAAGCTTCCTAAAGCCACATAAATGGGTGTGCTATATTCGCCTTGGGGATTTCACCATTTGGATAATTATGCCTGTCATGCCAACCAAAGGTGCCAGAGGCATTCTTTTCAATGGCTGTACAGAGGACCAAAGATGATCCTCATTTTATTAGTCAAACAGTAAACTTGGTGGTGGTTGGGGAGGGTTCTACTGAATTGAAGTAAGTGTTTTCCCTCCCAGAATAAAGGTTGGAAGTTGTTTCTCATTTGAACCACAAAGACGGCCAGTTCCTCCAAATTTACTCCTTTACTTATAATGTGCTTGTAGTGGAAACATTATTTTAAAGTGGAAAAGACTACTAGAGTTGCTTCCATCCATTTCATTGAAGAGAATGGCAAGAGCTGTAGAAATCATGAACAAATTTGTGATTATCAATCCCCGTTTCCGCCACCTCATAAAACATAGCTGGTCCAAATACAGAGCTACTATTTATAATCTGTTAAACGGATGACGTCATCCTTTAAAAGCTTCTAAAGAAGAAATCATACAACTGAACTGCATTCGAGACAGTGACTCAAGCCATGCTTATTCCCAAATGTTAACTTTCCCTGTTTTTCCCAGATGAGTCAAACACTATTTGTTTCCGCACAAAAAAGTGCAACGTGACACGTGCTGAAAATTCCAAGCTCAGACAAACAGACAGACACACACACACAATGTGCTCTTGAAATACATCCTATGAGGGTAAGGCAAAGTAATAAATAACCCAATCACCATGTACTCTCAGGCAGAGAGTACCTAACTAGAGCACCTGAAAATGGCTTGCACTAGAAGATAAAGCAGGACTGCCAAGTAAATAGATGCTATCCTCCTTGGGGTCAGTCATTTTATAAAACTAACCATGACGTTTATCGCCCCAAACCTATTGATTTTCATAGTAACTACATTTTCATTACATTAATGTTGCTACCCTGAACTCACTTTTTGGCTATTTGGGAAACATCCTTTACCAGGATACTCTTCAGCAATCACTACAATTATTATATCCCCAAAACACAGTGCCTCAATTGGTCAAGATGGCAGTAGCTTTATGTGCTCAACCCGAGGTTTGGGGGTGTTCTAGGGATACTGTATACATCTGGCAGTTGACTGCACAGGCCTAAATCAACTATCATAGTAAATGATGCCTGGACACTCACCCCCAGGTAGGACCTCCATGAGCAGGTGGAGGTTGACCTTGTCCTGGAAGCTCCCTTGCGACCCTAAATCCCTGATGGCTCTTTGGGGAGTAGCCTACTGGCTTTTTTTAGCATGGAACACCTCATCAAGCTCCCCAATCCAAAAGAGGATAGAAACAGATTCCAAAGCACTCACCCCCAGGTAGGAACTCCATGAGCAGGTAGAGGTTGAGCTTGTCCTGGAAGCTGTAGAACATCTTGACCACCCAGAGGCTGTCGGCCTGGACCAGGATGTCCCTCTCGGCCCGGATGTGGCCCACCTGCGGACACAGAGAGCACCGGTCAGAACACAACCTTACTAAGACGAATTACACCGCACCCATGACTAAAAGGTGCCAAACATAAACAAAAACAGTGAAAATAGAAAGGAAGAACTGAAAGGATTTAGGATGTGCCGGGATTTTTCTTTCTATTTTCATAGATCTTCACTTTCAAAATGAAAAACTGTCTAGTCTTTGTAGATGAAAGTAAAAACCCAATTGGGAAACTCCAACTCCCTTTGTCATTGTGACACAGCTCTCCACAGCACACAACGAAATTGCATTTATCCCTCACCCATGCAAGGGGCCGGCCCCCAATGGGGCCCAAAAGGGAGCAGTGCAGGGGGACGATACAATGCTCAGGGCACCTCAGTCACAGAGGATGGGAGAGAGAACTGGTTTATTACTGGTTTATAACCTTGTGTGCCAAGAATGGGTAGACATTTGTGTTGGCAATCTTTCTTCTACAATCAGTGTTGGTGTGTTAAAAAACGAAATGTTGTGTTGTGGTCTATGTTGTGGTTTTCATGTCAGATTTCATTTTATTTGTTGTGAATGTGAGTGTATTTGACAACAGTTTGAATTTCCCTTCTGAAAAAAAGTTCTAGAAATCCATTCAGACAGATTTTATATGTCACTATGCAGAACATCTGAATCCTCTTTCAATACAAAAGTTTGTACTTGTTATATTCACAAGCAGGAAGTGAGCAACTGGACTCCACAGTCTGCTCGACAGAATGTGTATCTAAACATGACATGTTTTGGTTTCGGCAGCCAGGCACCAGTAGCAGTGATGTGTCTGTCCAGGAATGTGTGTCAACAGAACGAGCTGCAGGTACGACAAGGCAAGCCAAACACGCGATAACAATTAAACAAATATCGTTTTGTGGCGGAAGGTGCATGTTGTCACCGACACCCCTGGGGGTTTCTCACCTGTTCCTTCTCCAGCATGTCTGCCTTGCGCAGGATCTTCATGGCGTACACGTGACCCGTGTCTTTCTTCTGCACCAGTCGCACCTGAGGAGAAGATTATAATAAGAGCAACAAGCTAGTAATAATAAACATAAAGGTACACTGCATATCATTAGTAGCCCTGAGAACTTCAAGCGTTTTTGTGAATTTCTGCAATTTCTGTGAATACTGTACATGTATGAGGTCTTCAAGGATCACCATGAAAGGTGCTCTATGTACTGTAGGATTAAAAGTTTAATTAATCACTGTCCTGAGTCAGCTGATGCTTATTTGAGTCATTAGTAAGTGAACGATGACTCTCGCGACCACTTCTTTCACCGTCCGTCCGTTGAGAACCCCAAATGTATCTTTTGACAGAACAACCCGCTACGAGTGTCATGGGAAACACTTCTCATACGAAAATCGCAAAATTCAGATTTGTATCAACTGCTAGCCTTCTGTGATGAAAAATATTCTCACAGCGAGCTTATTTAAACAGCATTTTGAGACAGGCATGCCACGGGCACTGCGCAAACTACGTAATCCCACATTGTGCCCCTTTAAAGTGGAATTCACCTCTGCTCATTGCTCCTGTACAATTTAAACACTGATAATAACTTTACAATACTATGTTATAAACCAGACATCCAAGTTAATGCAGCCACACAACATCCACTATACAGTAACAGAATATCAACTTTCATATTCACCATGCAGTAGGAGCCACTGATTTTGGACCACACTTCCTTGACTGCACCATAATTGCTCCTTGGAAAGGTCCGGCCGAAGCACTATGGAAGTCTCATGGAAGTGGCAGGGTATGCACATGGAAGAGGGGACGAAATAAGTGGCTCCTACTGCGCCATCATATACAGTATGTCCACCTACATGTCCAAATAGGAATGCCAGTGCAGATTAGGGATTGTACAGTACCTCTCCAAAAGCCCCTCGTCCAATAACTTTAAGGGACTCAAAGTCATCAAGGCCAAGCCGGGTCCTCTTGAGGCGCAGAAACTCTGTTTCCTTACGGGCATGCTCAGAACGCCTCATGCGTTTCTGTAACACATATTACATACAGTACATTGCATTCAAATGCGCACACACAGATGAAAGTTAAATGTGACCGTGGGGAAGGATGTGGGTCTGGTGTTTGTCTACTACGTAGTAGGCATTTGTGGTATTGCCTAGTTCCCTCTGTGTGTGTGTGTGTGTGTGTGCGTGTGTCCACTGCAATCCTAGTTCAGCCGTGTGTGTGTGTGTGTGTGTGTGTGTGTGTGTGTGTGTGTGTGTGTGTGTGTGTGTGTGTGTGTGTGTGTGTGTGTGTGTGTGTGTGTGTGTGTCAGCATCCACTGACCTCCTCCTCTGGTAGTCCTTCTTCATCCATCACCCTCTCCAGCTTCTGTTGCCTAGACAGTAAAATGGGGTGGCAATATTCAACATACAAATAACAAACACACATATTTTAATACAGAGTATTTACAACACTGAGGAGAGTTAAATTGCACTGACATTGTAGTCAAATGTCAGGGTCAATTTCTGCAGGTGGCCAGAGTGATTTCAACTCTACACAGCTCTAAATTGCCCTCATGTTGCTCTAAATACTTACTCTGAAAGTGACTTAAGAGTAAAATGAACACTATTTTTGAGTGGAACCAGATGTCATCTGAAACAGAGTTATTTACTGTTAGTTTACTGTATTGTTTTCACTGTGTGTGACACAGATTTGACACTAAGTTTAGTCACCATCACTTCATGCTCCTTTCTCTCTGCTTCTCAACAAAAGCAGAAGCCACTTTCATAATTAAACCAGCTCTATCTGGCTGGTCCCACGATGGCTCCGGGGTGCCAACCAACGACATGAAATGTATTCACTGTCTGGGAGTTTCCCCCTTCCTTCGGGCCAAAGTGACTGCCCTCCAACAGAAGTGGGTATTTGTTTTATTATTATGGTTTATTTCCAGGCAATGTTTCTCAAAGTGTGGTCCGGGGTCCACTGGTGGTCCACAAAATACATCAAGTAGTCCTTGAGGGGATTTCTACATACTAATGTATTCATCATTTCCAAGCTAACAGGCTATATCTGTAGCATTATTATTCTGCCAAACACACAGTATTGTAGCATGATCTTTCACTACAATGAGACATGCTTTCAGTTTAAGCAAAGATAAGCGATCTACATCTGAATTAGGAGAGCCTTGAACTAGTGGGAAGAGCAAGCCCATCAATTGAGTTGACGGGTGGTGCCTGGAAAGAAAAATAAGAAAATAAAATGAAGACTGTGGTCCTCGATCTCAAAATGTTTGCGTAACACTGTTATAAGAGGATGAGGACGTAAGCAGAAGCCTGGGCTTCCAGAAGACACAGGAGGAGAGTCTGGGAAAACTCAGCTGGGAAACGTTATTGTGTGTAATCCAGCAAGGCCCACGTAATGCTGAGACTTTGGACGAAGATCTGAGGAAATGAATCAACTCTACTTACAGTATTAGAAATAAATGACTTTAGTCAGTCACATTAGTTCTGAGTTACATTAACAGATTGCAATGGAAGACACAACCCTTATTATAAGCCTGTCATACCTGGAATGTCAATGACAACGGTTGCAACGTGTTAGTAAAGACGCATATAATCGCCTCTGGGAGAGATGTTATAATGTTGTAGTAACATTTTAATAGAAACATGTAGTAAAGCTCTATAGGGTTACAACACACAATGTAAACTTTAGTTTCAAGGGGCCTGATCATAGTAAGACATGCATGTCACTGTCCCATTTCCCATTTATAATGTTGCAGAGAACCTTTCTCAAGGGCTACAGTCAGCATTTGCATCATACTGATTGTGAAAGAGGGAGCAGAGGATGGCTGCAAGAAAGTTCAATAAGGCAGTTCAGTTGTTCTGTAGGTGTGTACAGGTTATGCTCAACTAAGCGTGAGGTTAAATCTGACTATTTTATTGTAGGCGTATTCAATTGTCTTTGTAGAACACTTCAAAGATGTGCCTTTTTATTATAATTGTTTGAGCGACTGCCAGTACAACAATATGAAAAGGAAACCACTACTAAGGTTATGCAACAAAATAAAGCCATAAAAAGTTTTCGACTCTGTGTTTTTGTATGTGTGTTACCAACAGCCAGTAACGGGCATTCCACACACATCCAATAACATAAAAGCAAGAAAAAGATAGGTGGATTATGATGGCTAAGTGTGTGGCCCTCGCCACCCGCACTGCAGTGCCGTGTGCCCTCCTGGGTAAACAAAAGAGGACTGCTTGGAATTTGTGAGGGCATTTATTTGCATTCTCACAGCAGCTTCCTGTCCTCTCATGCAGGCCGGGGCCCATACATACCTCATTTCCCTCTCCTCGTGCTGTGCAATCAGGTTACTGTAGAAGTTCTCCAGTGTCACCTTGGTCATGGTCACTCGCTCTTTGGTGTGGTTACTCATTGAGGAGCCTGAGGAGTGACCTCTAGTTGCCATGGTTTTCTGTAAGGAAGAATAAAGAAAACATAACTGTCTGGTTTAAGAGCTGGTACTCAAGACCCACTGGACAATGGTGGTGTCAGTTGGACAGACAGAGGTTGGTTGTTTGTGTGCAGATGCCAGATTGGCGTGGCATGGCATCCCAAAGAGATATGAATGCTGCATACAACGTGATTCGCTCAGTCAGTCAGACAGGGATGGATATTAGGCTATGCTTGTTAGCCTTCCTCGCGTCCTTTCACTTCTTTGGCAGAGTTTTTTTTTTTTTTAATCAAGTGGGCGTGAGCAAATTGAAGAACATTTGTCCATGCGTTTATTCCAGTTAATTTCCACGCCTGGTACATTTTTTTTTTTTTTTACAAAAGGACTACACATGCATTGAGGCAATGGTGTGGGGGAAAGTTTTAAAACAGTTTTCAGAAATCAGAAGTCGGGGTTTGTGGTCTGTAATTCTCTACTGAGGACATTCAATTATCCCTAACTTTAAAAAAGAATGCTCTGAAGGCACGGAATTTCAACACGAAAGGTTTAATGAGCGCTGAATTGTTGTGAGCCTTTTGCTAGTCTTAACCAATCTCGACCTTGCTTAATTTTCTAATCAGCTAACTAAATCCACTACTTCTAAAACTATTATTGCAAAGCAATATGCGACTAAATCTTCCATTACAGCTGAAACAACAGTCATAACACAGGCTACTTTGCGCACGCTGGAGGATAGGCCTACCTACAGAACGCAACTTGGGCAGCACGCTCCACATGCCACTCAACAAACTAAGGCAATAAAAAACCTTTTTGTGTAATGTGAAAAGACTGTCTTTGCGTCATCTGGGCATACGCCATAGTTTTATCTCAACTCAAAATAGCCTATCAAAGATTTGCACCCACGTCAGAAAATATGATGAAGTTCATCAAGCTTTCTTTCATACACAAAAAGGAAACTTCTTCTGCAATAAAGTTGTACATTTTCATCAGATGTGTTATATTTGAGACGGTCGGATTTGAAACATACCTAAATGGGCACGTCTGGAAAGGTTCGCAACGAGATGGAGAGGTCCGTGTGGCGCTTTGTTCTAAGCAAAATGTCAACGAGCTAACGTTACACGAAACAGTGGATTGCTGCCAACTTGCTTCCCAGATAAACAATGCTACTTTTCAAACGACCAAGGTACTTGAAAAGACCTCTGTTTTGTTATATACACTTGTAACTACATAACGAATGTGGTATATCCTTAAACACGCTCGTTACAACTCAGTTAAACTTATGGCCAGCAACTTCCCATTTTCATGATGACGATATCCACCAGAATTACTGAAACGCCCCTCCCCACCCATCAAAGAGATCCCGATGTGGGCTCAAACCATACCTGAGTCCGAGCCACACAAATGCAAACAATGTGGGCTATTGTAACTACATCTATGTAATAAATTGAGATTAGTTATATTTAAATTTAATTCAATTTAAACCAGCATGAATTTTAACACTTTACGCACATTATTCTAAGCTTGGCCTACTGTACAATTTGTCAATAATAATAATAATTCCCAAAGTCTTATTTGAAAAAAAAAGAGCAGACATGAAATAGAAACATTTCGAGAAGTGGAATAAAGTTGTGGCATAAAATCACTTTTTTTGCATTTCATTTGATTCAAGCTCTCATTTGCCATATTTCAACGCCATCTAATGGTTGACTTCTGTTAATTATGCTCTTTGCTGTTTATTTATTTATTTATTTATTTTATGTGTGCCACATTCTTCAGTTGTGTGTGCATTATGCCCAATGAATTAATTTAATAATGCAAACCATCCCACATGTACGGTTTTCTTATTTGTTTGTTAGTTTTGCAGCTATCATATTTTAAACACATTTTGATTGCATGATCTACGTGTAGAGTTGATATTTCCACAACTCTTACTGCAACGTCAAAAACGCAAGCTTTACAGAGTGAAAACCGCACCAAATATGCGCATACGTGACGCACTTGAGTTCCAGAGGAAGACCATCGCCCTCAGGTCTTCAACTGCGACGGAAGTGGCCGGTGTTCTTTGAGCGAAAGTAGCGACTGCTTCAACGGCGATGTCGATTTGTTGATTACAACCTTGGTGCATGATTTGGGCTTTTCCATCAGCCCATGTCTCAAACCAACCCTGTGGAGTATACCTGATCAAGGAATTACCTTGTCCTCTTTTGCGCTAACCGACTGTCGGATACTTTTGGACGGTTCTACTGTATCATTTTTGTCGGGTCAGTGACAGTAGGACTCTAGTGTCATGTGCTGCGAAAGGACTGTGGCTGGCTGTCGTAGATTTAGCTAACATAGCTAACCTGTCAAGTGTGAAGGGCTTCCAAATGGGCGTAATGCCAAATGTTTGCTTAAAATGTAAACGTCCCTCATATGGTCGACTTATTCGTTTTCCTTGCCGAGGCTATAGCTGGCAATTCGAAATGTTCTTCACCTGACAAGCTAGCACTATATTATATAGGTAGGCTAGCGATGGCTAATTGGCTTGGTCGTTAGCCTGTAAATATTTACGTTTTATGTAACCTGGCTAGTTTTGTAAGCGAACTCGTGCCCTATAGTGGACGGGGATCCAAATAATGGCTGTCAATGCCTAATTTAACAAACACAGAAAATCACTCTGTGAGCACAGCAACCATATGTCTGTCATTTCATACCTTATGTTTACCCACTTAGTTCTACACTAGGAGGCTGTAAGCTTACTACTTTGTGCTTGGTGTGCCAGTGCTGGCTAGCTAATCACAAAACGTGTCTCTTGTTTTCATCGTTGCAGTTAATTACGTTACAAACATGGCCTTTTGACAATTTGCGTCCAATTCGGTCAAGTGTAGTGGCCCGTAGTGGTAATGTTATCCAGTAAATGTTTAGAAGACTGTAAACAACCCAAGCTGATGGTTTGAACATCAATATTGTCAGTCGACCTACTGAAAATGGTGTTGCTTGATTGACGTTGGAAAAATGTCAGTGACAGCTACAGCCTTAACTTGAAACGATACGTGCATGGGCCTAACAGGTGACAAGTGTGTCAACAAGAGTGACAAGATAAGACGGTGATTTTAATGTTATGTATGTAATTTTAACCATGGCGCTTACCATGTCTGCTTTTCTTTACCCTGTAGAAGCATCTGACTGTAGCTTGTGTAGTCACAGGAAGGACTGACGGGTGGCTGTTGTTGCGTTGTTTTGAACGTCAGGAACGAGGAAGTCGACCTGTCAAAGTCAAAACGAAATGTTAATTGATCTTGGGCCTGTCTTTCACACCAATAGGTGGTCCTCGCCCCAGGGAAGACCCATCCGGCCCTGCTCTGTCACGTCAGTGTAGGGGTGTGGCAGAAAACTGCGCAATCAGAAGTGGGAAAACAGGTAAATGTAGAAAAGCTTTGCTATACTTTTAGATGCCCCACATTATAAGAGCATTTTCTCTATCCATGCACTGAGATGCAGTCATGGACAACCACGACCAAGAATCTACTATCAGTATCACATACACAAAATTATTCCAAACCATATACAACAAATTCTTTATTCTACCTGTGCCCTTGATACATGTTATTTCACTAATACCTTGCTGAGAGATTATAGAATGTAGTGTCTCAGTGAGGGACTGAAGTCATGACAATGCTTACTTTACTTTATTTACTGGATTGTTCAGCCATTCAGCCAAGCTCTTGACCCTTGATCCTTATTTTTTTGTTGGGTCGTGTCGTGTTGTGTTGTGTGGGGGTCAAAGGTGGTGTCGAGCCCCATTGTGGATCCCCAACTGGAGCATCGGGAGGTGGCAGGCTCAGGCAGAGCAGCATAGCAGGGCCATGAGTGGGCAGCAGGCGGGGGCTGGGGCTGGGGCTGGTGCCGGGGCCGGCTTGCGGAGCCGTCGCGGGCGGGAGGCGGAGCGGGACCGGGAGCCGCCACTCTCATCGCTGCACCACCACCACCACCACCACCATTACCATCACCAGCAGCAGTCAGCGCCTCCGCAGCAGGGCATGGATGCCTCGTGCTGGCTGGCCCCCAGTGCCCTGCGTCGGCTGGTGGAGCTGCCGTCTCCACCGCTCTCCCGGCACCAGCTGAAGCGTCTGGAGGAGCACCGCTACAGCAGCTCGGGCCGCTCGCTGCTGGAGCCCCTAATGCAGCGCTACTGGGAGTGGCTGGTGTGCTGCATGCCCGCCTGGATCGCCCCCAACCTCATCACCATCGTGGGCCTGGCCACCAACGTCTTCACCACCCTGGTGCTCGTCTACTACTGCCCCACTGCCACAGAACAGGTGTGTGTGTGTGTGTGTGTGTGTCTGTCTGTCTGTCTGTCTGTCTGTCTGTCTGTCTGTCTGTCTGTCTGTCTGACTGACTGACTGACTTACTGACTGACTGTTTAGTTATTGGATCCCTGTACATTTGGGAAGATGCCCGAGTTGATTTTCTTGTGGTCTTGCAAACACAGTTTTGTGGTATCTGTAATGGTTACTATATTATGCTATATCACGGTAACTGATGACCGCACTTGGTATTATGGTAACTACAGTTACAGTTCAATATCTGGTTTGCAGGACTGATATTCAGTGTGTGTTGGTTCTTACTTCAGAGAACTGCCCTGCAAGCTTGTGGAGACCTGTGCTGTGAGCCTGGGTGTTTTTTTTTTTGACTTGATGATAAGTTTTTTTTAAATGTATTTATTTAATTATGACTCTCTGTGGGGTGGAGTGACGATCACTAGGATGGTGGGTGCAGTCTGACTGTCACGCCAGCGAGCTTGGCACTTTGGTGTAGCGGTCGTTGCACCAGTTCGGTACCCAAGAAGGTCTGGGTTGGAGTCCCAGTGGAGCAACTCTAGTCCCCTGCAATACACTCCTATGTTATTACATAATGTTAGGTCATGAAAGCAGTATTTGACTATTGACTATTGTTTTACTGTAGGAGGAAGGAGCTGATAGGTGTTGATAATGTGTTGGTCAACAATCAAATACTTAGTTGTCAAGTGCCAGTCTCATCAAATGTGTAATGCCAGCAGTGATTCAGCAGTTCAGTTCTAGGCCGCCATAGTTTGCTCTGAATATTACAAAATCACCCCCTGCCGTTGGCTTGCAAACTGGTGCACCTTGAGACTACATTTTAGTAGGTTAGTGTGTGTCCACTGTCCAGGGCCTAATCCTCATTACATCACATTGCATGCTTTTGAATGTATGGGAACATCTAGTAGACATATTTCTCTGTAGAAAAAGGTAATCCAAGGCAAACATACTTCTTCTAGGAAATAACTTTGTGTGTGTGATCATATTCAGAGCATCTGCTATTGTGTTCATTCCCACACATGATCTTGCGGTGAGAGTCTGCCTGTACTGAATGGCAAGGGCAAGGGTGATTAGTCTCAGGCCTGCTGGGTGGCTGGCTGGCTATTTTTGTCCTCTTTAGCACTTACAAAATTGTTGGCAGAAAGAACATCGTTTCACAGGTTTCAGCGGGAGTTGATACAGCTGAAGGGATTTCAGCCTTTCGTTGTTGTTTTTTCTTCAACAAATTACTTGCTACTTTGTTTACTCTGCTGCTGTGCTGGGCCGAGAGCCTCCGAAATACCTCAGGGCAGACTTTCTTTTCTGGACACAACCCCTTGTGGTCCCCCTCCGCTCAGGTTGCAAACACAGTCTACATCTGATACTGTAGCACCACCAGCACAAGTGAGCACCCCTATCATGTAATGCACTACGCTTAGTACGCTGGTATGGAGGGGAACACAGAAACATGGCAACTTGTTATATTTGAAGCATGGTGCATGCATGTCGGGTTTCTGTGGTCGAGCGAACTGAAGTAACCTTTTAAAGCAGCACAACAAAACAGCCTCAGCAAATGCAGAAATAATAGCATTTTTGTTTTCTGAAGTCATTTTTTGGGGGACCACCAAGCCTAAACCACTTGGAACTGTAGTTAATCTGATCTGAACGCCATGTTCCGCATCATTAGTTGGCCCAGATTTCCTGAGTTAATGGTTCTAGTTCAAGTCTCTGCCAAGCCAAGGAGACAGTTGGCATTGCCAAGCAGCGTCTAGGTGGGACTCTTGACCTTAAGGCAGGGTTCAAGTTCTCCATAGGTGTTCTCTGGGTGCTTGCCCCCTAATGTCAAAGGGGGTCTTTGCAACCAGATGACCCACAGTAAGGACCTGTAACATTTTACTTGCATCACTTGTTTTACCTCTAAAAATAACCCCATCATATGTCATACCGTACGTCAGCGCTACTACGCCCCCCCCCCCCCCCCCCCACACACACACACACATTTCCTTTGTAGGACAAAGGTTGAGGTAACGTAGGCTCCTAAATAGAGAGTGAAGCTGAAGAAAAAAAGTTCTCTAGTTTCCAGGAATGCAGCGCTTGGCTGTTCTGCACCACTTAAGTCTACTGAGATTAAACCTTATGCAACATACAACATTCTGTGCTTACTAACTGTAGTTGTTTCACACTCAAAAATCACAATATCACAAGACATGTTTGAAAATAAACTAGTAATACTCTTAAGTAGATATGTTATGAATATCTAGTTAATTAGAAAAAAGAGTAATTGTTTGGACCATGTGTAAATAAAAGCCTACTATTGTTGTAGAATATTTGGCAAGGATACCAGTGAAGATGTTCTTGAAAGTAAGTGTACACATACATTTTACCTTGAAGCATAAGCTTATCTGCAGAGTGCCTGAAATAGACTTGTCAGTTGTCACACATGAAGAATCTGATCAGGGACCAATATCTCGTGCAGAATGCTCAGTATACTTCTCACTTCTTAATTTGCATGCTTTTGAAGCTTTGCAGTTGTGGTTCAGCCTGTCCTGGAAACTGTGGTAAACAAAGTCAATATCCAGTTTTGTTCTGCTCAGAATGTGGTGTAATAGCAGCTACAATGTCTTGGCCTGCATATGTGGGGCTCCATAACTGTAACTTGCTCTAGTAAATAGTAAGTGGGCACATGTCGCATATTTTCGGTGCCCTCTTTCATGGCTTACGTAAAAGGGATTCATTCCATGCCAACTGTGTAGTTATTGGATGAACTATGACAAAATATGTTTGTATTTCCCCCATCTGAAATGTCATCCACGTTTGATGTAACTTTTATTCCTTATTTTCTGTTTATGTAATTTATGTTTACTATCATCTTGTCTTTTAATTCATTTTTTATGTACTACTAATCATGAATTTGTAAAGGGTTGTTAGTCCATGGTGTTGTTAGACCATGGTGGTACCACACTACAGTACAGTATAATAAATTGAATTGATTAGAATGACTTCATAGTGCCTATTTTCCAACATGATGTTACTGTGTTACTATTCTTTTCAAAAATATAAAAAGCTTTATAATCTTCCATGTTGCCATGATAGACAAACGCAAATGAACAAGGAAGTGATTTGATTTACAGCAGCTTTGTTGGTTCTTGACGCTGCATCATAGTAACTTGTGGTTTCCTCGTTCTCCTGCAGGCTCCGCTATGGGCTTATCTGCTGTGTGCCGTGGGCCTGTTTGTTTACCAGTCACTGGATGCCATTGATGGGAAGCAGGCCAGGCGCACCAACAGCAGTTCACCACTGGGGGAGCTGTTCGATCATGGCTGCGACTCTCTGTCCACAGGTAGGTACAGTAGGCCTCCTGCTGCCAGACACTGTCCACATATGCTGTAATAGTAAATCAATTTTATGGATGTGTTGTGTACTGTGACTGCCACCTGTGAGAGACTGAATTCACCAAGACCCACCAGGCTAACCATTATGTGTCCTTGAGCAAGATGCTTAACCCCAAAATCGGTCCTGGTGGTAGGTTGGCACCTTGCCTGGCAGCCTCCTGGACTGGGAAATATCACATTGCCTTGCACGATGCGATAGCCAGGCTAGCAGCCTCCTGCACTGTTGTGTGAATGGGTGAATGAGAGACATATGTTTTAGCCCTTTCATGCAGATGGGATTGCTAGAAATCATACTCACTATTTGCTTATACGTACATCACAGCAACATTGCCAGTGTTTCCCGCAGAATTTTTGTTAGTCAGGATGACAGGGCGTTAGAAGTATTTTTGGTTAACTTCAAAACATGGCCACTTGTGCAATAAAGTACTGGGGGAAACTGTGAGTCTCATGTAACTGATTAAGACATGGTCATAGACTCATTACGATTTTGGTGACAATAAGATTACAAAAGAGGCTCTATTCTGCAAAAGGGTTAACACACTGGGTGCTCGCAAGGTCGTCGTAGAAAGATACTATTCTGTCAATGTAGTCCAGTCCATTTAACCTCTGTGCCTCCTCCGACCAGTGACCCAGCATGTAACAGAAACAAACACCTTTCAAGAGGGGGGCGTTGAGAAGGATACAGCTGAGACGGGGGTGCTCAATTCCCATTGGGGGGCATTAGTCTATTGTATTCTTTAATATGAAGGAGGCCGTTGGCAGGCTTATGATGAGGACAAGGGGGCGCTGGCAGGCGTGTGATTGGGACAAGGGGATGTTTATTCGAAAAAGGTTGAGGACCTCTGTGCTATATAAAGACAGTCCATTCCACATTTAACCTCCATCTTGTCCACTTTGCCTCCTCCTGTGTCCAGTGTTCGTGGTCCTGGGCACCAGTATCGCCGTGCAGCTGGGCACCAACCCTGACTGGATGTTCTTCTGCTGCTTCGCGGGCATGTTCATGTTCTACTGTGCCCACTGGCAAACCTACGTCTCCGGTACCCTACGCTTTGGCATGTGAGTACGAACGCTGGGTTGGGACTTCTAGTGAACTTAAAATTATGCATTGAACTGTTGAACTTGTTTGTAAAACTGAATGTAATGTTGGATATGTAAGCATTTACTCTGTTTGTGCTTAAACATGTCTTTTATGGGGACCAAGATAGCAAGTAAAGGATTATTACAGCTGAAAAAACTGTGAGCTCCCCAACATTTGGAAAACGTGTGCTGGAAATGTTTGCTAATGTAGTTTATTGTATTCCATATCAAGCAATGACACCCTCAGTAAACTGTGATTGAAGAGCCAACTGCCCCGTTTATGTTTAGCTTATGTCATTATCTTTCTACTTCCTTTCACTTATTATTATTATCACAAGTTATATTTGGCAGAGTGTGCTTTTCTGACTCGGTCTCTTTCACACACTGGGCAGATTTGATATAACAGAGGCACAGATCTGTCTAGCCCTGTTGCAGATGCTCACGGCCATTGTTGGCCCCATGTTTTGGAACGTCACGGTAAAAGTCCAGTGCCTTTGTGACGCCGCCATCCGCCTTTTCCACTGCTTTTCGTAGAAGCAAGCAAGCTAGTCCGCTGCGTCCAACGCACAATCATACTGTTGCATGGTGGTAAAAAAGAATTTGCCTGAAATCAGAGACCTAATGTGATGTGTCCGTTTTACAAATCACTGCTCCAGTGTGTGCTGCTTGTCATGACGATGAGCATTGCCGGTGGGGGGGGGGGACAGAGTTAATTACTGTTCTAATCTAATCCATGCTCTCGATCCACTCTACTCTCCCCTGCTCCGCTCTCAGCATTGATGTGACTGAAGTGCAAATCTTCATTATTATCATGTATTTGCTGGCTGCCATTGGAGGATCAGCTTTTTGGCAGTCTCCGGTAATTTCTGTGCTTTTCTCACCAACTCTGTTAACTCTTGTTCTTAGAAAAGTAAAAAATAATTGATTTCTGAATTAATTTACTTATTTGATTTGCTCATATAGTCACTTAACAATGCCATCCTAACACTGCTTGTAGTCTGCATACCACATTGTTTGAAGACATTGAACAATGTTGCTTTATGTGTTGGTTGAAAGTGTTAAATTCTTAAACATTTACAAAAAAATCTGTTAAGCCATGTCTGTTTGATGGGTATTTGATTGTATATTCTACTTCCTTTTTTACAGATTCCTTTAATTAACATTCAAATGAAAATAGTTCCTGCCATATGCACATTTGTAGGGGTTATCTTTTCCTGTACCAATTACTTCCGGGTTATATTCACCGGGGGCGTGGGCAAAAATGGATCCACAATAGCGGTGAGTGGCTTATTCAGCCGTCCCGTCTTCACATCTGTCAATGTGTTTGCGTATGTTTACTCATAATATTGGGCTTCAGTTTGGAATATTGTCTAAAACTTCTCATTTTATCTTCTTTTAGGGAACCAGTGTCCTCTCCCCAGTCCTTCACATAGGTTCTGTAATAATCTTGGCTATGATGATATATAAAAAGTCAGCTATTCAACTCTTTGAAAAACACCCGTGTCTTTACATATTGGCATTTGGGTTTGTGTCTGCCAAGATCACTAACAAATTAGTGGTAAGTAAATAAATACATTTTTTTTAATGCCTTTGTTCTGACTCTCAGATGCTTGGATTTATATGATTTTTTACGTGTATAACACCTGCGTAACGTGTTTAGTAGTTCCCCTTGCCATTGTGTCTAGTAATATTGAAATGCTCTGCTCTGTAGTTATTATGGAGTGTGTATTAGGCTCCTCTCAGTTCGCATTCCATATGTAAGTGCCATTGCCACTGAAAACGTGCAAGGTGACATTAACACAGTGTTTGTCTAATCGTTCCTTATAAAGGCTGTTTACAACACCTGTTAAGTCTGCAAGGGTTAACACCAGTGTTGCTAACTGCTTGTTTTTTTTGTTTGTTCTGTTTTTTGTAGGTTGCTCATATGACAAAAAGTGAAATGCACCTTCATGATGTTGCGTTTCTTGGCCCTGGGCTTCTGTTCTTGGACCAGTATTTCAACAGTTTTATTGATGAATACCTGGTGTTGTGGATTGCCCTGGTAAGTTCACATTTCTGTTCACATTGTGTCCATTCGTATTCGTAAGATTTCATAGGTTCATACATTTTTATTTTCTGTTTTGTAACTGTTAAGTTCTTGCCCTATATGGGATTTGTACAATTGAGAAATTGCAGTGCCCGGTGAAACTGCATGTCTACAGGCATATCTAGCAACAACAAAAAAATCATTCGGTCAAGCAAGCCTTAGTTCTGACACTATGCCCAACTCGGTACAGGCTAACTTGTAAGCAGGAGGAACATTTATTCACCCTTTAATGAGCTACGTATCAAACCATCTATCGACTTTACAAATACAATTTTTTTAACCTCCAAGATATTTAATTGCATAGTGTGTTTTAAATATTTCACGGTATGGGAGAGAAGGGTGAACCTAAATGTTTCTTTTTTCTTCCATTGGCAGGTTCTCTCCTTCTTTGATCTGTTGCGTTACTGTGTCAGTGTTTGCAATCAGATTGCCTCCCACCTCCACATTTTCGTCTTCAAGATAAAACCACTGACCACTTCACCCATCCAGTGAGAACTCTGCTTCCAGTTATCTGATGATCCCCCCGCCCCCCTTTCTGTTGCTCTGTTTTCCTTCGTTATGATTCAGGACAGGGTAGAATAGGCACACTTAATGCAAATTAATGAATGATGATGATGAAGAAGATTTATTTCCCAGGAGGAATATGTTAGATTGTATAATTTATTTCTTCCATCACTGTTACGTGCAATCTGTGTTACTGAGTTGTCATCTCCTCACGTGTATATCGCACACAAAAAACACACACACAATATTATCTAAACACAGATGTAATTTCAACATATGTGCCCTTTAGACTTTTTTGCGCAGCAGCCTGAATGCAAGCAATGATGGAAATGTACGTTCATAGGAAGGATGTGGCTGAGCTAGGTGCTAAATTTTATTCATTTTCTAAACGTAATCTGCTTGTCATTGACTGACTAGGACTATGAAAGTGGTGTTTTAAAGCAGACACCTTCACTATGTCGGAATGGTTAATGTACTAATAGCTATGGCATGTCATGTCAGCTAAACAACTGTCACAGAATGCCACAGTCTATGTAATTAGCTGTTCTCATATCAGCGTCATTTACTTATATACTCAAAAGCTGTAAATTGATTTTCCCCCCACTGTTGATGAACAGAATGTCACGTGACAGATTTGATTCTCTATCTCTCAAGTTGATTTTTTTTAATACCTGGTAGCATCTGTTTACTTTGTGAATTTCAATTCACTTCATAAATGTTACTTTCCAAATTCATTTTCAAAGCTGTTGTAAGGCACCTACATATACCGTTCCTGCATGGATTTGTTTTTTTGTATTTTGGTTTTCAAATGCTGTACGTGTAGTTTCAACAGCAGTTACTGTATACACTTTTCAGTCACTTCACAGTGCTGCCACAAAAAAAATAGACATGTAAATATATCAAAAATTGTCCTTCCCAGCGTAATGTTTTTGAGGTAGTGGCGTGTATTCTGTTCAATCAGTGCTGCTGTAGTATTGGTCTCCAGTTATATTCCATTATACTGTATATTTTTGGTAGCACCCGCTCCCACTCATATTTATTGTTTTGTTTTATTTTGCTTTTTTTGCTTTTTAGTTTGCTTCGCGTGCCTAACTTTGTGTTGCACTACTGCTTCATGCCTAAACTACTTTAAAAAAGTAAAAAAATAGGAAAGAAAGAAATAATGTGGCAGGGCATCATTGTTACTAATATTATTTTTTAAAGGTAACATTAATTTGGTTACCCCATTGTTAAGTTATCAATTTTGCCAGTGGGAACATTTGTTGTGAAGATGAAAAGATAATATGTGATGGTCATGATGAACAAAAACAAAACAAAAGAAAAAAAATGCACTGATGTATCCCAGCATGCAGCTCTAATCACCAGAAGCGCTTTCTCTCATCTGTCGTCTGTGATATTGCATGTTATATATATTTTTGTTCGTTACTACTTTCAAGTGCAAGCCCCAAATTTTGTTCTTATTTTGTTACAAAATATTATACGAAAAATAAAATAAAAATAAACCTGCTACTTGTAGCATTATCGTCCAAATGTCCAACAACAACAAAAGTTTTTTGGCACATAGAATTATTCATTGAAAGGCAAGGTGAAGCTACAGTATATTGACTATGTCCTTTGTGTTGACGTCTTGTATTAATCTTCACATACGCACATTGCTTAGCCAGAACTATTCTAACAGGAACTTCGTGTGTCGCTTCTAACCATAGAACCATCATATGTGTAATGACATACTGACAGGACTAATTGTGATTTAAATTATTCTATTGGAAGTGAGATGACTCATGTAGAGGCATGTTTTACTTTTCTTGTCTTTTTTTTCTTGTTCTATTGTTTGCTTGCTGGTCAGTACACAAGCAATGCTTCTTATTATAACTGTTGCCTTAATTGTAGTCTTGTATTCATAACTCTCGGGTTTTCATTTTAAACTTGCACAGGCTTGTTGGTTAGTATTCCAGTGTTGGTACTAAGAATGTGCTCTTGGCCTGAATTTTCTTTTTGTAGGTGGACAAGCTCAGGTAACACTCTAGGACATTTAACTCTGTCTGCATGCACCCATCTGTGAGAGGATGATGTGACAATCCTAATCCTAACCAATAGCATAATAGTGCTGTTCTCCCTGTCCATTTGCAAATGCTGCTACCTGCCCAGTTCAGTCTGTTATTGAGCATACATTTCTGCCTCATCCATGCAATGCCTATGATATGTATCTTACTGGTGAAGGTATGAATGTTGGGTTGATCAAACTGATTGGAGAAATATGCCTGTTGCAGACCTGTACCCTGAATATCTTGGATGAAGAGTTTATATCTTAGTTACTATTGTCACACGCTGACATGACATCCACCAAGAAATAATAATAGGATTTGAAATAATTAAAAAAAATGCTTGTGTTTTTGGTGGGAACATTGGTCTAACATAGCCACGGTGACATTAACCAGCTATATTTTCATTGTAGAATTCCTCCATTTTGTGTTTTGCATGAAATGCTTGCCCATTTGTCTATTACATTCTGTAGTTGTTTATTTGGATTCTACTGTTCTTTGGACGGTTAAAAAAAAAACTCAATTAACTACAATAATTAAAATGTCTGTGGGCAAATGCCACTACAGAATGGGTTAACTCTGTCATAGTCGTAACATATTCTGTTTCTAGAGGCCAAATATTCTGTAAGGAAATAAAATTGTACATAACAAAGGTTGTTTGTTGAGTGGTCGAGTGTGTAGGGCGTTTTCACCTATGTTGTCGCCTGCGGTAGAATCTGAATCAAGAATATGGCAACATCACAGAATGTTTAGGTGTTCTCGTTAAGCCTGTTCGAATTCTGACAGGTCAAAGATAACTTGTGTGTACAGCTTTTCCTCTTAAATCAAATTACATTGTGTGCTGACTGTTTCTGGCAAACTATGACCAGCTGACTTCTCTGTCTGTTGGTTTGTAAGAATTGCTGTTCTCTCATTTTGGAATAAAAAGCACCTGTAAAAATAAAGATTGCTATATTTATGATAACACGTGGTGTAGTCTCATTTGTTACAATAACTGACCTTTATTACTTAAATGAGTTTTGATGTAATACAGAGAATAAAGTAAATAATAAATAAAGTAGTAAAGTAAATAATAATATAACAAGTAAATACTTTAAGAATAAATACAGGTCCCTCTATTTGCTCAGTAGCTATGAAAATATAGAAGTGTGATATGCAGACACTGACATCCAAGATAATCTCTGACACTTGACCATTGATCAATAAATAGTAATCAAGCAAAATTACACAAGTTATAAACACCCAGTGCTCAATGCAAAATGGAGAGTAGCTTCCCGGTGAGATCACATCAGCATGGTCTGTAGGGACTTGCGCACAGATGCAATCTCCTGTTTTTGCTGGGAAACACAAGAGTGAGGAAAGACTCATTACAGTTAGTTACACTGAAAGCTATTCTAATTTCTCCCTTCCATTCCTCTGACATCCACCCTCTTGCCTTGATGTCGCTCCTCCATGAAAAAAAAACAATAAAGTTTCCCGACTGTCATGTAGTGCAGAACAGCTTTTTGGGGATATCCCCAGTCAATATCCTATTGCAAATGGGAGAGTAACTACTGATACTGATACGCAAGAGATTCGATGATGTCAAGGCGGGAGGAAGTACAAGTAGTTGCTGCCATGGCCTACACCACATTTGTTTGGTGTTTATTCTAGTGAAAGGTTGAGTCAAAAGACAACTGTAGCTGAATGATGTTAACGGGTGCTACAATGTTAGGCTCGCCAGTCGCCACTGCTCCTTACAGAGCCACCAATACTTAGCCAGGCCATGCCCTCCTAGTGACGCAACAGCTTCAGCGTTGCTACCAGTCAGGTCAAGAGTCAATGCAAGTACTTTCTGAGTTCCCGTAAATACGGGAACTCCTCCCACTTTGTTGGGAAGCAAACAATCATTAGCAAACCAAGGGATTTGGGAAATGCCGTTTGGGAAATGTTAATTGTTATGCTCTTGGTCAGACCAAGTCTCGAAGAGATTTTAAAGTCGATGACAATCAGGCTAACCAATACTTACATTACATTACACATTGGTTTACTCTGAATCACAATAAACCAACAAAGTTTTTTTTTTTCAGCTAACAGACATGTGTGACACTGCACTGAATTTGAAACTAACGGTATACATTAAATCTGTTGCACTTGGAAGGTAAAGGTGTGACTTGTCATTAGGCCTACTCACGTTGGCCATAAGCATATTTTTCTGGAGGACGCCCATCTCCTGGCGCAAGTCATTCAGAAGCTCTCCTTGTTCCTCAACATGTGTTTTGTCCATTTCCTTCAAGCCCTTCCAACGCAAAACACCAAAAACACAAAACAATGACAAAGGCCACCACGTTGCTGGGTTTGACAAGACACTTGCATAATGGGTATAACAGCTGTGATGCAGGATTTATTCACCTTATATCTGTGGATAATCAGTTCATTAACTCAACATTTTGGCTGATACATTGTGTAGAATGCCATATACAATAAGCTGCAAATACACTTGAAATTGTTATCTGGTTTCAATGTATGGCATAAAGGACCTGAATCAAAATGATGCTGTGAGCGGAAATACAGAATGGCTACGTTTATATGACATTTTTTAATTCCGAATGAAATAGTTCCGTCGAGTTTACTTGGATCTTTCATTTAATTCTGAATTGTGAAGTGTTTACAACATGACGTTTTCAAAGCGGAATTAATCTCTATTTTGAATTAAAATGAGTTAATTCTGAATTAAATGTCTCATGTAAATGTAGCCAATGGCGATGTAATAATCATAGGCCTATATGTTGTGTAATTGCTTAACAATATGATAAATTGCCCGTGGTGGTCTACATTCAGGCCGGATTAAGACAGCCTCTGGCCCCTAGGCTACAGGTTGCTGTGGGGCCCTCCTGAAGGTGGGGGCCCCTAGGCTGCAGCCACAATCTAGCCTGTGCATTAATCCGGCCCTGTCTACGTTGAGCGTACATATAGACACTGATAGGATAAAATAATACAGTAATTGTCACAGAAATTGACCAAGGAACAATATACTGTGCAGTATTTACCTTTGTGTACTGTTCCAAAAGTTGTTTGAGTGTCTTCAGTCTCTGGCCCTGAGCTGCCTTCATGTGTTGAAACATCTTCTGCTGCTGATGGAACATGCTCTGAAAAAGACCACACAGATTTACTCTCCAAGGCGGCCTATAGAATGGTGGAGAGAGGGCATAGCCTGTGTGTGTGTGTGTGTGTGTGTGTGTGTGTGTGTGTGTGTGTGTGTGTGTGTGTGTGTGTGTGTGTGTGTGTGTGTGTGTGTGTGTGTGCATCAATGTGTCTTACTTCAAGCTTTTCATCCATGTCTTTGGTCTTATTCAAATCCACTTTCCACTGCTGAAACACTGCATTGAACTGAGAGTTATAATCTTCTGTAATACGACTCCTGGAAGACAACAGAGCTTATTTTTCACCACAACATAATGGTTTAAAAAAGTTACTCTTTTTCTTTAAAGGGACACTGTGTGAGATTTTTTGTTGTTTATTTCCAGAATTCTTGCTGTCCATTCACTAATGTTACCTTTTTCATGAATACTTACCACCAGCATCAAATTCTAAGTATTCATTATGACTGGAAAAAAAAAATCACTTTTCATACATGAAAAGGGGGACCTTCTCCATGGTCCGCCATTTTGAATTTCCATAAATAGCCATTTTTAGCTGCAAAAATGACTGTAATTGGACCATACTAGGAAATATTTGTTTATTACTTAGAATAACTTTCATGCAAAGATCAATTTTGGCAATTGGCAGCCCAATTTCAATGACCAGTATAGTTGCAGTACCTTTTTTGACAATTTCCTGCACAGTGTCCCTTTAAAAAAAAAAAAACAAAAAAAAAAAACACATTTTAAAAACAAGCAGGCCTACATGTAGGCCTATGCTTGTCATTCCTCACCTGTCTTTCTGCTGGTTCTGCCACATCTTAGACATTTTCTGACTGCTGTTTTTTAACGTTGAACTTGTGAAGTTATTAAACTGTTTCCTCTTGGCGATAAAAGCCTTGTTTACATCAGCTGTCAAAAACAAAAAAGTGCAGTAAAAGTGTAGCATGAGAGATGATAGTATGACAAAGATTCAATGTTTTTGGGTAGGTGTGTGGCATTTCTTGTGGCCTACCTCCAAATTGGTGAATCATGTTCCTAAAGGAATCCCTGTGGGTGGTTAAAAAAATAAATTGAATGAAACTGTGCAGTAGCTTTAATACAGGCATTGGACAAACAAATATTAGTTTGTATAACAAAACGTGTTCTTACTTAGGCAGCAATTCTTCCTCTGAGTCTGTGTGTTTGTTTCTCTTGCATTTGCTTACTGTGGTATCTATGAGTAGACAACAGCAGTGACACTTCAAACATGATATAAACATAGTAGGCCTGAGGTGCAACTTGGATATTTATTAGCGTGACTTACCATTTTCACCCAGGAGAGACCGCTTCGATGCCATGGCAGAAATGTGGTATGCAGTAGTTGATGTGAATTTACACTTCAATTAAGGTAGATTGTTTTCAACGTTTTGACAAGATCCTGAAATGAAATGGTAGATGAAAAGCTCAGGTCTGACGAGCTGTCAAAAAATGTGGCTAAATAACGCCACCTAAAGGCAACGAACATACAAATTCCACAGGTGTAGGCCTAGTTTTTTTCTGTATGATACACTAGGGCCTACGTCGACATCGAGATCATGATTTAAAACACATATTGAGTAGGCCTATCTGTGACACTTTAATAAAAAATAATAACTTACCCTTGGCGATGTAGGACAAACTAATAAACTTTGATTTCTGTTTAGAAAATAACGTTAATCTAGAACCGAACGCTGGCGAAAACTATTCGGCCACGTGAAAGTTGATGTATTGATGTTCGAATTCACGCGCAGAGTGTAATGAGCTGAAATTAGATTTAGGCTACGTTCCACACACTACAGCCTGCTAGTTTATTTTGGCCTACATTTTACCATATTATAGCCTAACGCGGCTCTGAAACTGAGCTACGTTGCCATAGCGAGGCCCATGGTGGTGGGTGGACTTCATTCATTGAATGATTCTAATGATGAATACCAGTCGGACACATTTTTGCATTGCATTTTGCATAGGCTAATATTGATTTGTGAAAGTGTAGATTATGGTGATAGCCATATGGTTCCAAACATTGTTACTCCAACCTCTAGTTTAACAGGAGCCAGCAAATGCTGCCAGGCCAACTGATCGAGCTGTTCAAACAGGGATTTTGTTGCAAAATTAATCCTGAGGTGGCTGGTCCTGATTTTACACAATAGCCGTGGTTGTGGTCGTCGCACAGAAGGATTTCAAGCTGAAACAGACTCGGGAATGGGGACAATCATGACTAGATATGTGCAACGAAGTATGTAGGATTATTATTATTATTATTATTATTATTATTATTATTATTATTATTATTATCCTGTTAATATTGTTGTTATTATTATTACATCTATGCACACGTCTCGTGGGCCTACTTTAATTGTTTTTGTTAATTGTTTTGTTTACTTGGGTGCCTTTTAACTGTAAGTTGTAACAAACTAGCGTTCTGGTTCTGTTGTCATCCGGGTACGTTCAAGGCAAACTACACAGGAAGTACTGCCTTCACGAGCCAACCGAGTGGTGTCAGCGACGCTGTGCTGTCATGTACTTTTAATTATTGGAAACGAATGTTATATGTGGATTTCTCCCTCGCTTTTTCATATCAACACTTGTGCCAACATGTAAACAATTGGCGACTGTCCTCACCGTGACGTGACGCTAAATGTAACTTTGAAAGGTAACCGACTTATTTTGTTTGGCTAGCCAGCTAACGTCACAGTGTTCCTCGTGAATTTATTATATCATTTCTTAACAGTGCACATTCATATTACTTGTTATGTCTTGCATTGTCGAATTGGTTGTCTCCATATTTACAGAGATGGCTTTACGTTATAATTTGGCATCTGATCAGTCGACCACGAAAACTAACCTAGCCGTCCGTTCAATGAAATAGTGCAGACAGATGTAAGAGGAACCACTTTGTGTATGAGTATGCCTTCTTTCACTTCTTGGGGAACAGGAACCATGTTCTCATGATTTGTGACCGCAAAGGAAGGAGCTATTTGACAGTGTACAGCACTAACCTACAACTTCAATGTGCCCTTCAGAGTAGACATTGTATTCTACTTTGGATTAAGTTTTGGATGTTTCCATCACAGTCTCTGCCCTACCTCTCCTGCAGTGTGTCGTCTGGTTACAGGCTCACCAAAACACAAAGAGATGTGGTGGTTTCAGCAGGGTATGTGCATTCTGCCCGTGTCTCTGGTGATATGGACATCTGCCTCTTTTGCATTCGCTTACATCACTGCTGTGCTGCTGGACCATGTAGATCCCTTGGTACCCTATATAAGGTAAGAGGAATGAGTGCAAATGACAACCTTGCTTTGATTGAGAATTGTAGATGTGTTTTTCTCCATTATGGCTCCTATTTCACAAGTGTTTCTTGTACAGAAGACTCGCTTGGGCCCTTTCCGCCATTTGGGACCCAGTTTAGTTGTTCCACTTTCCCCCCCTCTTTGCACAGTCATGATGATATACCATGATATAATCACATGGCTTATTGTCATCATTTCCAAATGTTGGAAGGTCATTGCTTCAGCGATAGGCTATTTGTGATATAATTATAACCGCTAAATGTATTACATTAGGTAGCTAAGGTTGACACAATTGGAATATTTCCACAGCAATTACTGTACCATTTTTATTCCACGTGTTATAATGCAATTCTTTTCATTGTCATACATTTTTGGTTGTGTACTTATGTCTGGATTGTGTGTTTTTGTTTTCCTTCTGTAGTGATACTGGGGCTGAAGCACCGGAGAGATGTGTGTTTGGGATCATGCTCAACATCTCCGCTTTCCTTGGTATGAAAGCCTATTTCCTGTGTCATTTTTACCATAATGTCTGTCCTCATGCTGTTCACTGAGTATTTCAAATGCGGCATCTGAATCATGGAGGGGCGGAAAGATTTATTGATCACAAGCGGAGATGGTGATAAAATTTGGGTTGAGTAAGATAATACAAAAGGATGCCCGTAGAAGAACCTGGTGGGTTTTTAACAAAGGCTTGTTGGTTGGAGTTTTCATTGTGCGGACATCTATTTTCTTTTTCATTCATCAGTATGTTTTCGTACTGTACCTGAATTTTAAACTTGTGAACAAGGTGATCAGCCTTGGGAATATTTAAACAAACCACATGTTAGGTCCTTGAAGCTACTGTATGTCTTGCCATATTACTTAGTCTGTCATTACTCAGTGTCATTTGCATTTAGAGGAGCACACAAATCCCTTTGTCTTCAAAAGATGAAGATCATTTGCTTGTTGATGATGCTCAACGAATATCTAATGAATCTCATTTAAATCTTTCACACTCTCTTGTCATATTATTATCACTCTATAGGTATTGCCACCACATATGTTCGCTACAAACAGGTTCAGGCACTGACAGACGCTGGAGAAACCAAACTCCATCGACTAAACCTGGTGGGAGTCGTTCTCGGCTGGACCAGTTCCCTAGGCATGTGTGTTGTGGGAAATTTTCAGGTAGGGCTTTGTTTGACGTGACTGTGGCTTTGGATTTTCACTTCCACTTCTATTTTCTCTCTCTCTCTCTCTCTCTCTCTCTCTCTCTCTCTCTCTCTCTCTCTCTCTCTCTCTCTCTGTTGAATAGCTCTAAAGCCAACTACTTTCTGCTTTTCCTTTCAACATTATGTAATGTATTATGTTGTCAAGTTAGAGTGTTATGGCCGTCAGTTGCTTAATTACTTGGTAATCATTTCTATTTAGGTATTGCCTCAGTTATAGAAAGCCGTAAAATAGTTTCTAATATAAATGTGTGAATTTCTCTCTCTCTCTCACTCTCTCTGCAGAAAACTACCATCTTCTCAGTCCACGTAGCGGGGGCGATAATGACCTTTGGTGTGGGTGCCCTGTACATCATGGTGCAGACCGGGGTGTCCTACTACATGCAGCCGCACGTCCACGCCAAGGCCATGTTTTGGGCTCGCTTTGGGGTGGGCGCCTGGAGCACAGCCAGTAGCATTAGCAGTATCCTTCCTCCATACTTTACCTTAAAAGTGGAGTATGTACTTTTCTAGTAGTTTACTTCCAGAATTTGTGCTTGCCCGCTCATGTGAATGATCTAGTTCATGAGTGTTTTCCACCACCATCAATTCAAGTATTCACTAAGACTGGGGAAAATGCACTTTTCATTAATAAAATGTTGGATCTTCTCCATGTCCTCCATTTAGAATTTCCAGTGATGGACATCTTAAGCTGCGAAACTTCCTGTACTTTTGTCAGACCAGTAAATATTAGTTTATTACTCAGTAAATATTCATGAAATGACCAAGTTTTGGAATAGGCAGCATAGTTACAATGAGCAGCATAGTTGTAATACCTCCTCTGGTCTCATAACCAAAACGGCACTTCCTGCCAGAGTTCCATGTAACTGTTATGTAGATATCCATCGGTTTCAGTGAAGATGAATGCTGAAGATTGCATTGCAGCAACAAGTCAAGAATGATATAGTCCATTTGACAGTATTTTGAAGAGACCAAAAATGTCTCAGGTAAATCTTAACTATTCTGCAACTGTGCTATTTCCCTTTTTTAATTGACATTAACCGGTTTTTCACTTCCTCTTGTAATGAATGTCTTGGTTATATTGTAATCAGCCTCCCTCTGGTGTTTCCGCACATGTACTGTACATAGTGTCAAGCAGGACTACTGTACATATTTCTATGTAGTTTTAACAGTATTTCTGTAAAGGCTGTGAACTGTTAACTATGCAGCTATGTTCCTTAACCTGCTGCTCCCTTAGTGTTTGTGGCCTCCATGATCATGTACAGCAGTTTGCCAGGGGTTGACCTGTCCAAGAAACTGCACTGGATCCCAGGAGAGACGGTAAGCTTTTAATCAGTTTACAAGCTTACATGGTGCATATGTTCTATGGTGGAGATGAGTTGTTATGTATCTGTCGACTGATATCTGTACAGTATTTGTGGTGTTGTTTTTACAAGGAACACTGCAATTTGATTCCTAACAATGTCATATCAATTGCATGACCTCTGGTGGCCATGAGGATGTTGACACTTAACGACTACACATAAAATAAAAACAAAGGAGATACACACTCCGCTCTTCTAAATTGACAATCCGGTGCAAACAGAGCAGGCAATCAGAGCAGGACTAAATAATAAGTGCAAAGGGAAAATAATCTGGTGCCAGACGGATGTCTATTCGTGTGGCACCAGATTCTTTTCCCTTTGCACTAAACATAAAATAACTTTGCATGATGTTGATCAAAATAATCCTATTGTTATGGAATTATTAGACCGCCGTCTTAAATTTTGCCCACTGCATTCATCTTGCTCACTCATACATTTACAGTTTTGTTTGAAGAGATTGTGTAAGGATTCATACTGTGAGCTGTGGTGGTAATGTTTTGCTTGTTGTGACTGTGATTTCCATGTCAGGGCTACACAGCTCATCTGATCAGCACCATCTCCGAGTGGTCGTTGGCCTTCTCCTTCGTCTGCTTCTTCTTCACCTACATCAGGGACTTCCAGGTAAGATCCTCACTTACCACTAACAGCTGTGTTCATTTAACACTTAAAGATGCACTGTGTAATATTTGACGTAGTTCCAGAATTCATGCTGACCATTCATAAATGTTACCTTTTTCACAAATACTTACCACCAACATCAAATTCTATGTATTCATAAAGACTGAGAAAAGTGCACTTTTCATACATCAAACTTTTCAAAACTGCACTTTTCGTACATGAAAAGGTGGATTTTCTCCATGTCTGCCATTTTGAATTTCCATAAATGGACATTTTAACTGCAAAAGGTACTGTACTTTGGTCATAGTAGTAAGTATTACTATATTATTTAGTAAATATTCATCACATGTGGCAAAACCACATCAAATTAAAGCCTACTTCAAACTACGCAGTGTTGTTGCTCCACCCACAATTTCGTTGACTTCATTGACAATGACAATAAACTCCTTGAATCTTGAATCTTGAATAGGCAGCACAGTTTCAATACCTACTCTGTCCACAATCCTACACAGCGCACCAGTCAGATTCTTAAGAGTGACAATTGACCAATCCCAAGCCCCGCCCATCGCGTCATGCTACTTCGGACAACTTTGGTTACTCTGTTAAGACGTGGCTGCTGTAGGCAATATTCAATGGGCTATGGGGATAAAATAGCCTAACATTTAGTATTGCTTTTGTCAACGACATCAGGACAAAATAATTCTTTAACATGCAAATTGTTCAGACGAAGATATTTAACATGACGTGGTCAAGACCAGAGGTGACACAAATGAAAAGCCAATATTATGACTTAACCCCTTAGCGCAGCACTATGGCTCTCTGTAATGTCATAGCAATGTTGTTATGATGTGGTTAAGCATTTTAAGCAAGACGAATAGGGTCGCCGGCAACCCCTGCTGCATTAAGAGGCTACAACGCCCTATCGGCTAATTAAAACGAGTTTAAATAGGCTATTTCATCCAAGACAAACACAAAACCAGAAAAATCATGCCTTGTTTGAAAGTTTCATATGTCTCACTTGTCACTTCCCTATTGGATTATTCGTTCAGAGACTGACAGCAGTGATCTATCCCAATAAGGTATTTGTGCTCAAATACATCCTAGCAGAGATTGTTTTAATGTTCGTTTTTGATTGGTTTAGGGAACGATAGAAAATGGTAAATCTTAACAAGGTTGGGATATCTGCTGTCACTTTTACGTTTACCCCATACACGCCTTTTCACCGTGATGAATACGCTACACATTTTATATGTATTTATATTTATGTATGTATTTATAAACATTGTAGGCTAGTGTACACCTTATGGAGGCTTAAAATGTCATTGTACTGATTATAATGGCAATAAATGGCTTTTTATTCCTATTTTTTTATTATTTCTATTGAGCCTACTCTGAATATGGGAGTAGCAGTTTGACCGCTCCTCTGGTACAAGTTGTCCGAGGTTGTCTGAGGGTTCTTGCCAGCTGTATTATGACTTGCCAGAAATGGGCGTGGCTTGGGATCAGTCAATTGTCTCTTCTAGAGGGTATTTGGTCCCACTCCAAATTGGTGTTTAAATTAAACAAAGTGTAGATAGAGAAATAACTACATTTTGTTTATGGTTAACCATTCATGTTCAATATAAATATCATCCTAATGATACCACATCATTTAACAACTTGATTTGACGCTGATACTGGAAGACATCTGTTGTTTTACGTGTATATCACAGAGTAAACATACCTTTACACTTCATAAATCAACATTGAGACTTTACTGCGCACTCTTTCTCCCTTTTATTCCTTTAGTTAATGCTTTGCATTGCAGCCAGAATTACCGGTAAGATTAGATTTTTACGAGGCGGACATCCTGGTTTTGCAAAAATACAAATCCTCCCACGTGTTTGCCCCATTCTCTTTCCTGAAGCAGTTGCTTATACAGCAACTAGAGCAACTCTGTGAGAAAATGGTCAGAGAAAAAAAATCACCTGCTTGAGAAGCGACAGAAAATGTGTGTGGCAGTAAAGCTGTTACTTTCACAAGACAAAGTGACCAGTTTACCTCTACATTTACACAACATATCCATCTGCTTAGTTAGCTAACCCATTGAAAATTCTGTTTTATAGAAAATCAACCTGAGGGCAGAGGCAGTGCTTCAAAGCAATCACCTGTACGAGTCTACACGTTATGGCGTCATCGGTCCCCTGAACCCAACAGAAAGCTCACCGCTGCTCGCCGGAAGCATCTAGAAGAGCGAGAGAGAGACAGAGAGAGAGCACAAGCTGCCTCCGTGGTGGTCAGATGGACCAGAAAGCTTATCTATATGCTCCACAGTGGAGTGATCACGTTCAGAAGCTCTGAGGAGATGGGATCTGGCCTCGCTGAAATGAGCTTTGGGTTGTGACTGAATGACACAGTTTTATTTTGCTGTATGAGATTTGGTCTAACAGGGATTACTGGACTGTTTTCTGTTATTATTGAGCCACTTAAATTAATCTCTTTTTTTTACTCTCCTAACTAAGCCAGCCTGGTGTTACAGTCCAAATGTCTTCGCTTCTGCTTAAGTTTAATCATCACTGCCAAATAACACTCAAATTATGTATCTTGAATAATTTCAGAATGTCAGAGGCAAATCTATACGTGTTCAGGTACGAATTAAGTAAATCGTACATCAAAAGTGGGGAACTCGTGCTTTTGCAGTGTTAAAGGGTTTTTTTCTTTTCGACTTAAAATAATTTGAAAGTATGTTACTGCTATTGCCTGCAGGGGGCAGTGAAGTGTCACTGTATTCACAGTTGAGGATACTCCGACTGTTCTCTGTTGAGAGCGATGACTAGTGTTGCAATGTTTACAAAGATCTAGAATGTGATGAGTACCAGACATCTTGATAACAGCATTACGCACAACAAGGAAGACCTCTACAGCAGCATGTTTGAGAAAGAGGTATAAGAGAAGGTGGTTACTGCGAAAATCGCCTCTTGTGATCTCATCACAGACTGCCAGGGGAGTATTCCAAACTGGCTCAGTAGTTATCATGTTAAGTTAACCTTGAGGTTGTGGATAATCATCTAGTAGAAGAGCCCAGACTCTTCTTCTTACCCCCCAGGTTCGTAAATTCCTGAGCCCAAAGCAGGGGTGGGGAACCGTTTTCATTCAAGGGGCCACTTCAAATTTTATAAAGTCCTCCAAAGGCTGTGCTATGAACGCAAACCAGGATTTCCCCCCTGCATTTTAGGCCTAGATACCTTTACAAGAGACTCCACCTTCACTACGTCCCCTGAAAATACAACTTAATTGTATTGCAAATGTAATTTCTCAGATTTCTTTACAACACATATTTCATGTGAAACTGCATACCATTAAAATTATACAAGGGGCCGAATAAGACATAGGTTCCCCACCTCTGGCTTACAGTAACAAACAAGGGCTGTGCTTTTCAGAAAATCTTCTGACAACTGTAAAACAGAAATATTACTTCCCAAGACGGAAGTAGTCTGTATTGTAATCTTGATTAAAAATCTGTGTCTGTCAATGGATGATGTACTATGTGGATTACTGTTCTCACTTTTTGAACATACTGCATTTGATTATCCCTTCAACATGAGCGTTAAAGCAGCTGATATGAAGAAGACAACTGGAACTTACAGTTGTACTCATTTTTTGTAGCTGCCAGATAAATATTTTCCCAAGTGTGGATGCAGAGGCATACACAATGGTACCATTGCTTGTGAATTATGAAAAAGAGTGTATATAGTGACAGGCACGTATTTCAGGGGTTTAACACTTTGTAACTGCACACTGATCAGTCAGACAACACTTTTAATGTAATAAAATAGTTTTTTTGTTGTTGTTGCTTCTTTACATCGGCTCCTCCACGGTCAGCTGCTGATTTCGAGTGTAACCCTTGATCATGTATTCTGTCAGGTCAACAATGTTAACATTTCAGTTACTCTTGCCAGACTGTATGTGGACAACAATAAAAGACACAAATGAATTGCACATTCCCTGCCTGATTTCTCACAATTATTTACAAACTCTTTTGTAATGTTTATGCTATAACAAAACCATAATCATACAGGAATGGCTCCATACAGGATTTGTCATGAATTGCAGAGAAAGAGAAAACATCCAATCACGTTTACAGCATTAGCTTGTGCCCTGCTGGACAGACCATCAATTGTTTTTTCTTCATGTGGAGGTTTTATATGTTTCCTTCATACTTTTAAAAAGCAATCTCTGTTATACTGTACGGCAGGGGTGGGGAACCTTTTTCATTCGAGGGGCCACTTCAAATTCCACCAAGGGCCATAAAAGTCCTCCGAGGGCCGTACTATGAGCACACACCAGGATCTTCCCCCCTGCCCTTTAGGCCTATTATTGAAGGCAGCCACCTTTAAAACAGATCCCACCTTATCTAGATCCCCTGAATATAATTTAATTGTATTGCAAATGTACTTTACAATAGTAAGAGTCCTTTACAAAGTATGTCATATTTCATGTGAAGCTGCATAACATTAAAATTATATCAGGACCCTCGAGCCAGCAAACGGCGCTCGAGACATAGGTTCCCCACCCCTGCTGTACGTACGCGCACAATACACGTGTGTGTGTGTGTGAGTGAGTGTGTGTGTACATGGCCAACAGATCCAATTGCTCACACCAAACAGTTGGCATTTCACAGCATTTCACGGAAGTGCAATAAATATTGGCAAATAAAACATAACCACTCTTCACTTCAACAGTCATAGCCTTTCATGACAGTGGATGAAGACTATTCTAAAAAATATATATATACTGCAATAGAGAACCAAATGATCTTGCAAACCATTCTTGAAGATTTATGACAGTGTATGAATAAAAAAGTGGATTGTCCCTGATTCCTGTCCTCGTAAAGCTACTGCTCTCCAATGAAGCAGTCCCAAACCTTCTGTCACGAGAGGAGTACAATTTCACCTGGTCAAATCATGGGAGTAATGTCTTTTTCCTAAGGGATGCTGAGGCCAAACAGTATCAGCAGTCAAGGTGTTGAAGAGCAAAAGGCTGAAATTCTAAAACATCAGCTGACTTCCAGCATCTCCTATAAACAGATGTATGGTTTTCGCCAGAAAAGACAAAAAAATGATTCCTCCACAGGCGAGCCGACAGGGGGGTGGGGGGTGCAGTTGTCCCGAGACGGGGGACCCACTGACCTAGATATAGGTCAATGATATAGGTCAGTGGGGGGCCCAATTGGGTTGTCAATGCATTGTATGTATTGGGGGCTGGGGCTTTCAGATGACTCGGTCCTAGGCCTGGTCAAAGCTGTCAGCAGCCCTGCCTCCAACAAATCTAGAACGCATACTGAAGTCCCAGTTAAAGTAAGGCTCCAGTGGTCCATTACAGTAATTTACTTTGTGTTTGTGTTGGGCCTTAGAGTCCAACGCGGCCCCAAAGATTCTTCACCTTCTCACTTTTTCTTTTCTCTTCATACTCAGCAACTTTTTTATGAAAGAATCCTGAAAGAGATAAACACAGAAATGACACAGATGAATAACAATATAGAGCATTTTTTATGTGCTGCTGCAACTCATATGTCTTTTTTTTGGGGGGGGGGGTATTTGTGACAGGACAGTTAGAGAGGTGACAGGAGGCAAGTGGGGAGAGAGATGGGGAAGGTTCGGCAAATGACCTCGGACTGGAATCGAACCCGGGTCGCCGGTGTAGAAGTGCAGTGCCCAGCCGATTCAGCCACGGCTGGGCCATAACTCATTTGTTACTGTTGCTCAAGTTTTGTATAGTCTTGAAAGCTCATATACTTTGAGAGGAATGCTGTGCACATGTGTTTAAAAATATAACTGCTAAACATGTCATTTTTATATCCTTTTCAAAAGCAAAAGGAAGCATCTCCTGACCTTCTCGATTTGGATGCTTTTCCACTTCCTGTATGAAGATGTCAAACATTTGCGTCTCCACAAACTGCTTGACAAAATGGCGGTTGGCCTTGTGCTCGGGGGCCTTGCAGAAAGCCTTCTTGTTGAAAACACCTGGCTGGCCCCCGCTGCCTTTATGCTTCACGTGGCTGGCAAAGTGGCCCACCGTGTTCACGAAGAAAGACAGGAAGGCCTCAGAGATAACCCTGTTCAACTCCTCTGCAGCTGAAAAGCAACAACACAGCAGTTACAGTCAGGAGCCTTTCTTGCGAAGCTAGGAGAACATGTTTTCGGGGAAACGCAACCAATCTGATGACAAAATCCCTGTGAATTCCTTCTAACGTCACATTCTTGTCTTGGATGTTGTAAGGCAGCATACTGTTTTAATCAAGAGGCGTGATGGACGCACAACAACAGTTAGACAGCACTGCTATCCCAATGTTATCAGCTCTCACGTAAACAGCACAGTTGTTGCCAAGGCAACTACAAATGTTGTGAAGGCCCAAGTCAGACATAACATAACAAAAAATACTGAATCAGGACGTAAACATCTGTCTTACTTGAGTTTGGCTCTCGGACACTGAGAGCGGTGAGTAAGTCCTCCTTTAACTTCGGTGGAATTATGGAGTCCTCATCCCCTAGCTGTGAGGAGAAAACAAAAAGAAAAAAAGAAGAGAAACTTGGTTTAAAAATGTTGTGGGACCAAGACCAAGGGGAATGTTGTGGGGGCTGTGCTGCTGCCAACATTACTCACTAAGTACGTCAGTGTGGCCTTGAACAACAAAAGCTACTTCTGGAGCCCTCAGGGGGAGAGATCCCTCAGAATTAGGATCATGTGAAAGCAAAAGTAGAACAGAAATAGTGAGTGCCCATGACGTTAAGGGTGTGTGCGAGTGCGTGTGCGTGTGCGTGCGTGTGTGTGTGTGTGTGTATGAACACGTGTGTATGTTGAGGGGTTGTTTGAAGAGAAACAGAAAATGGATGCTTGTCAGCGCTTTCTTTTTTCCTTCTCACACTACATATAAATGCAATCACTGTGGCAGATTGACGACACTCACCCGCATGATGAACTTCTCCTCCGCGCCATCTGATAGGTCGACGATAAACAGCTGTAAAAGTGTACACAAGTGCAAAAGTTTTAAGAAAAATGGCCGACCCTCGCAGTACCCCCCGGCCCCCCCTCCTCCCTGGACCAGGTCCATGTCCTCTAATCCTGTTTGCTTAATGAGTGTCACTGGACATCTGCAAGTCCTCACAGGACCACAAAGCCTTCGAGTCTTCAAGACTGACCATTGAGGATTTCTAAACAAAAAGCACGAGCCAGCACGAAGAAAACGTTTACATTCTTAACGGTTTCCTTGAACTTCGTGTCCAGTTGGGGCTCGACATAAAACAGAGTACAAACACAAAAGCCTACACACACTTCATGGATGGTTTAACTGGTTAGAGGGTGTTCGACAGCGCACGCCACTGCAGGGCTTATGACACCTATAGTATCACTAATGGATCCAAGTGAACAACTGAGTAACTAAATCATCAAAATGGGAGAACCATATATCTTTTTACTTTATGTCAAAGTGCTTATATACTGTATGTGCATATTCTCTGTAATAAATGTGTTACTTTGCGTTTTTATGGTGCAGCAAACTCTCCTGTCTCCAAGGCAAATATCTCCCTGGTGAAGACTAATACTGAAACCTAACCTATATACCAATATGAACTTTCTGTTTCACAGCGTGTAAGCATTTGGCAACACTGATAGTCTACTCACATCGGCATCATCGCTCTGATCCGTGACTAGGTCCAGCATGTTCCGTGTGACACCCAGCAAGTATGGCGTGGGCGCCATGACGACATCGATGAGCACCTTAGGCACGATGGAGATGAAGGTATGTTGCCATGTGAACGGATACAGCAAGGCAGCGACAGCATGGATGACCTGAGACAGCGTGCTGTAGGGGATATACCGAAATGCAATACAGAGAAGAGTGTTGGCTTTAAACGTTTGTGAACATGGTGAAACAGAAAGAAAACGGTTGAGCTTTGTGCAGTTGGCCTCTCCATCATGCCCACGACTGTTTTGCAATGACACTGTCTACACTGAAGACTAATAGCTACCTACCCCACCAACCCAACCCCCAGTGCAAGTCGGACACCATACATGCATCATTGGAGAGACAGGGAGCAAGCCACAGGGGAAAGTAACATACAAACACACACATTAACAGATGAACACTTTCCAGTCCAGGTTGTTACAGTATATTGGATAATATTCTATCTAATCAACATCGCTCCTATTTTTTAAAAGCAATACCAACTATTTTTTTTTGTCTTAGGACACATACTATTCCCTCATAGAGAACTACAGAGAGATGTTCTATTCTTACAGGACAAACATGCTTATTGCCATTATAACAGACGAAGGGCTGCAAGATGAATTAAGAGACTGTTGTTGATCCAATTGATGACCCCCAACTTCTCAGTGTGGCATTTAAGTTGGTCCTTTAAGAGTATTCAATGTGTAAAAGTGTACCTCAATTTTCCAATGTGTTTCATTTCTTTTAATACTTTTATAGGTTATTACGCCTTCATTACTCAGACAGAACCGTGAGAGAGACAGGAAATGAGTGGTAGAGAGAGATGGGGAAGAATCGGGAAACAACCTTGGGCCGGAATTGAACCCGGGTCTTCTGCATAATAACAAAAGGTGCACCAGAAGGTGCTTGTGTCCTTCTACTGCTGCTCAGTGGAGAGCATATCGACATACTGTATTGTCTTTGTGTTTGGTTCCCAGGCTGCCCTGTGGCGCAGAGGAAAGTGCTCCAGCAGGTCATAAAGGCATCAGAGAACATCAGTGGCTGCCTTTACAGTACTCGCTGTCTCAATTATATCCTTATTCCTTAGCAGAGGTGTCAATTCCTGGTCCAGAAAGTAAAAACCCTGCCACAGTTTCCTTCCAACACAGGTGACTCTAATAAGCAGCTGGTCTTGAGTGTTCAATTATCAGGTGATTCGGAGATGGTTGGATCCAATTTGTGGCAGGGTTTTTACTTTCTGAACCCGGGATTGACACCTCTGTTCCTTAGAGACACATCACACCCAGGCCACAACCAGTTTGAACTGCTGCCATCTGGTAGTGGATACAGATCTATGAAAACCAGGACAAATAGACTGAAGAACAGTTTTTATCCAGCGGCCATTACTGCACTTAGACCTAAGAATAGTTTTCATATCAACTTTTTGAAATATACTATACCATATACCATATACCATATATATACCATTTTTTGCCTCAGTCAACAAGGAATGCTATATTTTGTTGTTACAATGACAATGACAGGCCCTACCGTGGCTAATATGGTAGGGCACTCGTCTACTACACAGCCGACCCGGGTTCGATTCCAGGCCCAGGTCCTTTGCCGGCCCTTCCCCGACCCTCTCCCCCAACTCACTTCCTGTCTCTACTTTTTTTGAGAAAAAAACAATACTTGAAAAAAAAAACAATGACAATGGAAAATAAAAGATGTTATATTCTATTCATCTCCCGTCCCCTACGTTTCTAAATTAAAAGAATACCTGAGTTCATCAGCGATGAAGATGATACGCCGTTCCAGCACTGTAGCAGCAAACACCAAAAGCACCTCCTCATCGCTAAGGTAACGGAAGAGTGTTCTGAAGTCCACATGCTCCAGCCACGAGTCTACTGGTCTCGTCAGACTGATGATCTGGGAAGAACAGGGGAAAAAACGTAGTCAAAGATTCAAGGATTGTTTATTTGTCACATACTGTACATACAGACACTTTGTATAAAACATAGTGAAATTAGTTAAATCAGGACTAATTGTGGGGGAGAAGGGGCTATGGTGCAGTGTGTTAAGCCCCCCACTCAGGTTCATGGGTCATGGGTAAGAGGTTAGGGAGTCAGACTTGTAGCCCAAAGCTTGCCGGTTCGACTACCGACCTACCAGGTGGGGGGAGTAATTAACCAGTGCTCTCCCCCATCCTCTTTCATGACTGAGGTACCCTGAGCATGGTATTGTCTCGCCACACTGCTCCCTTTTGGGCACCATAAGGGGCTGCCCCCTTGCACGGGATTTGTAATTTCCCAGTTGGGCTTTCACTTTCACTTCACTTTCAGGTTCGAGTCCGGCCTGGGTCATTACCCAGCCCTACCCCGTCTCACTCTCCTGCTGATTTGCTGTCTCCTCTCACACTGTCCTGTCATAATAAAAGCCCAAACAGCCCCCAGAATACTTACAAAAAATGGGACGACCATAATATGTTAATAATACATATTATGTAGACAAGACGTGTAGCAATGGGTTTAATTTGCAAACCTTCCCCTCATTGAGAAGGTGGTCAGTGTTTGACTCATAGACCTCCCTAAAAGGTCATATAATATGGTGATTCAATATTGCAGAGAGCATGTGGTTCAAATACATCACTAACTAAAGTACAATATGCTTTTGTATTTTCAGTTTATCTCTTTTCTAAATTGCACAGCACATCTACTATAAACAATGTTTAATTTTTTCAAATGATTCCCTTCAAGGGAGGAGACAAACACTGCATGCAACATTCTTCAGAGATCAGCAAAATTACAAAATGAAAATGTTCTTTGAGTCACTAGAAATCTTTTTCATTCTGACATTGAGTTGCGCAAATCTGAAGGACTAGATTACATTGGTCGAAAGAACTCCATCTTCTGAACTCTAACATAATGAGTAGTCTACTAACAATAACACTTTAGGTCATTTGTGATGAAATACATTGACAATTAAATAGTCAACAAGGAAATTGTCAAGTTGCATATGAGAACGCCACTGACCACTTGGTGAGATCCATGTCTTTGTAAACATCAATTTAATGCATTATACCAATTACTTTTTTTCATTTGTCCAGTGAACCTTTACAGCCAATGCAGAGGTGGGGATGCATGTGTCCAAATTTCAATCTCACTGTAAACATTGTATTTCGTCATAAATTATCTAGTTACCTGATCACCCAGAAGGGGTTAGGCCAAGTATTGCAATTTCCCTATCTGTCTGTCTGTCTGTCTGTCTGTCTGTCTGTCTGTCTGTCTGTCTGTCTGTCTGTCTGTCTGTCTGTCTGTCCGGCACCAGTGTTTTGGGTCACCTGAGGGTGGTGCCAAACACACATCATATGCATCAGGCACTGGCAAGGGGGCCAGGCAGCCATCTCTGATCGCTCTTGTTCGATCTGTTATAGAGGGTTTACAGTATAGCAAACCCTTACTTTAAATAAATCCAGGATTGTACTTTAGTCTCAGTAGGTCTACCTCGTTGCCAATCGATGGGCCCTATTCACTCCTTGCTGACAACACTATATGATAACATTGAAATGAAAATGCCAAAAGTCTTAAATAATGGATTAAGACTTGTTAATTACAATTTTGGTGAGAGGCACTGTGTGAAGGGGTTAGCCCGGTTAGTTCATCATCTCAGCAGGCCTACCTCAGTGCCAGACTCGGGAATGAAGCTCTTGATCTTGACCGTGTGGCCGGGGGCAGGGATGGACGCCTCCCTCAGGCTCTGCATGAAGGGGTAGATCATGGCCATCGACTTCTGCCGGCGCTTTTCCACCTCGTCGAATATCTGCCAGGAAAAGAGGAAAGGGAAAACACACCTCTCACCTTTAGCCCTCTGGCATTCCGGCCCTCTTAAAGAGCTTCTCGACAAAACAATAGAGGAATTAATGGCTTCAGTGCTGCTACTGTTAAAGTCTTGTGATCAGCTGGCGTTGGGCAGACTGCCAAGTTTGGGGAAATAAAATGGCAGAGGTGTGGTGTGGCATGCCTGAGCTTTTCTTCTCAGCACAACCAGTTATGCAGGGTTTGGCCATGACAGCCGAGCACTGTATAAATTAAAATGCTTCATGTCCAGCAACTGTGTTGAGGCACAGACCTGGGTTAGTTGTTAATTGGTTGATTGGGACAGAGGGGGAATCCCAGTTCCTTTAAAGTTTAATACAGTTAGTCACCTCAATAGAGCTGAGGTATTCTACTCACACATTTGAAGACATGACTCACACTTAACACCCACAAGATGTGGGTCTTTGTGTGTTCTATACAGTCATTGTTAAAGGTTAAGTTCTTAGTTTTACGCTTATTCATTCAGTAATATTACTAGAGAGGGGGGGGTGAGAGAGAGTTCTCTAGTTGACTTTGACATGACAAGCAATCAAACATCCTTATAACCTTTATATTCCAATAAAATGACAATAACTCATAAGACAAGAGAATAAGTTAACTGTGGCATGACTCGACTGAGAGCTGTGAGGCAATCAGAGGCCAATGACTTTTAATAGTACCCTAACCTGCAAATTGTCCTACCAAGCACATTACAATGCGCTTAATCCATTTGCGCAGAGTCTGTTATAACTGTACTGCCACCAAAATTGTAATGACTTAATCAGTCTTAATCTGTTGCTTAAGGCTCTCTGTAATGGCATGGCAATGTTGTTATGAAGTAGTTGAGTCTTTTCAGCAATGAGTGAACGGGCTCGCCGGCAGGCCCATCTGTGCAAAGAGGCTATGTATTTATTTCACATATAGGGAATGCCTCTTGAAATGTGACATCTCATTTTCAATAGGGTCCTCTTAAATCTGGGCAGTACAGACAATACAAGATATGAGGAGCACAGCATCTCAACACACATTCACACACTCATTCAATCCACAGCCTCCTCGTCCCCCCATCTCTACAACCCCTTTAGCAATGTATTTTGGTGTTAGTTTTTGTGCAAATGGGACAGGCATACACTACAGGCAGAAGAGTAGATACTTAGAATAGACATAAAAGCAAAATGAATAGACATAAGAGCAAAAGGCAAAAGGATACTTTAAGCAACATCGGCAGAGCACCGTCACACTCACCTTGGAGAAGAGGCCGAAGCAGGCCAGTCTGCTGATGATGCAGTAGGCTTCTGGGGCCCGAGCACCTTTCCCAGACGGCTAATGCAAAACACATAAACACAAGACACACAGCCACAGCCTCAGTTTAGTCAACTACTTCAGCGATAGATGATGTTAGCCAGATAATAAATAGCCTATTGTAAAGCAGTGACTGTGCATTCACCCAAATTTAAGGTGTAATACGTAAAATGTTTTGGCTTCATCTGCATCCATGAATGGATGTTACCTACTTATTGAGTAACGTATGTACACTGTATAATAATTCATAACTCTCTGCCCACTCACTTCCTGTCACTACCTTCACTATCCTGTCAAATAAAGGCAATAACCCCCCCCCCCCCAAAAAATAAAATAAATAAATATATAAAATGTACACAGTATATATATATATATATATGAAGAGTTCAGGGGCAAAACCCCCTAAGTGCCTTTTCAGAAAATAATCTTAATTCATTTTTATTTAATAAAAAGCTATCAAAATTGCATATTTTTTATTTTATTTATGCAATATAACTATTTATATGTATTATCAAGTCCATGAATGTAAACTAAACCAACAACGGGGTTCTATAAAAATATAGAAGTGCAGGTCTCCAGAAATGGAGTTAGGGGGTTTTGCATCTGAACTCTTCATATATATATATATATATATATATATATATATATATATATATATATATATATATATATATATATATATATATATATATATATATATATATATACACATGTCACAAAATAGTAACTTATGTCTATGCATTTTCTTGAAGTCTGTCAGTCAATAACAATAATTCTCTTTTTAAACTATACTAACTTCAATTTTTGGAATTAGGGTGATGGAGTGGCCATCACTAGAGTTGTGGGTGCACTCGGACTGTCACACCAACGAACCTGGCTCTTTGATGTAGCGGTCAGAGCCCCAGTATAGTAAGTACCCCAGAAGGTTCATGTATTGGCAATATGGTACCCCAGAATGGATAACCCTAGTGCGAGGGACCCCAGCATAGAATGTGTGGTGTGCGGTGGGTGGTGAAGGACACCAAGAGGGCACTCGTTTGCTATGCGTCAGACCCGTGTGAAGCAGGTCTGCTCTCCAAAGGGGAAGGCAGTGTGATGGAGTGGCCATCACAAGGGTTGCGGGTGCGCTCTGACTGTCATACCAAAGGTGTAGTGGTCAGAGCCCCAGTATAGTACCCCTAAAGGTCCAGGTTTAAGTCCCAGCGGGGCAACTCTACTCCCCTTCGCTACATAGGGGTTGTGTTGTGACAATGGTTCAGTAAACTGTTACAAACAATTAAGTGGAATTTTAACAAAATACCCTTCAAGGGCTTTGGAAGGTGAGGGGATTTCCCACACAAAGTGCTGTCTTCGTTTTCACTTCAACTGATGTGTTTTTACAGTGCATGACTCCGGCGGGAAGGAAGCACTTTATTCTTCAGTATGTTCCTGTGCCCTAATTTCCCTGACATGGCTGTAATATGGATGATGTCCAACACATACACAAGGTTCCTTTCACTTTCGCTTCCCATAAAAGACTCAGAAGGGACCGTTTCTTTACAATGACTTATTCCTTAAAGAATGTCTGGAGAGAGCTGTTACCAGTAGCCTTCTGCAGTAGCCATTCCGCCTGCTGCCATCAATTTCAGTCAGAACGAAAGAGAAGGTTTCACTACAAACATGATAAAGAAAGATAAAAAGGGAAGGATGTCAGAATATATACGTTGAGCCAAAATAAACACACAATTCCCACAAGAGTAAAAGCAGATAATGGTGAAGCTGAGCTTTGTCTTTGACACTTTCTGTTGTTGTATGATCTCCAACAACAAACAGATTCTAGACAAAAAAAAACCATAACGGCACACAATGAATGCATTGTGAGTCAAATTGAATTACATTAAACTAAATTGTTTTGCGCAGTTGCCTATTTAGTTCATTTAGGCGCCCTATGGCTACACAATGACTTAGTTAGCTCAACAGTAATGGTCATGGGAGTGCCTCCATCATAGTGGTAAATACAGAGTAGCCCACAATCATTATGTCAGGTAATTTCACACTTTAGAGGGATGAGCACAGGGGTGTTGTGTAATTACTGTATGTCCTACCAGAGAGCTTCTCAGCCAGCTTAGAGAGCTATGCTGATACAAGAGAAAAGAGCTATAATCACTGCACTCACTTGTGTTGGAAAGAAAAACAGTCAAAGTGAAAGTAGGCTTTGGTTGGTTGTTTTCCATCCACCTTCAATGGGCTGCATCTCTGCAGCATGTGGGCCATATGGGTGCTGTGTGGTTTCGAGTTTCCACATGTGAAATGCTACTGCACTACATTGTTCACAGACAAAAATGTGCATAGCAAACAAGCAATATGTGTTGCTGCACTCTGTGCACACTTTAAACTGTGGGGGTGCATCAAATGGCTGTGCGCTTGTCGAATCATGCCGCATAAATACATTGTTCACTTGAAAGTGTATGCTTTAAACAATCAAGAAATGCTGCATTCTTTGCACGCTTTACACTGTGGGGGGTGCATCAGAAAAGTCGCCCTCCATGAGAAAGATTTATACAAAAGGAGAAAATCCTTCAAATATATTTTATTGACCATTGCAAAAAATGAAACTTCATACAATTTGACTCTCATGAATGCTAACTACTTAACTATTATTTTACTTTAAGTTTGATGTAGAGCACTTAGTGCCAGAGAAAGATGTGGAATCTTTCTTCTTTATGTATACATACATAAATTACGGCCACACTTAAGAACATAACAAAGATTATCGTTTTATCTTTGAAGCTGCGGTGTGAATGTGTGTGTGTGTGTGTGTGCGTGTGTGTGTGTGTGTGTGTGTGTGTGTGTGTGTGTGTGTGTGTGTGTGTGTGTGTGTGTGTGTGTGTGTGTGTGTGTGTGTGTTACATGTGTTTTGTCATTTCATTAATTTGTTGGTATTCAGAGACAGTGTGTATTCTAATAATAACCTACTGTACATTTAGGGCTGCCTTCAGATTTTTCCCTTGTCTTAAGGGTGTGGCGACTGGAAATAGGTTGAGAAGTGCTGCACTAAAGGGTGATGTGCTGTTTGTGCTGTATCTCTACAACTTGGCATTGGATTATAGGTGGGTTTTATGTGTGTGCTATGTGTGCATGCGTGTGTGCTTGTGTGTGTGTGTACCTTGTGTACTCAGTCAACGGGGCCCAGTTGACCCCTTCAGGAAAGCAGAAGAGAGGAATAGCCTTCAGGGATTTCTCCTCATCCTCTCTCTGGGACTGGCCCATTGCATCACGCTGACAATACACATTAAGAACAGATGTTAAGATTCTTCTCTCATGGTTTTGTTCATACACAAACATTACCCAAATGGTTTACACAGCTTAGCAAAACATCAGAATGAGCAGCATGCGGGATAAATGTACATTGTGATTCACCTTTGCAGGGTTCAACTGCTGTTGATTTCATAAACCAAGTCATAATCAGATACTGATCATAAAACATGACATCATAGATGGCATTGGTTTCATTTGAAAGCAGGTAAACTTCTGTTAATGTTTTACAGGCAATGACCAAGGAAGATGTTGAATGAAGCGTTTCCGTTGAGTCATACATACAGGTAGTAGGTTAAAAGAGGTCAGTCAATGACCTCTCCTTCATTCAGGATGCTGTAAGGTTGTCTGAAGGTCCTCTTTCAGGACTAAAATTATGCTACGTGAGCGTGCTCCCTAACCTACACTGAAAAATGTGGATGGTTCCTCAAGGAAGAACCCTCAGCTAGTTCGGACCCAAAGGTTCTCTGAAGAACCTGACAGTTCTTGGAAGGTCCTTCACAGTGGCAATCAGATAATTCCTCAAAGAACCTTCAGAGGATCTTCGTTTTGCCATTGTGGAGGAACCCCTGAAGTAGTGTTTCTCAAAGGGGATGGTACAGTCCCCCAGGGGGCATTGGGAAGCATTGAGAAAGATACAGCTGACTGGGGATGGTGCTTATTGCCAATGGGGTCATTAGGCCATTTCATTTTTCAATACTAAGGGGGGCGTTGGCAGAGGTCAAGGGGGCATTATGATGAGGTTCAGGGGGTGTTTGTTCTAAAAAGGGTTGAGAAACACTGCCTTTAAGGTTTCTGAAGCACCTCTTAGAAGACCTTGGGATTCTTCCAAGCCCCCATTGGTTCCGGTTTGTCACAGAACCGTTGTGGGTTGTTCGACAGTTGAAACTCAGGGGTTCCATGAGGAATCTTTAATTTTCACAGTGCAATTCTAACCTTGGGGAACTGATAGGTGATCTGAGGCTCGTAGCCCTCCTGGTCGCGTCTCTTCTTGAGGCTGACTACCACCAGGTACTCAAAGAAGAACTGCCCACTGGCACTACTCTGATCCTGGAGCCGTGAGGAGCCTGGAGACTGGTGGCCCGTCTTTGGACTGGAAGGTTCTCTCTCTCCTCCTGGACAAAAACAACAAAACAAAGATGTCCGTTTACCATAACTCAATGTCCTCCTTCAACAAAGACAAGAACTAATGGATAAATGGACTGGGGTGAATTAGCGTTCAAGACTATTTAGGTTACACCATCCGTTTGTTGTAGCTCTCTAAGTGGTTGTGGAGATGTTCTGTTACTATTTTGACTCATTTCAAGAGCTGGCCCGTGGATGAGTCATCTGTATAATCTCGAGCCTTTTTCGCAATGTCACCGTCCCAGAGTTTATTACACTACAAATAGTAAACCGTCTGTCTCTTTTCTACTGACCACTGACGGTCTGATGTCAACCCCAAATAATTCAACTTAGAACATGAAACATGGCCATCATCAGAGAGCAGCAGAGAGACACGTATAACATATTTACTACCTTTTTTCTTCCACCTTCCTACCCTACATTTATACCAAGCAAAATGAAATGTGCTCTTGGTGATGGAAACGTGTAATGGTGTGACCATCACTAGGGTTGAGGATGCGCTCTTACTGTCCATATATAATTCCATGTGAAGGACCCCCGAGATAGGGGACCCTGGTGTGACAGACCTGAGTGATGGGTGAAGCATATAGCATAACAGAATGTCTATTACCCTGGCTGGGATAAGTATAGCAGCTGCATGAGGGACAACCTTGAGTGTGTGAAGCACAAGGGAAGGTAGTGTAATGGAGTGGACATCACTGGGATTGTGGGTGCGCTCTGACTTTCAGGCCAACAAGCCTGGCTCTTTGGTGTAGCGGTCATAGCCCCAGATTGTTACCACAGACAGGGGGTTCAAATTCAGGTAGGGCAACTTGTCTCCCCTTTGCTACAGAAAGCTATGGTGTGAAAGAGATGGTATGAGAAAGAACTGGGTTCTGATTGCCCAAACCACATCTAGAGGAAGTACGAGAAAGCCTACCCTGTGTCTACACTGAATAGAAATGAAAATGCAAACATGTCTTCAGACCGCACAAAGCAGCGATAGGAGTGTTTGCTCAACTGTTTTTAAAAGGCATTTGAAGTATCAAAAGTAAAAGTATAAGTGACTAATGTTGCCACAGGTCAGCTGGTATCACTTTATTTTAATGGGTCACTATTACACTGTACATCATCAGGTGCATTGTAACAAAAAAAAATCCAACTCCCATTGTCATTGTGACACAGCACCCCACAGCACACAAGTGTTCACTGCACAATGTGTGTAACAGTAACAGTGTTATAGTAACAGTGTAACAGTGTTGTGTAACAACTACTATGTAAATATAATGTTGTGTCTTGTGGACATCACAAATATACTTCTAATTGAACTTCTGACATCTCTGCATTGTAATGTCAGGTGTAAATAGGATCACAGACTTAGCCACTTTAGACTGTGACAGAAGAGCAAGACTAGAAAAAGGCTGAAGATGATGTATTTAAAGCTTTACAGCTCGTGGAAAGTACACAGCAGCTTGCCTAAGACTAGGTCTTGCCAAGTATTAAACGATTTCCTGATGGGCCTTCCCAGTGATCAAAAACTCCGGCGATGATCTGCCTGACCGCTGTTTTGCAACTCACCTCAGATAGAGCTCACACAAAGGCCAGAGTGATGTCTGTGCCATTTGTCTGTGTCGTTTGTTTCCTCAAAGAAAAGAAGTGCATGCACACACACAGAGAGAGAGAGAGAGAGAGAGAGAGAGAGAGAGAGAGAGAGAGAGAGAGAGAGAGAGAGACAGAGACAGAGACAGAGACAGAGACACACACATACCCAGATAGACACCCATACACAGACAGACAGGCGGACACACACGCATGCGCACACGCACACGCACACGCACGCGCACACACACACACACACACACACACACACACACACACACACACACACACACACACACGCACACACACGCACACACACACACACACACACACACACACACACACACACACACACACACACGCACACACACGGGAAGTGCCAATCAACAATGCCGGCCTTCATGGGTAGTGGTGAAGGCTCTCATCTACATTACTTGCCTGTCTAAATGAGGAAACTCAAATCGCAGATTTGTATATACCCTCAATGTGCCTCCTGGATCAAAACGGATCCCATCCCACACAGAGATCAGATCTGCATGTTCAGCCCATGGCAGGGGTTTACAGGCGTACGGCTCACTGACTGCTTGTACCTTCACCATTTGCATGACAATTGAGAGAGAATACTGTACAGAACTCTCACACTGCTGGCTTCTGAATGCCTGAGGGCATGAACCAGTCACTTCCTGCACGACAGATGCAAATTTCTGCACTGTTCCTCGGCTTAGTAGATACCAGCACCATACACGTGACGCGACTATCAAAACATTATTACAGTTGCATGTCGCAATTGCCATGTGTGATTTAACAGATTAGTGACTGTGGATTTGACAGAATTAGCCTTGTGGAGCCTCTGACCAAGACTACAGTAAACTATACAAAACAACAATGTAAAAATGATTATCTGTGTCCTTCCGGCTGCCACAGGTGAAACCTTACTCAAAAGCCACATGTGTCACACATCACTGTCAGAATTCAGAGTCATCAGCCTACTTCAGTATTGTCAATGATCTTGTCAGTGATCTATACATAGAATCACTGACAATACTGAAGTAGGCTAATGACTCTGAATGTTTTGCCATAGAATATTTACATTCAGACTTCTAAGATCTTGAATTCATCCTCAAAATAGCCAGACAATGCAGATAATAGAACGACTCCATCCTTTTCAAAAACATCTCCCGTGTCAGCATGTTTTTTTTGTTGTTTTTTTTGCTTTACAAAATATGACTGATATATTTGATGTGTTCAGAGTTATGTTTACAGAATTATTGTGATGTTACAGCATTGCAATGCCATTTAAAAAAAAAAAACTGTGTGCGATAACTGAACACAATTTTGGCAGATGGAGGATAGAGCTGTAGTTTCGGAGGGAGCACTTACGGTCTCTGTGAAGTTTGGCATTGATATTGGAGAAGACATTGCTCAGTCTCTTCAGAGTTCCACTGTCCCGCTCATCGTTCTCCCTGGACATGGTGCTGCCTTGTGTGAGAACTGTGGAGTGGGGAAGACCATTAATCAGTAGGCTTCCTTAAGAGAAAAACAGGGAGTGATATGAGTTGCTTTCATTTTCATGACCAGCCAACCAACCAACCAACCAACCAACCAACAACACATCTCCATCACTAATCCATAAAACTTTACATTTATGATGGGTTAATGGTTTTCCTCTCTGAGGTAGGTGTGGAAAATCAAACGGCTCTGTGAGAACATGCTAATGATCAGGGCACAAAAGACAGTGACATGTAGGCTACCGTGGTTGTCTTCTGTGTTCTGTGGCTTGAGTTCAGCAACACACAAAAGAAAAGCGCTCTATGGGTATAACTATAACCACAATATTTTGGGTTGAGGCACTGAGCCTGCGCTACCGGCTTGGTAACTTTTGCTTGTCGAAATCAGGTCGCTCCCCTGGAGAGCACGCATAACTTTAGTTGGAAAGAATGAAAGTAGTATTGGCTCAGATGATGAATGCCGTCTAACCATAAAAGCACTATCAGCCATGGATGTTTCTAATGTTTAGTCTACCATAATTCCTAAGTGTTCCATTGATACGCGTCAATTAACTGCAGTCAGTTCCATGCATATTTCTGATTAAATGCCTGATGAAATCAAACGTTTGTATAATGTCGTCTATTCTGTCAAATAGCTTAGGTTATTGCAGACACAGACTATGGGGCAAGAAACGAAAAGATAAACTTACCGTTTTGGGGCGACTCTGTGTCCGCCTATCGGTCCTTTTTTTTTTTTTTTTTACAGTTTAGAGGGCAACTCGCTCATACTTTATCAAGGCACATGTTGAGCCATTGCGTATAGTCGCCGTCAGGTTATGGTGACAGTCCAGGTGAGTACAGGAAGATTCTGAAAGTCCTCTGTCATCCAAGATACCACTTCAGTTGCATAGCGCAAAACTGTGGCGACAACCCTGTGCGTTTTCTCTGGCAATTGCTAACCTGTCTTCCGTTTTTCCACGTTTCGTTGCCTGTTTGTCTATAATACGCGCATTGTTTGCGTACAGCCTGACAGACGTGTCTAGGTTACTGTCTGTTTTTTTCTACTTGAAACATATTCTAGGGGCTGTACCACTCATCAGGTGGATTCTGGGAGGTGCGGTATAACGCTTGCGTGACAGCCCTCTCCGCGTTGCGCATTGGCTGCTCGCCAAGCGATAACATTATCAATTGCATTTCCTAAATTGTTAATCCTGAAATGTGCCATACTCTGTCAAAAGCCTTTATGATGACAGGAGGTCTGTTGTGGGCATATTTTCTCCTTCATATATGCCTTTTTAAATGTTTTACTCTGTGTGGCATGAAAGCCATCTGTCCAAATAAATGGGCATGTTCATTCATCAGACCAAAGTTGCTTTAGGCAACATGTTCGCTCCATTTAGGGGAAATTTCATTATGACTTTTGGCTATTTACTGATTTGTCAGGAGGGGAGAGTAGTGTGTGGGGGATCAGCACTATGTGTTCCCACAGCTCACTGTTCTCACATTTCCCCACATTTTTCCACAATAAAACTCTCCCTTATTTTCCCACAAAAGTGAAAGTGAAAGCCCATTGTCATTGTGACACAGCATTCCAAAGCACATAAGTGAACACTGCATACAACAAAATTGCATTTATGCCTCACCTGTGCAAGGGGACCACCGTCAATGGCACCCCAAGGGAGCATTGCGGCGGGACGGTACCATGGGTACCTCAGTCATGGAGGAGGGTGGGTAGAGCACTGGTTGATTACTCCCCCCACCAACCTGGCGGGTCGGGAGTCGAGTATCATGTTCACATTTTTCTGACATAATGGTAAATGTATAAACTGCAAACCAATGGTTTGTGTTTATTTACAGTGCTTAATTCAAGTGAGATGACACTGTAGGACACTGATGCCACTGTTACTAAAAGGTGATCATACACCAGACAACTTTTTGAGCAACATTTCTGTGCAACCAGATAAGATTTTGTTTGGACTGTTTAATGCGTTTGGTTCGGACACCAACACTTTTGGTTTGGACACTCAGCAGTAGACAACTTTTCATGATCATTTCACCAGGAAAATTGGGAGCCAATCATGTTGTTGCCCGACAACATTCCTCAAAAGGTTGCCCTGTGTATCATTACATTAATGCTAATCTAAATGGACAGTGTGCACCATGACCTGCTACCAATGATAGGTACAATGGTGCCATCTCCAGCCCTCACTAACCCAGCCATACAGTATATCACGAAAGTGAGTAGGCCTACACTCCTCACAGTTTTTGCAGATTTGTCAGTATATCTTTGGAAAGCATTACAGAAATGTCACTTTGACACAATGATTAGTGACCTTTTAACATCATATTTAACTGCTTAAATGTCTTGTTCACTCAGAAAAAAACAAAATACAACCATTAATGTTTGAACATGTACAAAAGTGAGTACACCCCAGATTAAAATCCGGTAGAGAAGGGGCTGTGTTGGCTCGAATCGCCTCGAAATGAAAAGGGATTAAAAGGGAGGTCATCAGTGTGCGTTTCAACCTTTCTTTGCATTGAACTTTTACATTTTGAGTGTGCACCTTTTTTAATAGATTGGTGTGGTCATGATCTGCTTCAGTAGTCACAGTGCATGTTGACATGCATGTTTCTTTTGGGTGTATTTCAGATTGCCAATGTTGACAGCATCCATGGATCCCCAAACCTTGCCAGTCCCACTACCATGCTTGGCTATGGGGCACCTAAGTCACGCCCTCTACTTCCTGGTTCATGGGGCAGGGGAAGTCAAAAAATAATTACTGGGCTTGAAATGAGGGTTTTTTTTTACACCAATCCAAACCTTGGACCTCCATCTATGCACCACAAATCCAAAAATTACTAATTTTCAAGCCCAGTAATCATTTTTTGACTCCCTCTGCCCCATGAACCAGGAAGTAGAGGGCGTGACTTAGGTGCCCCATTGAGAGGATACACCTTTTTTTGTAAAACTCACTTGTTTACCACCGCACATGCTTGACAACACCTAAAGTAAATTTGTTTATCTGACAATCATAGCTGCAAAATCCAAGTCATGGATAGACATGAATCTCCTACCCCTTCTGTGTCACTATTGACATTGACTGCTGCCTTGTGTTCAAAGCATCTGTGAAATGAATCAGTCCATGATACAGAAAATCTATAGCCCAGGCACCGACTTTTGGCTATTAACTGATGCAGCCAACTCTGCAGCCGACTCAAGACTACCACCTAGTGACACAATGGTGCACTTGTAAACAAGCAGAAGACATGATGAGTACAGCCACAATACTGAAAAGTAGCGTTGTAGACGATTAATCAAGAGCATTTTGATGAAACATAAAAAAGACCAAAAAAAACTACACGCCATGACAGAATACACAAAATAACAAAAAGGACCCCAGTATCTTTGTAAGTATAATGTAGCCTGAATTAAAGAAAGATATGCCTGTCTTAGATTTAAAGTTCGAAATCTTAGACTTGCTGCATGTAACTGAATTTCCCTGAGGCCATAAAAAGAGCATTCATTCCACAACAAAAATCTTGGTAAAACTGCGGAATGGAGAACGCTTTCCAGCAGTGCAAAATCAGATTTATGTGTTTATGGAGTGAGTCAGAAGTTAGTGGGCTCTATGATTATAGGTCTGGGGTGCATTTCTCAAAAGAGAAGTTGTTAGCCTGTTAGCAACTTAGTTGCCAATGGGAAAATGCATTGAAAACAACAAAGTAGCTAATGTAGTAGGCCTAAGCAACATTGGTTTTGAGAAATGCACCCCTGGCTTGAGCAAACTCTGATATGGTTCTTTGAAAGCCTTCACAAATCATCACAAATAATAATGATGAGACAGTCATGTCTTTGGCGTTACTATGAGTGCAAAAGTACAATTGTAGCCTATTCAAAGACATAGGCATATTTAACTTCATAGAAAAATGCTGCAGTCTTCCAGACACATTTTAACCACTTATGATGCCACTTACTTATAGCCTATGCCTACTTTAATGTTAAATTTTGTTGGTAGGCCTCGATTACACAAAAAAGAAACAATTATTATTATTGTTATTAGGCCTATTATTATTATTATTATTATTATTATTCAAACGCTTCTACCTATGCGAAAGGGCGTGACACCAATGTATGAAGTGTGCATGATTGAGCAGTTATACATAATAAACATGAGAAGGGTCGCTACCATGACTAAATCCTTGGTAGGGGTGTGATAGTTCAGTAAAGCAAATGTATTTGTAGGTAAGGCATCCACGTCAAGATAAAACTTTGTCTAATTACTACAAAAAATTATTTTTGTATTTTTATATATCTATGGATCCTGGAACACAATTTGTTTTACACTTCAGGTGACATGAGAAGGGGAAGAGAACCCTGCCAGAGTTGGGTCGTTCCAATAATGCCGGTCGGAGTGTCGCTCCTGAGTTGCGTAGGTTATTATAGATGACTTTTGCGTGTAGAATCGAGAGGTGAGTTTCACAACATTGAATTTCGTTCATCTATGAAGTTGCCATTGATTAATCGTGATTCACCAGCTTCTTCCTAGTAATTATGAACGGCCCTGAAAGAACTGTCCTCCAACAGAAGCTCTTCTCCACTGCCCCGCGTTGGAACCTGTGTCGCTATGCACTAGTTCTGGTGATGGTCATATAAGTGCAGAGGAGACCTTGCCTGATTGCCATAGACCGGCGCCCGGGTAGAGGAGACCGGCTTCTTTTGGCAGTTACGCCAAGTCAATCCAGTCTATGTCATAGGATTTCCTGGGGGGAAAAACGCCTCCTTTTTATTAAGGTAAGTTTGATGAGAATTCATTTGAATTCTATGAAACCTTGAATAATGTAGGGTAATCTAGCCTTTTTTTAAAGGGGGGAAAAAAGGCTTCACTCGAGCTCTATCATTATGTCTGGAGGATAGGCCTACGCTTATGAGCTGGAAATGAAACAGATAGAGGAGTAGGCTATTGTGCGTTGGCATGCAGTTCTCCTAGCATGAATTCATTTGCCATCGTTTCATAAGGCATGCATTCAGCAGGCACTCGATGCTCTCTTATATGATCCGTTTTCAACATGGCTCAGTAGGTTAGTTCCATAACAAAATAACGTGGCCACTTGTGTGACCCATGAGGTGGAACACAAGCGCACGTCAGTGATTGAAACAGCTGAGAAAATGGCATTACTAGTGTGTACAAGCAACCAGTGGTGGTTTGATTTGGTCTGCTCTGCAAGGAAATTGATGATAGCCTATCTACACAACATTATATCCTCAACCACATGGGAACCATACACATGATAATGGATAATTATGGATAATGTTATGTGTAGCCTAGTCAAAAGCAATAGTGTATGAAGAGCATGCTGTAATTCTCTAGAGTCTTGTTTCTGTTCAGTTCTCAGTACATTTTTCTGACAAAATCTTACAATGCCTGGCTGGTCCTGTACTGATCAATAAAGATACAAGTCTCAGATGTGATGATGTATGAATGCTGCTTTTGGCACTTGATCAAATCTTGTGGACACCTTGTATTGCATGCCTGCATCTGGTTAGACTGCTTCATGCATCTGAACTGTAAATTCATGAAGGGTATTCTGCATGCTGATATCTGTTGTTGTAACATATAAGGAGGGTGTCTTCATAGAGCACTTCTACTTGTTCCACCATTTGTCATTAGATTAAAGCTTAGAACAGACAACACTACCTAGATCTAGACAAAGTTTTTCTCGTTTTTTAATCTGGGGTGTGATTGCCTAGGCTGGAAGAACCCAGTATGTGGCATAATCGATATTACAGTGATATAACATAATTAACCTAATTTTAGAGAAATTGAGAATTTGCTTATTCAATCTGACATGGCGCAAATTATGGTTGATAATGTAACAGCAACAGTTGTGGCGCAGCGCGCTAAGCCCCCCACATTTGGGCTTGCATGCCCTGCCACGGGGACCCCGGTTTGAGTCCGGCCGGGGTCATTTCCCGATCCTCCCCTGTCTCTCTGTCCCATTCGTTTCCTGTCACCATCTTCGACTGTCCTGTCAAATAAAGGCATAAAAGCCCCTAAACATATATATTTTTAAAAATAATAATGTAACAGCAAGACAAAAGAGAATTGAGGCAGGCTATGGCAGAAAATGGCAGCACACACTGGTTTGACCATTTCTAGTTTCAAGGCAAAGGGAAGATTGAGGAAGAGTGACACTGATCCCTTATTTGGTGAGATGAGGCTATGTTTGTTGTCAAACATGTAATGGTTTGCCAAAAAAGAAGGCTTGAAGTGCATGGTGACCATGCAAATTAACACTGCCATGCAAATATACATTTTCAGGGCTCTAAATTAACACCAGCCAAATACAGGTGAAGGTTCAGATTGGCTGGTAGAAAAGGCCAACTTACCAGCCCCTATCACCCATTAGTGAGTTTGTGTTGGGCTAGAATAGTAAAGTTAACATCTACTACCCATTCTGGCTGGTGATGAATAGAGTTAATTTAGGGCCCTGTACATTTGTATGGCAGGTGACAAAAGACATGAAGGGCCTAACATCATACTGTAAACAACCACATAATTTTGTAGACGTACGGTAGGCGCCCATCTGAACCCAAAAATGTACTTGGAATTTCTTATAGTGGTATTGTGTTACTTATTGCATCAAGATACCACTAAATCATGCACATAGTTTCTTCCACAAGGGAAGCGATCCTATTCCTACATTTCTCCATATCTATCAAAAAGGTTTATTCACTTTTGGTTATTTGAATATCATTTTAAAACACCCACCTGTATAGTAATACATGGTCACCCCAAGCCATTACAATGTCATGATATGAAGACTGTGAACCAGACTGTGGACCTGTTTGGTGTTATGATATTGGCATTCGAAACTTACATGACACTTACATGTTATTTTCATACTATGTAAATGTTATCTTTAAAGTTATGCACAGTATATGTAATGCCTACTTTCTAAGATGTCCCTTATTATAAGCAAAATGAAACTATTGTGAATTACTGCAAATAAGTTCAGGAAACCTACAGTGTATCTCAAAATAAATGATCAGTCCGATGTGCATCAATATTTCAATTAGGCCTACATAATGTGCACCGATTTGCCAGTGTTGTCGAAAAGACTTTACTAGTACCATTATATATATATATATATTATGATTTAACCTTTATTTAACCAGGAAGGGTTCCGATCAGTCACTGTGACTCTTCTTCCAGGGAGTCCTGGCCAAGAGGCAGCAAGTTAAAAATTACAAAAGAAAAAAACACAAAAGACAGAGAACAAAACTACCAAAACACTAGACAAAACAACAAAACATTACAAAAAGTGCTGTAACATGTAACACAAGAAGGCAAGACTCACATTCCTAAGATTTAAACTTAAAAATAAAATAAAATGGTAAAAGAAACATAGATTGACCAATGATGTATACTGTACGTCAGTGACCATTACACTACCATGGCATTACACTGAATCTTCAGTAATACATAATGGCATGGTCAGTGTCATTCAAGTAACAGTACGTTTATAATAGGATCCATGATTTAACACATTTCAATAAACCCGTAGATGATGCTATAGTGTCCATGTAAAAGAAAAAAATGCCCCATGAATAAAAGCAGGAATACTTTATGAATCCTTACTTTAAATGTGTTTGCGCTCTCAGTCAACCATTTTCTCCCTACGAGTTCTATCCTGTCATGTAATTAAAACCAAAGTCATAAAGTAACAAATAGTTGTGCTGTAAGTCATTTAAGAATCTCACGATGTGGGATAACTGGCATTTTGTCAGGGACACAGAACGCTTCTGGCAATAAAATAGCTTTCTGTCACGGCATAGCATACCCACAGAAACAAGTCAACGGCAGCCATTACAAATGTCCTGCTTAGTTACGACACCAGTTATTCCACTGTACCTGGATACCTAATGATTTGCGGCGGGCGGGGGTTACTATTCTTTTACTTCTACTTCTTCTTTATACATCTTTGCATACAACTGCTAGGCCAAAAGCCGAAGCTAACACTCTATTAAAGGAAACAGAACCATAAAGCATTGATATATTTGTTTGTACATTTATTTTGTTGGTTCACATCTTTCCTTTAGATTGCATACACAGCTACTACATTTTTTATATGCACAGAGTGTAGGGGGCTGGATTGTCAGGTTGGCTACACATGTCAGGTTTGTTAATCTATGCAGTTTTCACTTTCTACAAGCACGTAAACAGACAGCTGTGTAGAAAGTAAGGAGAAGAGATTGAACGTCTCCATAGCTGCCCCTCCCCACAGCAGACTGTTCTGAACAGACTAATCCTCGTAATACTACCCTACTGCTCTCCTTGCTGCTCTGTGACAGGACGCACACACTCAGGCACGCACACACACGCGCACACACACACACACACACACACACACACACACACACACACACACACACACACACACACACACACACACACACACACACACAGCACACACAGCACACACAGCACATGCTCTCACAGGTCCTGGAGCCCAGCCCACAACGTGACTCGTCAGTAGCCTGCTCTGACCGTGAACACATTATCTACAGCTTAGTGCTCTCACACTCACACTCGCACGCGCACTGCCTGACTGCAGGTCTCGTGCTGATCAGCAGCAGCTGATGCTCGCTGATGTCACTGTTGAAGCAGACTGGCTGGATTCAGAGAGGACAGGGCTAAGCGTATAGTCAAATAAACATGTTGCTGCCAATTAACTGCACATATAATATTGACCATAAATTGTATGCACAAGTCTTGAAGAATATAGGGCCACCCCAATTAATTCACTTAAAACTTAGTTGTATAACTGCTGTGATGGTGCAGTTTCAGATTTCGCCTCTAGGAGGCATGATTTGACCCAGATTCAACGTGCCCGCCTTTGACCTACTTCTGTGGTCACGTTTTTTGCTGGGGAATGCTGCCGGTGTGGGAACAGTCTCGTGTGTGTGTTTTATAACAGTGCTGCTTTCCCATTGATCACTGATTAGACATTGTAGCATGAACCAGGTAGCCTACTTTCCTTGCATACATTATTTGTTCAACATAATAAAATGCACACTCATTAGTTGTTTTAAAAAAGTTAATAATTGACCATTAGATTGAAAGATGAATTTATGGTCTTAATGTTTAAAAATCGGTGATATTATCTGTATTATTTTAAATGATAGCACTCTCATTCTCATGACTTTTTCGTTACATTTCTGCTTCAACCTGCTTCCACTAAGCGTCGGCCAAACCACAGCCATACCATACCACTCTGACCAATAGCTGTTGAGCAGTGTCTTTACATCCAGTGACATCATGAATAGCTCCTCGTCTTGCTAGCTAACCTCTCCGGCGACCGACAATAACAAGACAGTGGACTTTAAATCTCACTTTTTCGGGTAATGAGAATTTGAAACCCATTTTCGGGTGTATACGACCTGCTGAGGGACAAAGGTCAAACGGGGAGCCGACCGTGTTTGGATGGACGCGTCTATGCAAGTGAGGAACCTTTTAGCGATTGCTAACAAGAGGCCTATATGATGTAGGCTACTCTACATTATGAACTTCCGTATCCTAGGCTGTACAGTGCTGGGAGTGCCATTGCTTTATGTTGTGATTTTACTTATAGTAATTTGGTGTGAAACGTCAGGAGGGAGTTTGAAGTTACATGGTTCGAGCGCACTGCGCGCTCATGTGGAGAGACCGTATGTCCAGATTTTACGCATGAGTACGCATCAGGTAGTTCTATCAAATAGTGCACCATAAACGAGTGTGATCCAATAGAGCCTTTCTCCAAGCAGCAAAATCGTGTCTTTATACCTGGCTGATACCGCTTACATCTCATTTCAGGTTTCTGAATAACGAAAACATCTTGTGCGTGTGTGGAATGATATGTCTTTTGGTGCCATAGAGTAAATAACTTAACTACTTGCTGTCAACACTGATGCTTTGTTTCATGATCATTGTAATGCCTTGTTTTGTTGTCTCTGTTCCAGCCTTGTGAAGTGCCTGCTGTATCCAGCACCAACAGCATGTCTCCCCACACCTCTTCCAATGTGGTGGCAACCCACCACACCATCCACCTCTTCAACAAGGGCCTGCGTCTCCACGACAACCCCACGCTGGTGGCGGCGCTGGAGTCGTCGGCAGCGGTCTACCCCGTGTTTGTACTGGACCGTGCCTTCATCGAGGGCAGCATGCGCATGGGGCCGCTGCGCTGGCGCTTCCTCTTGCAGAGCCTGGAGGACCTAGACGTCGGTCTGCGCAGGCTGGGCTCTCGCCTCTATGTCCTCCAGGGCTCCCACCGGGCCGTGCTGCGGAGGCTGGTGGCCCAGTGGGGCATCACCCAGCTCAGCTTCGACGCGGAGGTGGAGCCCCACTACCGGAGGCTGGACGAGGAGCTGAGGGACATGGCACAGGAGCTGGGCCTCTCGCTGCTGAGCTACGTGGCGCACACCCTCTACGATGTCAAGAGGTACGATACGGCCCTGGACACTATGACCAGTCTCAATGAACCGTCTCCCCCTTTTTCCGCCCACTTCTCATTTTCAGGAGATTTTCAGTTGTTCAATTCTTGAACAGTTGTAAAATAAATGGGTTCAGTTGACCCGGGACACTGAAGAGACACCAAGACACCTGCAGTTGCTCAGTTATAATGTACTCCATTATTTTGAAGGGATCTCTGAAAGAACAATAGACATGCCTCTTCTTGTTACTAAGTTACTGTTTTTAAAAACACATGCAGTCATAGTGTACATGAGTCTTCTGGTTAAGTATTCTAGTGCTGCCTGTTGCTTTCAGTCAGTCACTCAATATTAAGCTGAAAGTTGCTGATGTGACAGACAATGAATCATCCTGCACTGCCAAGGATCATTATGTAGTTGTCCCAGAAGTCTGTCAAGTGGCCTAGAAATCAGCTGGAAATCAAAGTGCATCAAAATGTGTCAGTCCTGTTAATGCCATGATAACGTTGTCTTTGTGTTTTTCCTTTTAGAATAATCAAAGCTAATGGTGGGCAGCCGCCACTGACCTACAAGAAGTTCCTGCACGTGTTGTCCACCCTGGGAGAACCAGACATGCCCGCACGAGAAATCACAGAATCAGACTTCTGGTAAGGGATCAGATTTGCATGCCTGCACACCCACAAAGAGGCAGGTAGAGTACTCTATCGCAATGGTTTTTAAGGTGGGGGGCGTGAACCCCTGGGGGCCTGCGAGGGAGTGCTAGGGGGGCCGCGGCAGGTTGGCAGTTGGCAATAACTAATGCACACTTAAATATCCCATTAGCTAAGAACTGCATAATAATAATCCATTAGCTATATGAACATTGCTACTATTATTGTTGAGCTATTATTTTATATATCTCAGTGGGGTACTGACTAACATACCCAGACTATGGTTGTGAAGGGGGAGGCTCAGAAAAATAGTGTGGCATGACACGCGTAGGGGCGAGCCTTGGCAGGAATATTCCGGTAAGTTTGGGAGCCCCTACTCTATCGCACCTGCTGGAGCATTCCACACATTGCATGCATGAAAGATTACGGAAGATGAGTCTTGACAGGATTGGTATGGCATGTGTCTATTTCATACATTCTCAACTTCACTCTCGAGCCAGGATTTTGATTAAAGCTCACTCTAACGCCAGTCTCACAACATACTTGACATTGGTCATGTTGCTTAGGTAGACATAGACATCCAAGATCTTTGGAAGAAGTGACATGAGTTTTTTTTTAATTATTATTGTGGTTGCAAAGGGCCTTTTTAGGCCAATCCAGCAAGCAACGGCAAAAGAAGCAAATTAATTATGACCGTCCATCCCCACGAGGCTGCAAGACATCAAGAAATTCTGCCAGCCTGCAAACAACCTGCAGTTAGGCCAGTGGTACAGAGAGAGCTTAGAAAAAAGTAACTGTAAAAGCACAATATACTTGCACTCACACCCACATGGACATATTTGTCGGCCAGTCAAGCAAGCCAAGGCATCGTGGCATCATTCCAATGTTGGATATACAAATTTACTCATACTGTACACAATGCATACGCCTGACTAGAAATACCTCATTATTACGTAAATTATTATACAGTACTGTATTTAAAAACATCTATGTCGCGCTGATTTACGATGAACCCCAGTATTAGTTTACAAGCAGGATCCAATTTGCATTCTCCAAGACACTTCTGCTGTCTACTCTGCTGGCATTAGAACGTGTAATTAAGAAATCCCTAGCCGTAGGTTTTGGACGCTGTCACTATTTCAGAAGCGGGAGACTTGTTATCCAACATTATTGTTCATTTGAAGTGTGTGTGTGTGTGTGTGTGTGTGTGTGTGTGTATGTGTATGTGTATGTGTATGTGTATGTGTGTGTGTGTGTGTGTGTGTGCGCTCCTTGTGGTGTCTTGGCTAGTGTCTGGGTGCTAATAGCTGGTGCCAGCCACTCCCTGGCTCTCGCGGGCGAGGAGGGAGAGGGAACAGATGCTCTTCCCAGCTTGCAGGCATCTTGTGTTGGGCAAACAGGGATACGCTGTGTGACTCCACAAACACACACACACACACACACACACACACACACACGCACACACACGATACATACAGACTTGAAAATGAACACACAAACATACGTGGTGGATGCACATGCACACCACACGGTCACACTGAATCTTCTAATAGGCTGCTCTGTTTATCCAAGGCCTTGCTCACACATATGTAGACGCTAGCTAAACGCTGTAAAAGCTACATATACCCAAGAGAAAAGTTGTATTCTCCAAGACTGCATCGCTAACTGTGTTCCTTAAGGCTGTAACGATACACCCAACCCACGATTCGGTTTGTATCACGATATATGACCTACGGTTCGATATGCCCCACGATTTCAGAAAAAAAATTGAAAAAAAAAAAAATTGAAAAAAAAATAATAAGAAGAAAATAATTATATATTCTTTGTAATTAATATATTTTTTGCATTTACCTGCCTGCATTAATTTTGTAGGTTTACAAGGCTGAATAATGTTGCAGATATAGGCTACCACTGCAACCTGTTCCCAGGTGTTGACATCAAAACACAACACAGAGAAATAAGGGATATTAGTTCACCAAGGAAAAGGGCTTATAAATAGGCTAAGATCATATGGAGAGAGAGAGAGAGAGAGAGAGAGAGAGAGGGTGTATGGTCATTGGCAGCTGTCTTACTTTATCAAACATAGCCTATCCAATTAATATCCAAACATTAAAACAACACAGGCCATATATCGTCAGGAAACATGTTGTATTAAGTTAGGCTACTTAAAGAAATGCAACACTTAATTTTGATTAGGCCTAAGTTAAATATTTCCGTAGCTCTTTTTGATCGTGCAGCAGCGCGTGCCCGCCTACAATCAAACCTCGAAATGAACCTCAGTTAGTTCTCACTGTAACGTGCACGTTTTTCGTTTCGTTTTGTAGTTTGACATTTTATCAAGAGCCAGAATGAATGCAGAGGCTGAAATGGAGCATGCTTTCTGCTTATGCAGGCGGTAATTTTACAATATAGCCTAACATTACTGTGGGAAGAAATAATGCTGCCTAATATTCTGCCTCAACGTTCGTCCGACTTCGGGCACCTCCCTACAAGCGATTCCAGGCTGGTTTATAGGCAGGCGGAGCATCTCGTGCGCTCTCTCTCTCTCTCTCTCTCTGCTCCAACGTCAAACTCCACTCGCAATACATCGCGCATGCATGAATAAAACAAAAATCTTGACACGTTTATAAAAGCCTTCTTGGTCTGTTGTTCATTTGTCCTTCACCTTCCGATGTTTGCCCAAGTTTTTCGTCTCACGGAGGTTGCTGAGGCAATGGATAACAACAACGTGCTGGTTGGAAGGAGCATGTTATATGAGAAAGGGGTGAATGGAACTGTTACTCGAACGTGTGCGCCCTTTTTCTACTGGTCTTTTTAAGCGCATATGCAAACTCTTGCCTGTATGTTGCCTGTTGTGTTCTACACTGAGGGTAACAACTTTAAAAGGGCACATCGCGATTCTGTGAGGAAGCTTCGCGATAGGGGTTCGTGGGTCTGCGTACCGCGATCCCTCGGTTCGATGCAATATCGTTACAGCCTTAGTGTACCTATATGTTTTGTCATAAGGCTTTGTACAACACATGCATTGATCTCATGCTAAACCCTTATCCAATTTCGAAAATAAGTGTGTGTGTGTGCGCGCGCGTGCGTGTGTGTTTGCCACTGTTGTTTTGGTCAGCATGAGACTTTAGTTGGAATGTTGGAACTTCTCAAGTAGGCTGTGACATTGCAGCAATGCTCAACTCCATTACACTACTAGTCTGAAATGTTGATACAAGGCAGGATCGATCCAAATTTTGACCCAAGTGTCGCAGTAGAAAACAAGAGTCATCAGACCAGGGGACCACGATAATTTATGCTCCAAGTGGGTCATTTCACGTGAAATCAGACACTTTGGGACCCGACCGACACAGATTTCAATCATACTTGCTGTGCCTGTTTAGTAGCAAGGTAGCACCCCAGAACTGCATTTGTGTGAATCTGACACCAATATTAAGGGAGAAACAGACTAGCAAAGGTTTACATATGAGGGTAGGACACTATACATTCAGCCTTGATTATATCAGTCAGTGTAAGTAAGTCACAAAAAGATGTCTGAGGTGTTGTTTGAAAGCTTTTTTCTGGCTCTACAAATTACACACACAATATGGAATACAACAACCTTCAGAATAAAAATTATGATACATTGAAAAATTAAAAATTGAATATCAAAAAACCTTTATATTTTAAAATGGCCGGTTTCTTGTCTAAACATAGCCTGTAAGGCCATAAACAACACCTGAAAATTGGGAGTTTGGTTCTTTATTCATTTCAGAGATAATGGGACATAGAGGTTAAAATGAGTTGTAATAAAGTAGTAATAGAGTAGTGTCAGGGACAGGACTGGACTGGCCATCTGACATAACAGGCCTTTTCCTGGTGGGCCCTGCACCCTCATCGGTCCCTATTCCAGGTACTCAAAAAACTACACAGCTTCTGCCCATTGTCAATGGACACAGTGGAAGCTAGACCATTTTCGACATTCAGAGAAGGCAGGGTTGAAAGAATAAGCTCAGTAAAGGAATTTTCTGAATGTTCAAGCATCAAAGGGTATGTTGTAGCTGTATATGATGACAACTAGTGGCTATCATGTGTTGAGAAATGTACGCCGAGCACTGGAGGGGTGAAACTGAACTTCCTGCATCCTCATGGACCATCTCCATCCTTCACATATTCTGATAGTAATATCACATGACAGCATGTCTATGTTATTACCATATTATTAGTAGGTGATCTGTATGAAGCCATATTTTTGAGTCCCATTATCTCTGAAATGAATAAAGAACCAAACATCAGCATTTCAGGTGTTGTTCATGACATTGCAGGCTATGTTGAGACAAGGAACTGGCCATTTTAAAATATAAGGTTTTTTTATATTCAATTTTTAATTTTTCAATTTATGATAATTCATATTCTGAGGGTTGTTGTATTCCATGCTGTTGTGTAATTTGTAGAGCCAGAAAAGAGCTTTCAAATAACACCACAGACATCTTTTTGTGACTTACACTGACTGATCTAATCAAGACTGAATGCATAATGTCCTACCCTCATTTGTAAACCTTTGCTAGTCTGTTTTTTTCCTTAATATTGGTGTGCAGTTCTGGGGTGCTACCTTGCTTGCTACTAAACAGGCACAGCAAGTATGATTGAAATCTGTGTCGTTCGGGTCCCAAAGTGTCTGATTTCACGTGAAATGACCCAAGTCAAACCTGGTAGCTCCCAGGTTTAACATCAGGCTAAATAAATCAGTGTTTCAAAGAATTTCAACCTGCGACATTTACACTTTACAGGTAGGCCTAATTAAGAAAAAGTCTTCAAAGTCGCCAACGGTTGGTTTTTGCATTGCAATGATTCAGAAAATGCTCTCTGCCTTACCTATGCTTTGTTTCATCCTAAAACAAATTCTTCTGAAAGATAAAATAAAACACTCCAGCTGATGAAAGCATTTATATTTTTACGCTGTGAAATGAAAATCAATGGCTGATAAAGCTCCTTTGAAGATTGCATTAACGTCATCGATTTCACAACGCATGCCCGACTCCCCAACATGATCGCTTTTTCGACAATCCTAATATGGACTTCCCCTGTACAACGTGCACGAGCGCAACAACAGCTTTGAAAAGCGCAGCTGAAGTCAACCTAGCCAAGGCGCAGCTGATCTTCACTGATGGAACGGCTTCTGCCTCAAGTTTAAGCTGCCGTTAGTTGCAACTCGGCTTTTGCACGTAAGCGCCGCTGAATTCAGCGCCAATGATGGAATGGTCCCCAGGCAACCTCTTTCAAATCTTCTGTTGCCCAATTTTGGTGAGCCTGTGCGAATTGTAGCCTCAGTTTCCTGTTCTAAGTTGACAGTAGTGGGCCCTGCCGTGCCGCTAACAGTGGGGCACTCGTCTATTGCGCGGCCGACCCGGGTTCAATTCCGGCCCGGGCCTTTTGCCGACCCTTCCCTGTCTCTCTCTCCAGACTCGCTTCCTGTCACCACCTTCACCGTCCTGTCGTATAAAACTAACAATGAAGGCTTGAAGTTGAATTTGACAGTAGTGGCACCCAGTGTAGTCTTCTACTGCTGTATCCCATCTGCCTCGAAGTTCGACATGCTGTGCGTTCAGAAATGCTCCTCTGAATACCATGGATGTAAAGGAGTGGTTACTCGAGTTACTGTTGCCTTTCTATTAGCTCAAACCAGTCTGGCCATTTTCCTCTGACCTCTGACAGCCACAAGACATTTTTCCCCACAGAACTGATTTTTTTAGCCCATTCTCTGTAAGTCCTTGAGATGGTTGTGTGTGAATGTTCCAGTAAGTCAGAACTTTCTGAAATACTCAGACCACCAGACCAGCCTCAACCAACAACTATGCCACATTCAAAGTCACTTAATCACCTTAATAATATCTCTCTCTCGCTCTCTCTCTCGCTCTCTCTCTCTCTCTCGCTCTCTCTCTCTCTTGCTCTCTCTCTCTCTCTCTCTCTTAGTAAGAGCTCCATGCTGCCTGCTAAAGGAGGTGAAGAGGAAGCGTACGGGGTGCCCTCCCTCTCAGCACTGGACCTGGAGGTGGAGCAGGAGGTGCTGTGGCCAGGAGGGGAGACGCACGCCCTCCAGAGGCTGGAGAAGCACTTTGAGAGCCAGGTAAGCTGCTGAGGCTCATGTTGTCAATATGTTTTACTTTTCAGTCCAGAAAGATATCATTCTTGGCTGGAACATGTCAGTTGGCTTAAAGGTGCACTGTGTAATATTTGTAGTAGTTTATTTCGAGAATTAATGTTATCTTTTTAATGAATACTTACCACCACCATCAAATTCGAAGTATTCTTTACGAAATTGGACTTTTCATACATGAAAAGGGGGATCTTCTCCATTTTGAATTTTGAATTTGAAATAGGCATTTTTAGCTGAAATACTAACTGTACTTTGGTCATACTAGTAAACATTAGTTCATGAATTGGTAAATATTAATGAAAATATCAAATTAGTCAGTAGATGGCACAATCTCACTGAACAGTGTAGTTGCAATACCTACTCTGGCCACCATCTTACACAGTGCACCTTTTGAAGAAAAATGCATTTTTTTTGGAATGGGGGCCTTAAATCTGATGTGACCATTAAAGTACAGCTCAGCCGTGTTACTTCTGTCTGATGTTTAAGACTTTGAGATGGGAGTGCAACGGATTTGGTACAACTGTTTTGCAATGGACATATTAAAAATGACATTTAGTGCCTACAAAGCAATGCCCTGGGGTCTCGCATTGCATGCCATATTGTGGATGTCACGCAACCTAGTTTCTGCTGGAGGAGTCCAAATCACACAGAAGTAACACAGATGAGTTGTATTTTAATGTTTACATCAGTTTAAATTCAATTAAATTCAGGTAAGGCCCAATAGCAAAAAAAACAGTCCCATGCTGTTCCATGCTGCTCTAGTCTTAGTTCATGCAGTCACCAAACTTTCACACTTTAGAATAGTCCGCTCTCTGTTTATTGACTACCAACATTGAAGCTTGCATAAGATTGTAATTTGCATGGACTGTCACTGGAAGGCTGCCATGTCCCCTGAAATGTCAGTGGCGCCATTTTAAAAATAGATGTGCTCATATCTCGTCTCGGGGGAAAAAAAATTGAGGACAATACCTCAAGTGTCCCAAACCAAACATCTTTGCCACAGTTTTTGTAACCCTCCAAAATGTTAACTCTTAAAAAAAAAATCTGTTGTGGTTGTGTTGTTTGTGGCAGGGCTGGGTGGCTAACTTCTCCAAGCCGCGCACCATCCCCAACTCCCTGCTGCCCAGCACCACGGGGCTCAGCCCCTACCTCAGCCTGGGCTGCCTCTCCATACGCACCTTCTACCACAGGCTCGCCAAAGTCTATGCACAGGTCAGTGCCATTCCACACACACACACACACACACACACACACACACACACACACACACACACACACACACACACACACACCCTGTCTGACTGGTGTTACATTTGTTTGGTGGTAATAAGGATTCATTCTCATTACTCATTCTCTCACTGACTTGTTCTTTCACATACTCTCAGAAACGCACTCACACACACACACACAGAAGTACTAATCAGTACTGTTAGTTACACACACACACACACACACACACACAGACACACACACACACACACACACACACACACACACACACACACACACACTACACATAACTGAGCTTTTTAGTTTCCCCCCTTTCATTTTGTGCATTCCTTGTTTATCCAATTCAACATGTTCTACGCAACACTTAAGCACCCAGTTGACTTTTTATGATCGTTTTTTATAAGCGCCCACGTGTTGTTCTTAAGCAACTCAAAACAGATGTGTCTGCAATGCTTTCTCGCTAAGGAATGAGTGAGAAGACTTGAAGCTATTGTGTTGTCATGCTCCTGCCAGTTCAACTCGTTCTTCAATGGCAGACCATTAGTCACTAGCGACATCCACAGGCCTCAGTAGGTACTACACCAACTGGCTCACCTTGGCTATTGTAATTCAAGTGAGTGGACTCTAGGGGGCAGCAGTGATGTGTTGCTCATCTGAAGGCACTTGACGTAAGAATGGATGGGAATTGATTTGTACTTCTTTCCACGGCCCCTGTTTGTGTATCCCTCTCCGCTGACCAGTCGAAGAACCACTCGCTGCCCCCAGTGTCGCTGCAGGGCCAGGCCCTGTGGAGGGAGTTCTTCTACACGGTGGCCTCCGCCACCCCCAACTTCACCCGCATGGTGGGCAACCCCATCTGCCTGCAAATCGACTGGTACGATGACCCCCTGGCCCTGAAGAAGTGGAGAACGGTAAGCGGAAGTGGCAGGAAAACGCACAGACTGAATCATTCTGTATCATGTTTACCACTAATTTACCTCTCCTTTAATATAACATTTTGGAAGAATGTTGAATGGACTGCACACAGTGCACACTTCTCACATTTGGTAGAGAACCCAAAGAGCCTTTGAGGAACGCGTCACATTTCAGACACTCAAACACTGATGGCATTACGCATTTCAAGCAGGAATGAGGAAGAATGAGGAACTGATGGCGGTGTTACAGAAACGTACTCACTTAACTTAAGTGCTTCATCTAGATACAGTAAAACACCTGCATCCTGTGGCAGTTTCATTCTGTTTACTTGTCCCCGATTCAGTAGTATATATGGATGACATTATTTACATCCTGTGTGTGCAAAACTGAAGAGACCTGTGTTTTGTGTGGGATGCATGGACCCCATAGGCCCAGACCGGCTTCCCCTGGATCGACGCCATCATGACCCAGCTGCGGCAGGAGGGCTGGGTCCACCACCTGGCACGCCATGCCGTGGCCTGCTTCCTCACCCGCGGAGACCTCTGGATCAGCTGGGAGGAGGGCATGAAGGTACTGTGCATGCTGTAGAGATGGGGTGACCTCTTACGAAACCAGTAGCTTTCATGTTTGGTAGAGCTGACTATCCTTAGGCATACACGATTGCTTTAGGGTATGAGAGTAGTCGATACACAGATAAGGGAGACCTTTGGATAAGCGTGTGTGTGTGTGTGTGTGTGTGTGTGTGTGTGTGTGTGTGTGTGTGTGTGTGTGTGTGTGTGTGTGCGTGCGTGTGTGTGCGTGCGTGCGTGTGTGTGCGTGCGTGCGTGTGTGTGCGTGCGTGTGCGTGTGCGTGTCTGGGTTTGCTTGTAGGTGTTTGAAGAGTACCTGCTGGATGCTGACTACAGTATTAACGCTGGCAACTGGATGTGGCTGTCGGCCAGTGCCTTCTTTCACCAGTACACGCGCATCTTCTGCCCTGTGCGCTTCGGGAGGCGCACTGATCCTGATGGACAATACCTCAGGTGGGTTTGGTACCATATTACCTCTAGTCAGTGAGAAACCCCCAGGCATAGAACCCTACCTCAGGTGGTTATGGAACCCCCAGGCATAGAACACTACTTCAGGTGGGTGTGGAACCCTCAGGCATAGAACACTACCTGAGGTGGCTATGGAACCCCCAGGCATAGAACACTACCTGAGGTGGCTATGGAACCCCCAGGCATAGAACCCTACCTCAGGTGGTTATGGAATGCCCAGGCATAGAACACTACTTCAGGTGGGTGTGGAACCCTCAGGCATAGAACACTACTTCAGGTGGGTGTGGAACCCTCAGGCATAGAACACAACCTGAGGTGGCTATGGAACCCTCAGGCATAGAACACCCTCAGGTGGGTGTGGAAATATCACCCGTCAGTGAACAATCTTGTCAAGATCATTACCTCAGGTCAGTGTGGAACCCCCAGAATTCATAGGGGGAAAAAACATTATGTGTTAAGGGAAAAAAAAATGGATTTGTCATGCCCGCATTTGGATTCATTGCTGCCTTTATTGACCAGGGCCTACTTGCAGAGGAGACTTAAATCTCAATGTGGACCTGGTTGCTTTGTGACTTAACAGCGGGATGTCCTTCAGTATGTATATTGTCTTGTGTTGAAGCATTTGACTTCTTAATCGAGAACTTCACTTACAGTGATTTTAAGGGCTGTTGAGGGTGGAGCAGCGCTGCTAGTCACACAGGAATGCACTCATGAGTTGACACTTGGCACGAAATTCGAAAAATACTGCTATAATTTGTGCACTGTTTGTCCCCATCATTGTCCCATTGTGTTTGTGTGCTGTTTGTGTTGGCCTGGCACACAGTAAGATGTGCTGATTGTACTTCCTGTTTGGCTCTGTCCCCTTGCAGGAAATACTTGCCCGTGCTGAAAAATATGCCGAGTAAATACATCTACGAGCCGTGGACCGCTCCCCTGGATGTGCAGCGGCAGGCCGGGTGCATCATTGGTACGATGGTCTCTTCTTACCACAAATGAATAGCTCGTTATTTTTTTGTATGGCATTTTTTATAGCGTCTCTTTCTGTTGGAAGCTAAGGCTGAAGGGCATCATTTACAAAACCGGGTGTCTGAAAGCATCATCTGTACAACACACAAACATCTGTTTATTCATTTGGTTTCACGTTGCACCCAGAGACCCTTTTTCTGTTTGGAAATTAAAACTGAAGGGCACCTTTTCATTAAAGTTTAGAGTTTCTTTCCAATCTGTTCACATGTTTTGAGCGTGTTGGAAAAGGTTTGCCTCAGAGATTCTGTGTGACAAATTACTACTATACCACTGCTGTCGGGTCTAGAGTTTGAGTCTAAATATGCTATATGCTGGACCTTATAAGAATTGGTCAAAATGCACAACAGTTTTTTGGAAGCCATTCTAGCCATCTAAGAAGTGTAAATGCAGCCCAGTGATCGATCACAGAGTGTGTTTATATGCGGTTCAGTATCCTCAATATCATCAGGATATTAATGTCTCCCAAATTTGTGCTTGAACATGTAAACACCTTTTTTCGGGACTTCAGTATCCTGGATCATTGATAAGCCTAAATTGGGATATTGATACATGGTTCTACCATAAAGACTCGAGAGGCAAGATAAACTATTATTGACGTTTATTTGGCAATGATTGACATGAGTTATGCAATGTATGAATCTCTTTGGCACAGGCTCCCATCTTCTCGTTGAATTCTGCGGTAGGAGTGCATGTCCTCCTATGGGAGATGGAGGTGGGCGTAGCCTGCCCCCTTCAGGCGGGAACCAACTGGTGACTGTGGCAGGAGGGGTGGAGGTGGCGTCTGAGTCGGCTTGAGCTAGAAGCAGAGGACAGTTTGAGACGGGATATTTTTTTAAAAGCCGTGACGACGATCTATTGGCTGAAAGAAATGATGAGTTAGTGACGTAGAGGGAGAAACCCAAATGCGTGCCGTGCGTTGATTGGGTGATTGACAGAAATGATTGACTGTCTGATTGGTTAGTGCAAGTATTATTGACAGCCAAGGAATTAATTCGAATCTTCCTGGTAGAACTTTACGCAGTAGCTCCCATAAACACCTTATACTGGATACCGAGTCTTCCCGTGGAACTTTGTCGCAGGTATCCAGGCTACACACACTTGAGACAAATTCTATAACGGCCTAGAATGTACACCGTCTGGGATATAACGCTCAATATTCAGTTTGAACATAACCGAGACAAGCTTCATATTCGGGATGCTGAACTGCATATAAACCCACTCACAGATGGCAGAGAGCTGTGTGATCTATGAAAGTCCATCATTGTGTACCAAGTGACTGCTACTGGAAGTTGACACAAGCGAGACGGGACTTTGATGTCCGTGACGTGACCTAGTTTGCTTGGCTCCATTGAGGTGTGTCACTTCAGCACTCAGGTGCTGGTATGGGGTCAGTAGGCTATAGCCTTTGCCACCCCATGCACTTTCAACCTGGAAATGCAAACACTTTGGAATGAATGGAGGTGGTGTTGTCATGGCAAAGGTCATGAGTGTAATGACCTTCTATGTGTGCGTGTGCATGCGTGCGTGCGTGCAGAGGCATACTTCTGTGAATGTATACATAAACACACATTTTGACGAATCTGTGTGTGTTTGTATAGATTGAGAAATCTCTAATTGCGTGTGTGTGTGTGTGTGTGTGTGTGTGTGTGTGTGTGTGTGTGTGTGTGTGTGTGTGTGTGTGTGTGTGTGTGTGTGTGTGTGTGTGTGTGTGTGTGTGTGTGTGTGTTGTACACCTGTGGGTACAAGTAAGGAAGACTGCCCGCAGTCCACCATCTGGAGATGTGTGTGTGTTTTGAGTCAGAGAAAGATCCATATCTGTTTGTGTGTGTCTGTGTTTGGTACAAATAATGATAACCCTGTTCTCATGGTCAACTCTCTGGAGCTGTGTGGGCATGTGGTTGTGTTCCATTTGTGCGTGTGATGTACAGGAAAAGATGTTCCTCTCCCCTCTGCGTGTGACGTGTTCATATCTGTAATTATGTTTTTTACCTTTGTGTGCCTCTGTGGCACAGGTAAGAACTAACCTTTGCCCATGGTTAACTACCTGTTGAGGTGTTTGTGAGTCTGATCCGTGTGTGTGTATGTGTGTGTGTGTGTGTGTGCGTGCGTGCGTGCGTGCGCGCGCTCACAGGTAAGGACTATCCTCTGCCCATGGTTAACCACCTGTAGGGGTGTTTGTGAGTGTGATCCATGTACAGTATGTAATTGTGTGTGTGTGTGTGTGTGTGTGTGTGTGTGTGCAGGTAAGGACTATCCTCTGCCCATGGTTAACCACCTGGAGGTGAGCAAGAGGAACTTGGCGCTGATGAAGGAGCTCCGCAGTGAACAGGAAAGCACTGCCCAGCTCACCAGAGGTAAAAAAAACAACACATTTATACATCTAAAATCTTTGTATCCCACAGTGTTGTCCCACTGTATAGATCCCACTTTAAATGTCTGCCCTGAAGTTAGTTGCTTTCAATCTCATTGTACATTATTTAAAGGATAACTTACCAGCCAATTTCAAAATGCTGTTGTATTGGTCACGCTACCCTTTACTTGCCAGTACCCGGTGATGCTGCATTTTTCGACTCAGCCTTTTCCGAGATCTGAGCTATTCTAATGAGGGCAGGTTTTGTAATACATTAAAAACTTTCGTAACATAGGCCTACTCCAAATATTATCCCAAAAGGTATCGCTGTTTGCTAGTTGTCTGCTGATGTTGCATAACCTTTTGGATGTTATTGGGAATAAATCAGGATGTTTTTTTTTAATGTAAACAGACACCTGCCCCCATTACAATGAGCAGGATCTCGGCTGAAGGGGAGAGAAAAAAATCTGAGGAACTGACAATTCTAGGGTAGTGTGAGCATTACAGCTGCATGTCAAAATTGGCAGAAGTTATCCTTGTTAGTGTTAATTGTACATATTAAGATTGAGAATAAAGACATTCTATTCTACTCAACTAAAGCATAGACGCTCAGTGGTAGTCTGTTTTGATATGACGTCATGGAGTTGTTGTGAGGACATCTGTCCTTATCTTCAAGGGAGACCTTCACGTGTAGCCCTAAGCTGTTGCCATGGTGTCAGTGGTTGATGGGTCGACAGGATAAGATTATGTTTTCGAATAATGATCTTATCGACTTATAAGTCTCTTTAGTTTGTACTTAGTTGATTAATGACCAGCCACCTGGCACTATTGACTAACTAATGCGTCTATTTATTGTCAAGTATGATCTAGTGTTACTCGGAAGAGGGGATTAACATACTCTGACTGTTATACATGCATGTTAAGAAGAACATGTGATGGATGTTCTACTTCTCCACTCATTTGACACTTTTTATTAAAAAAAGTATTTGTGATGTTTCAGTACTGTATATAGCTCGATAGAAGAAAAAAAATTCTGGCAAGCGTCATCAAAAAAATAAATCTGCTGTAATCTGTTTATTGTAGACATAGCGGATGACCCCATGGAGGTGGGGGTGAAACGTGAGCACCCGGACGACTCTGACTCCCAGGGAGATGCTGCAGAGTGCAACAGCAACGCCGGTGGTGGTGCTGGTGGTGGTGCCACCAGGGGACACAAGCGCTGTAGCTCTGAGGGAGAGCACCGCAACAGCAGCTGGAGCCCTGATGCCATTCGACTACCGGAGATGAGCAGCGAGGTCATGTAGAGGAGCTCCTCCATCCTATGGAAAACAACACCTCATGTAGAGGAGCTCCTCCATCCTATGGAAAGCAACACCTCATGCATCCCACCATGTTGAAGACAACCTCAACCATCAACCTCAACCCCTCCAAAGCGTAGTGTGACACCAAAGCTGTGTTTGTTGGACCGTGTATATTTTGTTCTTTCTGCTAAACCTCAGACACTTAATTCCTGTGCGTTATGTTTGCACCGCTCCTCTCGACATCTTTGCTATCATACGACAACATCTACATGACGATCAAGCTGTCCTCTTCCCTCCCGCTACTTGTTTACAGATACGCCAGAGACTTGTGGAGTTAGCCCAGGGGCCTATACTAAGATAATGGTTCAGGAGGAAACAAGGTTAAGTTAAGAGGTAAATCACCTAATAGAAGAGCCTGGAGTGAGTCCTAACTTTTTTAAAGAATGAGGACTCCAGGCTCTTCTATTTGATGATTTACCTCTAAATTTAACCTGGTTTACTCCTGAGCCATCTTCTTAGTATACCCCTCAGGCCTAGCAGTGAAGTCCCTTTTTACACAAGTCAACGTGTTTCACAGCGCTTTGTAGCACTGTACTCCGAGCACCACTGAGCATAGAGCCTGTGCTTTGTCAGACAGGTCGGTCTCCAGATATGCAAACATCGGAGTCATAATATGCAGCAATGGCTCCTTTATACAACATAGGACTTAAGACTTGTATGAGCAGCATGCAGGGCCACTTAAAGCAGTGGCCGGGCCCAGGACAAAGTCATCTTAATGACCCCACCCCCTGTCAATGCATACAATTGAAAGGGGGGCCAGTTAGGGGCCCCATTTTCTCTGGCCGGGACAACTGTTGCAATGTAGCCTCCGTGAGAGTGGGAGACCTCTGCTGATGGAAGACAGACAGAGGTGTCAATCTCCAAGCTCAGAGAGCAGAAAAAATCCTGTCATGTCATCCGACTAGCTCTGAATCAGCTGACTGTAAAGAGTAGTACTCAAGACCAGGTAGACCAGTTACTCAGCCAAGTCACCTGTGTGGGAAGTGGCTTTATTATTTGATAGTAAAGTGGAGAACAGACAGGAAATGGGGATCGGGAAATGACCCGGGCCGCCCGCATAAGCAATCCAGTGCCCAGCCACTAGAGCCACGGCTGGGCCCTGAACTGGATTTTTGACAACTATGTGATGGAATAATTACACCACCCCCAGGGGCATGCTGGGAAGGCTGATGAGGAGGAGCCCTGCTGTGGCTGTTGGGATGGGACGTGCTGTGACGTGTTACCTGCAGATGAAGATGGCTACTTCGTCTCTCTTGAGATTGCCTCAAGGGGTGCTGTAGCGTTCTTCTCTTTGTTTTAGGATTCTTTATTGTTTTTTTGTTTTGTTTTTTTTGTTTGGGTCAGTCTTCAGGAGGGTACTCCAAGAGGGGTTCAGTAACATACTCAGTTTAATGAACTCTGAGCAAAGTAATTGCTTTATTGTTCTAGGCTAATAAAAACAGCGATTATACTAACTTGCACACCTACAGCTTGCTGAGCTGAAATACTGAGTAAAGTGTCTGAAGCTGGCAGGTATTCTTATAAGATGGTATAGCCGCAAACCAGGTGAAGGCAACCTGCAGGTAGAGTTTGTATTAGCAGGCTTACCACCTTCTATACCTTAAGATATCTCCAACATGTTCTGGGAATATCCCCTTGCTGTCTGAAATGCCACGGTTGATTAGTGATGGGTCTTACTTTGAGCTTGTGAAGTCCTGAATGTTTTTGGGAGGATCAGTGAAGGGGGTGAACCAGGTACGGGCAGCAATGATGGGTCATCTGCTGTCATCCACCTGGTTTCCAAGAGTCGGACACAAGCTTGTGTGTGTGTACCTCCACCGGTAGCTGAATTGACAGTGTGTGTATGACGCCTTGACTGTGGGCTACCAGCACACAGTTTTTTTTATTACAGTTTGTTTTTAATACAGTCTAAAGGGAACTTGAAAATTGACAGTGAATTCCATGCGATAGCAAGTGACTTGGTTAAAGTCTACTTATGGACGTTGCCCTAGTGGATTTCTCTGGCACATCATAGGATACACATCCACAAAACTTTGCATCCACACTTGTGATGTCCAGTAGGAAGGGGGCACAGGGATCCAATCCAACGGGCCAGAAATCGTAGTACTTCTGGACAAGATCACAACGTGGCTTGACCGTATCATCCAGTGATACAGAGGACAGAGTGCTTCCTTGGAGACATTTCCATCTGTATATGCATGCGGACAACACTTGCCTCTTCCTCCTGTGTAGCGGGTACATGTTCTTCTACGTTTGGAGCATGTGATTTTTCTAAAACATTTGGTCATAAACATTCCTCATCACTATCAGATGTATACATGCCAGACCAGCGTAACCCTGGCACAAGCAGCTATACTGTAGTGTTAAATCTACAAAGTGGACATTTAAATTGTGATGTTTTAACGTGATGTTGAAGTGTGTGAAAATACAAATCCTGACATTTCTCTCATCAGTGATGGGCTACATGTTTGATCTGACCGAAGAGTATAGTTTAATGCTGCTCATTGCAACTGTGCTGACATTTGTGAATGAGCAGCATGAATTCTGGAAATAAACTACTAAAATATTGAATACCATTTAAATATTCTAAAACTATTTTTTTGTTTCCCATTTGGCAGTCTCCCTTTGAATGTTTAGAATGGCCAACATGTTTTGGCTTTCAAATTATTGGCCTTAAAAGGGTGGCTATTTGACCAATTAACTGCCATGACTAGGAAGACATGAATATTCTATGAAGTAGACATTAAATGTGAATTTACTTTAATGTTGAGCTATGTAAACGCATAGGAAGTACAAGATTGGGTATGCACTGTAGAAATAATGACATTCTGTAACCACATATTTCTGCCACTGGTGATGGGATAAGGTCTAAAGAGTACTATTTAATATCCAAAAGCTAGTTTTGATGTTTGGAAAGTACATTGAAATTCTTTGAATGTTTTCTGACCAGGATATGTCCAACATGTTATGATCTAAGAATATAATGCCTTTAAATGGCTTGACCCTAAATAGGAAATATTTGTAATGTCCTACAGTTAAAATACAAATTGAGAAAACCAGAGAACTCCAATGCACCAGACAACCACGTGATGTAGCTTGTGTGCATCTTGTGTTGACAGGTGGATTAACCTGTTGTCGCCATGGATGAAATGTGTCCCTCCTGGTGATTGAGTGACCGAATGAGAAAAGCATCAGTACACCCCCCAGCGTGGGGTCAGTGGTATCACAAATACAGAGTAGCAACAAGACCTCTGTTGGCAGAACAACCATTCACTGTAGGCTATCCATAAATATGCAGGTGCTCTTTTTAAGATGTTGACTCAATGGCTCAATGGATGATTATAACAATAAAGGTTGTGTCTCATTGTGTATTTTTGCGTCATTTTCTGGGTATGTATAGAGCAGCAATTTTTTGTCATATAGAAATGAGCATGTTAGTCGTCTTATTGCTAAATGTGTGTGTGTGTGTGTGTGGGGGGGGGTGAAGGTGTCAGAGTATGTAAATTCATGTATCAGTATGTTAGTTTTTACTGCACTGTGTGTGTGTGTGCGCGCGCGCTGTGTCAATGTCTAGTCTGGTTATGTCTAGTTAACAGCACATTGGAGACTGGTCTAAGTACGCAATTTCAAACTTCTGCGCTAACCCTGTTGCATAGATGTTCTCCTATAAAGTACACTTGATTTGAAATGTAGACCTACATAAAATGTACCCTAGTTAGTTTGGATTGGCGCACATTCCGCACAATCTCCACTATTAGGAGACACGCAATTTAAACGGAAGAATCTAGACTATGATTAGATTGATTTATTGATCGTGTTTTAATCTAATAGTTAGAGTGCGTATGCTTCTGAGTAGTGCAAAGACATTTTTTCAGAGATGAAGTTGAAATGAAGGTAAAATTAATCATGACAGGACCTCTGATCCTGAAGGCACTCGGTGCGGAGAGGCATCCCTGTCATTTCTTTGGGAAGTCACGCCCCGAAAACAGAATGTGAGACTGGTTTAACCACTACATTTAATGTCACTTTCTTTGGGGGCAAACGAGTTGTCGAAAGTGCCTATCTACATCTACATCTACCTGTTTACATTGCGTCGGTGTTGGTTGTCGCCAAGAGCCCGTGCCGAAACCTGATGCAGCACACTCTCTGCCTGCAGTGCAATCTGTGCCTGTTGCTGTGGATGAACGAACGGTTTGTGCAGGTGACGCAAGATCCGGGTGCTTGCAGAGGAAGATCGCAAGGAGAAGAGCGCCACGTCGGCAGTACATTCAGTTAAACCCCATACTTTTTTCTTTTTTTGCAAAAAAGTTCTGCAACCTCGCAAGCTCTTCCAGGGGCAGAAAAAAATATAGCAATCGCTAGCGCGCCATCGTGGTGCTATAAGAAGAGTTTGGTTAATTGTTGAAATTGCAGTGGCATCAAAGACGCACTATTCATTGGTCACAGGTGGGATTTTCGGGGACGGAGACTAATATTAGATAACGAACATCAGCGGCGGAGCGCAGAAAGTGCTGGAAACAATGGTCAAGGTGAGACACCGCTGTGTTTTTGCCTTGTTTACACGTTTCTGTGAGCGTATATGCTACTACATGAATTCAAAATGTAATGTGTCGTAATAAGAAAGTTTGAGTTTGCAAGAACATGGATTCACTATTGGCACTTATTTGCGCTTCATTAATGCGCGTCGTACCAGAGATCCGCGGAGCGCATAGTGTGTTTTTCTGTGGAGACTTATGGCTACATATTCCGTCTTTCCTGTCACAACTAACGCACAGAGTAGGCAACTCCATCGTGCAAAAGTTTGGAAGCTTCGGGTTGGAAACGTCATCCATGTTTTATCTTGATGGAGAGGGTACATTTTAGACTTTTCAGCGCTGAACATATGAACATAGCCTTGGTTATTTAACCTCATGTGTTGTTTTTCTTAAAACACCAACATTTACTTCATCTCTCTATTTTCGACAGAACGTAAACGCAGAGGTGCAACAGACTGGCAGTGGCATCATCGAGTGCCCAGAAGAACCCGAATGTTCAGACAACGGTCCAGTTGAAGGTAAGCCTACGTGTATAGACTATCGTTGAGCAAATCGACGTGTAAACGAACTAGATTCCTACCAATTGTTGACAGACTTCAAGTGCGGTGTCCATATGGGACCGTGATATTGGGTAGGCCTATGCTGTAGACTATAGGTCTACATGAAGTGTTGAAATGCAAAAGAAATGAAGCATCGGAGTATTAAGGGACGTGTTGTTTATTTCTGTTGCCTGTGTTCATGTGATGGGGGAGGGTAGGCCTACTTCGGGAGCCTCAAGGGGAAGCAGACTACAGAGCTCTAGTGTAGCCTATTTCATATTTTAGGGAAGAAAACAAAATCATTTACTGTACTGTACTGGAGAGAGTATTTCTTTGGAACGTCGCCCTCTTGAAAATTATTGGTTGTGCTGGAGGGAGGAGTAGGCAGCTTAGACCTAGTTGGTAATGTGGAGAGTAGACCACTGGTTAAATAGAAATCAAGTTTGGAGAAGTAAAACAATAGTTTCTGACACACTTGAACCATTACACTGACATTACACTATAGGCAAACACATTTGTTAAAAAAAGCAACAACAAAAAACCCAGACTTTTCTTACAACCTTCAACCCAAGGCCGTTCACCCTATCTACAGAAAGTAACACTTTTATTCAAAGCATTGCATTTATTGCTGTCCCAGGAGCAATGTGAGGTTGGGGCACTTCAGCCATGTAGATCAGGGATGGGCAACTGGAGGCTCCGGGGCCACATGTGGCCCACCTCCTCACTCAGTGCGGCCCATAGATAAAACATGCATTTAAAACCATAATGAACAGACTTTTTTAACCACTACAGATTCAAGCTGTTGAAGTTACACTTGGTCACTGAGCAACCAACTGCACCTCGAACCTGCAAGTTGCAGGCAGATCCGTGGTCATCTGGCCCTCTGATGGTCACAAAGAAAAAATCCCTCATGTAGATGATGGGAGTTTTCAACCCTGCCAGTGCTATGCAACTTTCTGATTTTAAGAATGACCCGACCCCAAGTGCCAGATGTTTGATCAGTGTGTCTGTCTGTATGCCAGTGTGTGCTAGGCCTGCCCGATTGTGTTGAAAAACGTAACTATGGGAGTTGTTGTGGCGCCCTGTACTTAAATTTACCCATACCACATGTGGGCTGTAACCGCAAGGACCTAGGTTGAAGTCCGGCCTGGGTCATATCCCAATCCTTTCCCTCTTCTCTCTCTCCTGCTCATATCAAGTCCCATTCATCACTTTCCTATCCAAATAGAGAAAATGCGGAACAAAAATAATACAGACCATATTTTAATGTTAATATATACTGTATATGTATTATTGTTCTCCACTCCCTATAGCCACAGAGAGCCCGAATGGTAAAGACGGGAAGGAGCACCCCGTGGCCCAGCCCAGCATGATCTGGCGCGTGACCGGGGGTCTCTTCGGCGCCACCAAGACGGTGGTGGGGGCGACAGTAGGCGGCGTGGCCTGGGTGGGGGGCAAGAGCCTGGAGATCACCAAGACGGTGGTCACCTCCGTGCCCTCGGTGGGCGTGGGCCTGGTGAAGGGCAGCGTGTCAGCCGTGGCAGGGGGCGTGTCCACCGTGGGCTCTACAGTGGCCAGCAAGGTCCCTTTTACGGCCAAGAGGAAGGACAAGGCCGAGTGAGGAGAGCGGTGGGGACGTATAGGAGATGAAAGATGTGCTGACAACTTATGATGAGGATGAGGAGCGTGAGGATGAAGATGTGAGATGATGATGATGATGATTATGCAGAGGAGGAACACGGGACACTTGTCATTACTCCACCACCTGAGCCATGACACTATTCCAAATGACAGTGGCCTGTTGTGAGAAGAAAAGAGCTCTGCTTTGTGGGGCATAAGCAGAGATGTATGTGGGACCGCCATACTTTTCTTTTTTTTCATTTTCTTTTGAAAATGTTGCTTTGTTTGTGTGTTTTTGTGCTTCTGTCTGTTGTGCGTGGCGACCCATGTCTTGTGTGTCTCTTTTTGTTTCCAGTGTTTTGTATCTTAAGTGTCTGGTGGGAGTGAGACCACCCTCTCAAATGGTTGTTTCTCAAGCCAGTGAAAAAGAAAGACTATCATTTCCCGAGGATTCCGTTTAATGCCGTTGAAATGCAATAACTGTTATCAGTCTTCTGTTTGTTGGACTGTTATGTATGGAATGTGTGTGTTTGTTTGTGTGTGTGTGTGTGTGTGTGTGTGTGTGCGCACAGTGTAATTATATCCATTGCAGACTTGCCAGCCACAAAATAAGGGGAACATAAATAATTTCATGTGCAAAAAAAACCCAAGAACTACCCGCCTGACTGAACTGATGTGAAATGACAGTGCTGGTTTTCGAATCAAAGAGTAGTGCTACGGATAACTAACGGAGTCCGTACTTGTATCCAGAGCTGTTTAATGTTTTTACTTCTAAAGAGCTTTAAAACAGAATGAAATAAAATAAATGGTGTATTTATTGAGCAAGGGCTATTTTTGTGTGGCACAACAACAGTGGCTCCTATCCTAGCTGTACTTTGAAACCATATCTATATGGACATTTCAATGGAATTACTGTTTCCAATGCCTACTGTGTGTATGTGTGTGTGTGTTTACTTCGGTGCAATTAGAATGTCGAGAAGAAGTGCTGTACCATGCTGATGCCCCGTGCCCAGTCAGCAGCACCAAGCCCTTGGAGTTGACCCAGAGCTGCCCTGGCAAAGAGCCAGAACCTTACAGTACAGTACCCAGGTCCGATCCAAAAGTCGGTTAATCCGAGAAACGTGCTGGTTTTTACTCTTTGTTGTAATAAAGCCATTTTGGAAATAATGTGGTCTACTCTACCCAACGTCTGGTCTTTTCTTGAGCATTAGTTGCAGTGTTGAAAAGGGTATTTTAGGACCTGGCCTTATACGTTACTGTATGTGCTGCTGTGTTTAAGGATGATGGCTGCTTGGAAACAAACAGAGGTGTTCCTGTACCGCTTGCTTAAGTGGGACCTTGTTTGTGAGTGTTTTGGCACAGTGCTGTGTATTCTCTCACCACCCTTCAAAAGAGCTATAAGCAGAAGTACACATACGCACACATTCACACACACACACAAAAGCAGGATGAATACAGTATATGTCTACTGATGAGAAGGGCTACTCAATGAAGTGTGCATTGCCCTCTGATAAGTAGGCTACAGTTGAAGATAAAGCATGGCTTTCCATACATGTAGGATAACCAGTTCAAATGACATGCAGCTGGGGAGATAACACTGGAAAAAAATGAGAATCATCAGTGATTTTCAATCATTTTATTTTGTCATTTAATGTGGTACAATATACACAAACTAGAGCTTCTTTTATACTGACTTTTTAATATATATAATATAAATTTTGCCATGGAAGCGAGAAAAAAAAAGGGAATATGAAATTTCAGTAGAAAAAAAATGAAAACACAACGGCATAAATGTACAGCTTTGCACTCATGGACTGTTGTAGTATACATGACGCCAAATAAGAACCAGCAGAGAGAGAGAGCAGCAGAGACAACATGCGAAGCTGCAACAGCAAGAAGCTTGTTGAGGGACCCAGTAGAACTCCAGACACGAGCAAGCGGCCAAATGAACTCTGTTTTTTTTTGGTAGTTTCCCCTGCCATACCTTACAAAACCCAACAGATGACTGGAATTTAAAGCTGTGCTTTCTGCTGAGGGATGGAGGATACACTAGCTCTGTATAGTTATGCTACAGTAGCAATATGTGCATGATGGAAAACTAGTGGTGGTGAGGGGCTGAGGTTGTGGGTTGTGGGGTGGTTCACTAATACTCTGTTTTCTACCAGTGAAGAAAGTGACTAGGCATTTGGCTGGTCAGGCTATAATGAAGAGACAAATTCCAGAAAACAAGGAATGGCCGTGCACTGCATCAGGGACACTACACAGCAGAGGAACAGCGGAGAATCCAGTACTGTAGATACACAGCTCTTAAAAACACATTTCCCACCCCCAATGTAAACAGATGGCAGAGAAACAGAGATGTCAATTTGGAGTTCCCTGACATGTTGTCCTTGTATGTAGCCCAAGTGACTTCACCTGAGTCGATCATGTAAAACACATACCATGAGAGCTGACAACAATCAACTAATACAGAGCTATTTGGATGAAATATATGGCAGTTTTTTTTCTGAACCCAGGACTGACGCATCTGCATTTAAGAGACAATTCACTACACCAGTCACTGTGCCTTGAGGTAAACACTGTGCAGAGTATACAGAGACGCTTCACTAAACCAGTCTTTCCACCCTTGAAGTTAGTAAACAGTTTGCAGGGGAGGAACCGACTCAAAGCAGGTTTGCCAGCTGTCAATCACGGGGTTATGAGAGAGGACAACAGGCGGCGTAATGTACAGCAACGCTCTCTAAGCACACAAGGCGTACGTAGTGTTTGTAAAAACCCGCCTTACCATCAGTGGTTAGTATTTAGGGGGACAGTGTGCCTTTAACATAAAAGCTGTATGCAGATATTCCATCATCCTTTGCCCATCTCTACATGAGAAGGCAGATGGGTAGATAAAAACAAATTCCTAGACAGAGGTACTGGATTAAAAGAGAGGTATGCTTTTGCTATGGGAGACAAAAAAATATTGAGCATTCGTGCTGGTACTGCAAGGTCTGATACAGACCTAACGAGTTAAAACACAAAACTCCCTTCATGTATTTGACAACAGCAGTTTAAGGATACCCTGACGCAAGGTAACCAAGCCCTGCCCTGGGTTTAACGGAGGCGTGGCTACAGAATCTCATATGCTGGTGAATGTAGGTTCAAATTCAATGACACGTACATATTCCTAGGACTGTTGGGACATTCTGCAAGAAATCCCAAAACAATTATTCACCAAGTAATAAGAAGGTTTCATTTCTTTTCTCCTTCTTCGTCTTCTTCATCTTCAAAGAGGCAGAGATGAGTATGTAAGACACCACTACGGTGAGCAGTGTAGTATACAGAAAGCCTGACTTCATAGACGGGTAAAAAAGTTTAAAACATCTCATCGATCCGTACAAGTTAAAAGAGAATCCCAATGCACATTTAAAACAGGGAAATAAAATCTACCTTTGGGTCCAACTTTTTTTTTTTTCTCGTAACAATACATCTACTGTTTTCGATAGGAAAGTTGTTGTTTTTTTCTCGTCTGAAGTGAGGATTTTTGTTTTTTTATGTTTTGTTTTTGATAAAAACCAGTTGGTACATAGTATTTAGCACATATAGCACAATATTTATATAACTGTTTCTAGACTATGTATAACTAATCACGATGACATGGTCATTCTTTCGTCCTGCTGCGCCACATTCTTCTGAAAGACAAAGATTAAAAAAGAAAAAAAAAAGTCATCCCAACTGACCACAGCAAGGCACACTGCTGAGAATAGAAAATAAACACTTTTCCATCTACAGTATATTTAAAGGTTGGCTAAGTTTAAGAAAAACACTTTCACATCATTTGTATAAGACTAACAAGTAAGTTTGAAAAAAAGTCGCTCCATTTTCTCAAGTCTTATTCCTGTCCAGAAAATAATTCTTCAAATAACCTAAAAATACCCCCCATACACAACAAACAGGCTTGACATCATCAGGGAGGTATTCCACAAAGCAGGTTTCATTGCTGACATTGCTGACCTTAGTGTGGTACTGAAAGCCAGCGGTAAACCTCCAAATAGAGAGGACCTACTGCTTTGTTCTCCTAGTAAGGCCATGGGGCCCTTGTATTAGCAGGTTTATGACTCTATGAGTTAACTTTGCTAAGTTAGTCAGCCAAACACAAAGAGGAAACAAGTGCCTCCTGAAGCCTCGTTTTAACTGAGGCTTTAGAAAGTAAAGCAGCTATGACAAATGACAATTATTAAATGTTAGCCAAAAATAGCTGCATTTTAGCTTTCGTAAAATATTGGTTTGAATAAGAAAAGTTTTCAAGACCACTTCTTGCTCATTCCACACTGCTTCCAAATCACATAACCTGGACAATACAGAGTTCCTTGTTGATAGCAAAACTAGCAGGAATACCCCCTTCACCAAAGAGTCAGAGTTGCCAGAATGTGTTTGTATGCTGTAGTCAGTGTGTCGTTGTCTGTGGACTGACCTCTTTGCTATGCCACTGGCCATTAATGCCCGGCGATGCAAACAACCTGTTGTCAGCTCCTGACTCCTGTTCCGACTCCCGGGCCCTCTTCCCTCCTCCGCCACTGCTGCGGCCCACTCGACCTGGTGCAGCACAGGACAGGACAGTCACGGTCAGAGACAAAGACTCACCTAATAGGCAGGGCACCTGTATACAGTACTGATTGTACTATAATATTATGTGTATTACAATACTAGTGGTATCTCTAAATCAGTGGTTCTCAACCTTTTTTGAACAAACACCCCCTGGACCTCATCCTAAGCCTCCAAACGCTCCCTTGACCTCATCACAAGCCTACCAACGACTCCCTTACTATTAAAAAAATAAATGGACTAATGCCCCCAATGACAAAGTAAGCACGCCCCCTCTCAACTGTATCACTCAACACCCCCCTAGGGCTCCCCAACGCCCCCTGGGGGGCTGTACTGCCTCCGTTGAGAAACGCTACTATAAATAATATATCAAAAGTCCAACAGTACATCAACAGTACATTGTTGTGTTTAGTTTGGTTAGTCTTTTATTAGCGAGTCTATTTCTTCATAAGAAAATTGTACATTCAGTAATACACCTGTCTTGTGCAAAATATAACCATTAACTGAATTCTGTGATGTGGGCATGGTGTACTCATGAAAGACCAATGGAAGATATTTAGTGTTTGTTATGGTTAGTAATGTGGTGCAGCCAACATACCTATGTGCTGTGGTATGGCAAACTGGCTGCAGTGGCCTAGGCACTGGATGGACCCAACTGCACCATTGAGGGTATGGGCTGCCCCACGACAGTCTGTGGAGAGGAAAAGACAGAGGTGTTAGAACTCCTATTGCAATACATTTTAAAATACTGTATTCTTTCTAAGTTGTTTCTGAGGGTTTTTGCCTTGTTCGTTGCCTGCTCTGCTTTCTTACATGTGTAATGACCAATCCAATCTGGTCTCATCTAATCTGAAATGACAAAGTAAAGTCCAAAAGCAGAACAAGAATGAAAATCAGAGATCTGTTTTAGAATGACAAATATTCTGGCTTTAAAACAAATGTAAAAGCCACACACACACACACACACATACTGATAGCCCCCCTCCCAACACTGTATTGTGACTGCACATTCTACTTGCACTAACTCAAAATGACTCAAAAGCACACACACACACACACACACACACACACACACACACACACACACACACACACACACTGCACTGACTCAAAAGCGTGCGCATACACACACACACACACACACACTGAATTAACTCAAAGCACACACACACACACACGCACGCACGCACGCACGCACACACACACACGCACGCACGCACGCACGCACACACACACACACACACACACACACACACACACGTTGACACAGTTACTGCTACTTCATGTCTGTTACTTGAATGACTGTGCTGGAAAACAAGCTACCAACTAGTTGTAAATACTGCACATTACAAATTGCTTACTTATATTTATTATTATTCAAAATGCTACTATCACTATATCAGAGAATCGTCACAATAGGACATAACTGGAATGCACAACACTACCTCTTTTTTAATATATGTTCTATGTATGTCTGCTGTTGCCCAGTCTTGCACTTTATATGTTTGTATGGGTATTGTATAGGTACTCTAGATGTAATGTATGTATACTGTCTATGTATAATTGTCTATGTCCACACCTAGAGTCTAGAGTATGTCTGTCTGCATGGGAAAGTAAGAAACGTAATTTAAATTCTTTGTATGACCAGCGCATGTAAAGAAATTGACAATAAAATCGACTTGACTTGACTTGACTTGACTTGATGTTTTGTCTTCTTTTTGTCAGGACAAGGTGTTAATGATTGACATTCTTTAGGAACACCTCCTGCCCATGCATTTCAAATGAAGACTCTGTCATGCATGCTAGATTACGAAAATGTCTAGTGAATTATTAGTGGCACTTCAACCTACAGTGGGTGAGTGTATGGATGGACGGACGGACGGACGGGTGGATGGATGGTAAAAAAGATGGACAGATAGACAGAAAAAGACAGGCCAGCGTACAGAGATAGGTGAATAGATGGCTGGATATAGACAAGTTGCACAAATACTGTAGTAGTCATTACACAAGTCCAGATAGTTGCTATTTAAAGCGTCTCAACACAGTAGATGCACGTACTGATAGGGTCCCCAGGGCCGGTGCTGCGGTGCTTGACTCCACTGGGCCCAGCGTGCTCCTCCCCTGAGCGCTGCTCCCTCTCCCTCTCTCTCTCTTTCTCCCGGCGGCTACCTGCACACAGCACAGGGGGGAAGGGAACACCACATAGCACTCTCAGTACACTGAGCTGAGACCCCCCCCAGAGTCCCGCTGCCCCGGGCAACAAGCACTGTCACACGCAGCCTGATGAGGCCCCCAGGTACCCCCCTCACAGGGCTGTAACACTTCACCTATTCTTACAGGTGACTGCTTCTAATATTACAAATTGCAGTACAGATGTCGGTATGGATTGTGTCATTCTGAAGCGTTATTTTTAACCACAAATGCGTTTTACTTACTTACTTATTAACTGCTTTATTCTAGCTAAAATAGTTTGATCCAGCCTTGGATTTATTGTTCATTATCCGTTCAGGAGAAAGCAGGAAATAAATCTATGCTATAAATCATCAGAACGAGTCAGAATTGAGTGTTCTACTATACTGTATAATATATTATCGTAACCAGGGCTCTGAATTGACACCAGCCAACCGGCCAAATGCTGGTGAAATTTCATTCTGGCAGATAGAAAAGACCAACTTACTAGCCACTTTGAGCCATTAGGCAGCGTGTATTTGGCCAGTGAGATTACCATCTATTAGCCATTTTGGCTGGTTATGAAAAAAGTTACTTTAGGGCCCTGGTCTTAACTACTACTGTCAGCGTATGAGGCGTATGTATCAATAGGGTCTCCACTCACCATGGCCATTGCTGCGTCGCCTCTTGCTAGACTGGTGCGATTTAAGGCTGTTCACATTGACGTCCTCTCCATGATTGGAGGGCACGGTGGCCAGCAAACCTGTGGGCAGCACACCAAAATGAATACAACCGAAAATAAAGGTAACAATGTGGCCAACCATAGTTGTAAATGACAAAATAATTAGGAAATTGGGAAAAATTGGGAATTGGCATTCATTCCAAGCATTTGCTCAATATGCTGTAATGTATTTTCTTTAAAAAAAAAAAACTTTTCTAAAAAAGAATTGCTGAGAGAGCAATTATATCTTGTATATGGGATTCCCAAAATTGGATTTGTAACTTGAACATGACATGAGCTGTGAGGAAGAAGAGGATTGGTTACACTTTTTTGTCATTGTAAGAAAAAGGGAAAACAAAGTGAGAGTCTACTGATATCAAGGGGAGAAGAGTTGCCCAGTTCAAACCCTGGCCTCCGGGGTACCAAACCTGAGCCAACTACTACACCAGTGGCTCTCAACCTTTTTTGAACAAATGCCATCTTGACCTCATCAATGGTAGTTAACTTTTCAATGACTATTACAGCGTGTCACTGGAGGTATGGCGTGCTACAAGTTGATTTTTTTTCTTGAGGTTTTTTTGTGTGCCTTTATTGGATAGGACAGTTTTAGAGGAGACAGGAAAGTAACGGGAGTGCAAGACAGAGGAAGATCGGGAAACAAACTGGAATTGAATCCCGGTCTCCAGCAAAACATTCAGTGCCCTAGCCATTTCAGCTAGGGCCTAAGTGTTGAATTTACACAGCAAAAACATGTACTGAGTGCTATTTTAACAACATGAACTGTCTTACTGAGGCCCCTGTAGCGCGAGAGCTGCTGGTAGATCTGCCGCATGCGCTCGATGTTGAGCCGGCTGGCCTCGGCGTGGTTGACCATGGGCTTGGGGTAGTCCACGCCCACCCGGCACCTGGCCGCCAGCTGCACCTCCTCGGGCGCGTTCCACGGGTCGTAGATGTACTTGGCTGGGAAACCTCGGAGGACAGGTAAATAGCGTCTGCAATCACAGGGAGAGATTAAACCGCAGCGCCTCATCACAACGGCCAGAGGCTGGAAACAACCGGCGCCCCCCGCAAGAGCCAACCAGCACACGCATTCACTCACACAGGCACGCCTGGGTCAAAGACGTCCAACATGAAATCGTCCTTCAGTGTAACGGACACTTTTGCTTACTGTAAATGCAAAAAAAAAATATATTTTTTTTTTTTGTCTTAGCTTTCATGCATTCACTTTTCAAAACATTGAAAATCTTGTTATTCACAGTTACAGAAAGCAAAAGTATCCGTTAGCACTGAAGGACAATTTCATGTCTGACATCTTTGACCCGCATACACACGTACGGTACATGCATGCCCTTATCCTGCTGATCTCCTCCACGCTCGCCGCCTATCTCCCCGAGAGGAAATAAGACTGTGAGGTGTTGAGACAAGATCAGCAGATAAGGGCACGAGGGAGTGTGACAAACACTAACTAACTAAGCAGTCTGGGAGCAGGGTTCACTGGGTTTGATTTTTTGTCTTCTCTCTCTTTCCATGCCTGGTGGAGTATGGATTAACCTACTCAAGTCAACATAAACAACTTCTGAGTCAGACGTTGTTCATGTTGACTTGACAAGGTCAATCCCAGAAGTTCTGACTTGAAATTACCTGGAACTACACTGTAAACTTTGTCTCCAAGCTGGAAAGACACCAAAGCCCAGATCAATAAGCACCAGATTCTTTTTTGCCAGAAGAGCCAACAGCCTGAGTGTTTTGGGTTGTGTCCGGACAGTCTGGTTTGGGGAAAGCTCTCTCTCTCAGACTGAATCTCTCTCTCTCTTTCGTTCTCCTGGAAATCTCAACCCCCCAAGAGAACTCTTAGTGCCTGCTGAGGAAGACAAGTCCTAGGGACAGAGAACATTCAGTGAAACTGAGCCAGCAGTCAGCACGGTGCAAACACACCACCCCAATGTCACTCTGAAGGTCGCATAACAACATAACGCTGGCCTGAGGCTTTACCCCAAATGTTAACTCATGTATTGTACTGTAAAGGTATGCCGTTTTAAAAACTTGCACATAAATGAGGTTTTCACATGGTTCATTATGCTTCATTATGCTGTTCATATGTATTTTTGTGCCACTACATAAGTTGTAGATTCACTGAATATATGGTCAATTTTATCACACGCTGTTATTTCCACTCTATTAATAGTGTACCTATGCTATGCTACTGTGCTCCCTGTGGCCTGCCTGCTCCAGAGCTGCTGGGAAGGGGGGAGTGTCTAAGGGGGCCGTGTTGGAGGGTATACCCACCGGATGAAGTCTCCGTTGGGGTCGATGCGGCGGCCGAAGCCCACGGGGCAGTAGCAGTGGAAGAACTGCTGGAAGAAGGAGCTGCAGGAATGGCACATCCAGCTGCCCGCGTTCATACTCCAGTCGGCATCCAGCAGCAACTCCTCAAACACCTGCAGAGGAGGAGAGGGGAGAAGGGAGGGAGGCAGGAGAAATGAGAGGAGAGAGAGTAGAGAGGTGGGAATGGAGAGGAGGGAGGACAGAGGAGAGAGAAGAGAGTTGGGATTTTATATAAATAATATATAACGTAAGTTCTTTATCATTTTTTTCCCATATGGGTGGTCTGTGGTTAACACTGCATGTCTACTGTACTACAAATATAGTATTTATAGTGAAAAAAAGCTAAACAAAGCAAATGTAGCTACTGGTTCCAGCCTACACTATTTGAATTGGCTAGTGCTACATGTAGCTTACAGTCTTATGCCTCTTTTCTGGCTTCATAACTGAGGCCTTTCAGTACTTAAGATATACAGTATGTGGCAATTTTGTTACGATCCTATTTAGATGCAAAGTACAGTGCTGGAAGAGCATGTACTGTACTGTGTGGTACATGTTGTCCTATTTTTACAGCCCTCATGACCTTCAGTCATCAAGTTCAGAAATTATCTGTTCGACAACTGTAACCATGCAGACGCCCAAGGCCGCTGACAGCTTTGGCTGGGCCCAGGACAAAGTCATCAGAAAGGGTACCCCACCGATTACATTCATTGTAATGAGGACACAATTCTGGGCCCCCTTTCTCCCTGGGCCCAGGACAATTGACCACTACGCCCCAGTGATCTGTAGAGTACCTTCATACCCTCCTCCCAGCTGATCCAGATGTCTCCCTTATCTGTGTATCGACTATTCTCATATCCTCAGCTGTAGTACTCGAGTCCGGACTCAAGTCCGTTTTTCTATGGACTTGGAGTTGTCTCGGACTCTGTATTGTGTGGACTCGGACTTTTCTCGGACTCGGACACTGGTCTTGCCAAATTAGACTTTCGGACTCGCCCGGGTCAGTCATTATTTTGTTTAAAACACTGGCCATTATAGATTCTAAAGTGAAGCTTGAAATCCAATAACAAACAAGTTTGTCTTCAAGTTTGTCTACAAGTTTGTCCTGGCATATAGGTTACCTTCAAAGGTTCATATTATTGGCATTCATCCTTTTCATTGCTTCACACTGACCGACATGTGACTTGGACTTGACTTGGACTCAAACCTCTTTGGACTCTGACTTGTCTCGGACTTGACTATTCTGGTCTTGGACTTGTCTTGGACTCTACAAAGGTGGACTTGACTACAGCCCTGCCCTCAAGTAATTGTGTATGCCAAACATGAAAGCTACTGGTTCTGTAAGAGGTCACCCCATCTCTACAGCATGCACAGTACCTTCATGCCCTCCTCCCAGCTGATCCAGAGGTCTCCGCGGGTGAGGAAGCAGGCCACGGCGTGGCGCGCCAGGTGGTGGATCCAGCCCTCCTGCCGCAGCTGGGTCAAGATGGCGTCGATCCAGGGGAAGCCGGTCTTGGCCTCGGCCCACTTGGCCAGCGCCTCTGGGTTCTTGTCCCAGGGGATGCGGATGCAGATGGGGTTGCCCTCCATCTTGTCGAAGCGTGGGTTGTTGGTGGCCGCCGTGTAGAAGAACTCACGCCAGAGCAGCTTGTCGTAGTTGGCGTTCTTCTTCGCCTAGGGGAACCAATATAGAGTATTCATGGGTATGCGGTTAGGGTATCAAGCTTGTAGCCTGAGGGGTGTGGGTTCGATTCCCGATCCGCTAGACTGGTTGGGGGAGTAATTAACCAGTGCTCTCCACCATCCTCCTCCATGACTGAGGTACCCTGAACATGGTACTGTCCTGCCGCACTGCTCCCTTGGGGTGGCATTGGGGGCTGCCCCCTTGCTGTTTTCTTGGGAGCTTCCCAGTTGGGAATGACATTCTATCCATCCTACATACATTGTAGCCAACAACTGTGTGTACCCTCTCACCGAGCATTTCCAAAGAGTAACAAAGTGACATGGTTACTTATCATTGCTTTTTCTGTATGTGTGAAGCGCCCAAACAAGCACATACTTGTCATAGTTTAAACCGTTGACATCTTGACATCTACAATTCTAATTTACATTTTGAAACAAACTGTCAGACATGTGTACCTCTAATACATTTCACCAATTATGACAAGTTCATTATATCTGTGAAGATTCTCATTCATCTGGGTATCCAAAGGAGCATCCAAGCGCACACAACTTGTCCAGCTACCTACAACTGAACTCCTTTGGATAAGTTCATAGAGGAGTAAAGTCCTCCTTGTAGATACTTCATCAGTTGCAAAAAGTAATAGTGGCATGGCTGCCATGCAGTGGTGTAGTCTACGTACCTAGAACGCAGGTATACGCAGTATACCCACCTGAAAATGTCAGGTATTTCAGTATACCCACCTAAAATTGATTGATCCGTTATTTAGAATAGCACAAATATATACAGTATACCCACCCAAAAAAAGCTCAAATATACAGTATACCCACTACAAAATAGTAGACTACACCACTGCTACCATGTGATATAAGTGGAGTGGAGTGGAGTGGGGTGGAGTGGAGTGGAGGGGGGGCTGACCTTGTTGTAGAGCTGCGTGAGTCTGGAGTAGAAGAGGCGGCAGGAGAGGCAGCCAAAGCGCAGGTACGGGCTCAGGCCCAGGGGGCTGGCCAGCAGCAGACTGGAGTTCAGCTTCGGCCTCTCGACCATCTCCTGCAGGGCCTAGAGCCGCCACAGAGACGAGTGTTAACTGGAGTTATACTATTTAATTGTTAAACTATACAGTTGATTTATTTTCATTCATACAAGGGATCCTAGTGCAACCATGACATTAATTCGTGTTGGACATTGGTCACTGTGCTACTACTTTCCACCAACTATACAACTCTGAAAATGTTTTTATTTAACTCAATTAAATACATTCTATTCAATTAAAATAATCAAACTGAATGTTTTTTTATTCATTCAAATGATTCTCTCAAGGCCCTACCGTGGCCATCTGGTAGGGCACTTGCCTGCCATGCGGCTGACCCGGGTTCGATTCCCAGCCCGGGTCGTTTGCCGACCCCTCCCCGTCTCTCTCCCCATTTGCTTCCTGTCTACCTCTCATACTGTCCTGTCCATAATAAAGTCTAAAAAGACCAAAAAAATATCTTAAAAAAAAAAGATTCTCTCAAAGACCTCAAAGAATGATATTCCAATTTTCAGATCCAGTGCAGACACTTAATTCCAGATGAATATGGTCAATAATATAAATGAATGACATTCACTGGTGTGAACACGTCCTTCATTATTATTATTGGAACATCTAACCTAACATCTAAGGTAAATGTCTGAATGTAAAACTCCAGGGCTGAATGCTTACCGAGGCGGAGTCCTTCCCAAACTGTTTGTCTATCCTGGTCAAGGCCTCAGTCTCTCCTCCGGGCCACACCACAGGACACAAGCCTTCCGTGTCAAACCCTAAAGGGAGATTCATATGCAGATTAGACTGATATACTAATATAACCATATACTATTATTATAAATTATACTGCACTTCTGAAAAAAAAAAAACATTATAGGCGTGTGTGGCGTGTTTCACTGTTTGCTTCCCTCTGCTGGTCGCATTCCATAACTGCATCATGCAATATTTTCCATTAGTAAATGAGTACAAAATATGACAATTAATAGCTCAACTCTTAGCATTGTGTATCCATTTGCTTTTCTGTCAGCCATGTGAGCCATGTTTTTTTAACTGGTTCTCATGTCAGCTCCTCTGGTCCTTTTACAATGTATCCAGGGCTCTAAATTTACTTTTTTCACCACCAGTCAAAATGGCTAGTAGATGTTAATTTTACTAGCCAAACACACTCACTAATGGGTCAAAGCGGCTCATAAGTTGGTCTGCTCTACCAGCCAAACTGAAATTTCACCAGCATTTGGCTGGTTGGCTGGTGATAATTTAGAGCCCTGAATGTATCAGGGCCTTTTGCAGACCACACACTGCAGGTCACGGTCAAATGAATAACTGTGTGTCATTTGTCCTGTCATGTATTCCTTTAGATACCCAAACCAGATGTACTGTTCCAGGGCTGGACTGGGGGAACAAAACGGACCGGACATTTTTTGGCTCAGACCGGCCCCACATACCGGTAATTAGAGAACTTACGCATCTTATGTCTTCTAATGTTGTGGCCTAGAGGAAAATTTTAAAAACGCATTTACATGCACAGTACAGCATTATAGCTCTAATACCCACCAAGCTCCTCGAGCAGGGGTACCCCGTACTTGTCTTGGTGGTTGTCGGAGACAGGCGTCCTGCAACCATTCATCAGGGCCTTGGAGAGGGGCTCCACCGGCGCGGCGGGGGGGTCCATGTTGCTCACCAGTGTCTGGAAACGCTTGTAGGTGAGAGGAGGCTGACCGCCATTCAGCTCAATGATCCTAAGGCAGGTGACAGTGGCAAGTCCAAGGTTAATGTCAAGCCGTTTTATTTACCATACTAGCACATTTAAATGAGAGAACTAAGTCCACCCCATAGTGCTTCCCAACACATGATGAAGATTACCTTTTAATAACTAAAAATATATAGAGCTTTTCATGACGTACAAAATGTTTACAGAGGTAAATTAAGAGATAGAAGTGGGGAGAAGGAAGACATAACGAGTTAGGGCTGTGTGATATCAGAGGGAAGAAAAACATAACCATGTGTGAACACAATTCATCCCATATCGGTCTTTAACTTTTTGCTTCAACATTTCATCCTATATCGAGTTTTTTCCCAAGTTGGGAAGAATGTAGAAAGTCATATCGATGCAAAATCTGTCCGAGTCAATGACAAATGATAGTGAGAAGTTGAAGGTGAAGATTGTGCACAATCCAGGAAAAGGTGCAGGACAAAGGCTGACTGTATTTTTTTCAGTGAGGGATGGGGGGTGGTTATGTGTGGCTGTGTGTTAGGGCTGCACGATATCAGAAAAAAAAATCGATACGCGATAACAGCATGCAATACCTCTGTAACGACATTTAAACGATATTTAAAAATATAGCCGAGTGTTTTTGTAGTCAGAAATTTGTCGGTCTGTGTGGGGGCGTGGCTTTGGTCATGGCGGGCTTCTCGTGCATTTGTTGACATTCAGCAACTGATTGGACTGCACAGAAATGTTTAACTTGTTAGCGATAATAAAGTCATTTTCGCGATACGTATATCACCATGACGTATATATCGCGATTTCGATACATTTTCGATATATTGTGCAGCCCTACTGCGTGTGTATATACAGTATGTTGGCAGGGGAGGGGTTGTGGACGTGTCTATGTGTGTGTGGCGTGGGACATCATTGTCTTACTTGTCCAGGTTGTATAGTGTGTGCGAGGTCTTGACCTTGACCTCCACTCCGGCCTCTGATGCCAGCTTCCTGATGGCCGCATCCCGCTCCTTACCGAAGGGCTCGGAGTCACACTCAAACGTCAACCGGGAGATCTTCCACTCCTGCTCCGAAACCAACCCATGTCAGTGAGTGAGACCAAGACTACTACTACTCAAATGCCAATTAACCCATTGATGCTGGATGTTGCGCTGCGTTGCGTTGCGGAGCTGCATTACGCAACATTCAGGCTCATGACATTTGAGACAACCTAATTAAACATCTTTGTTTGTTTCAGATGAATGAACACATTCCAATGAAAGATGAGTGTCTTTCTTAGTGTTAAAATGCAACTTATTGCACGTTTTTATGTGCTTCAGAGGCTGAGATATTTAGGTTTTTATAGGCTGAGGGCAGCTTTTTTTTAAAATGGCTGAGGCATTCAGCACCCTTTTTTGCAGGTGCCATATGCATCAATGGGTTAAAACACTAACTGTCAGAGGTTTCCAATAGAAGAAGTGCTTTTAGGCTATGCTACTATGGACTTGTTTTCTTTTATCATCTCTGGATGGTTGAAGAGCTGACAGATCAAAATAAGGAGTGAATATCATTCTTCCAACACTGTCGCTGTGTTTTGTCTTAATGAGGCCTTGCAAAAGGAGGTCCTTTTCTGTAAACAGCTCACTATGCAACAGATACAGTTTCAAATGCTGTTACCTTGTACACTCTATAAACACTTTGGTCTTCTTATTTGATTGTTTGAACTTACAGTACAGGTAGAGCTACAAAGACATCTGCATACCGAACAGTGACTTGTCATTACAGTATATTGTGTTTAAAGGTAGAGTATGTAATGTTTTAGTTAGTTTATTTCCAGATTGTATACTGCATTCACAAAGGTATTTACTACCACCACCACCACCAGCAATTTTTGAATATTCATTATGACTGGGAAATGTACACCTTTTATACTCTTTCAAACTACATACTATACCTTTAAACAACTGCACTGGACGTTCTTCATACTTTTCCATTCAAGAATTCTCTCTATTAAAAATACAGCAACAGCACTGGGAAATCTAACCATATAGCATCTATTTATGATGTCTATTGGCACTAGGAAGAGGAGAAATTCCCTCACATACACCACGCACACATGGCCAGATAGACTGACTAAGATGAATCACAATTATAAATAACCATTCATTCATTCCCTCTAGTGACGCTGGCGAGAGCGTTGGTTGGATGTCATAGGTTGCCATGGAGGGAGGCGAGGGAAGGGAAGGGAAGGGAAGTGATGGGAGTGACTCACCTTGAAGAGGCGGGGGAAGATGTTGGCGGGCTGGCCGCGGATGACGAAGAGGCGAGAGTTGAGCTTGCGGAGGCTGGCGTCCAGATCCTCCAGACACTGCAACAGGAACCTGCAGCATAGGGGGACAGAGAGGGGATGCACACACACACGCACACACACACGGACACACACAGACAGACACAGACACACACAGTTAGCATCATGGGAGGTGAGGAACACAGGGTACAGAGAGGGGATGCACACACAACACACACACACACACACACATGCACGCACGCACGCACGCACACACACAACACACACACACACACACACACACACTCAGTCAGCATGCGTGGCTAGGTAGGTGGTGAGAAATACAGGCCAACACGACGCCAAACACACTCAGCGTGGGTGATGATGACAAGTGCTCATATCTCTCTCTCTCTCTCTCTCATCCTCTCTCTCTCTCTCTCTCTCTCTCTCTCTCGTCCTCTCCTTGTCTGTTCCTCTCCCCTCCACTCTTGAGTAGTGCGCTCTCTTACTCTCCCACTTTCCTCCCTTTTTCTTTGTTTTCAATCACATTCTCTTTTTATCGCACCATCTTTTTCACTCTCACACTGCCTTCATCTCTCTCATCACATACAGTACATACTTTCTTTCCTTCTTTCTTTCTTCTTCCTTCTTCCACTATTTCTCATAACTGTGTCGACACAGCTCATAGTGCAAATATTAGCCTTCCGCTCTATCAAGCATGTGATATCTGATATGAATACCATGCCATTGCCAACATGAAGAGTACACGGATATGTTCTAGACTTTACAAGGCCCATTGAAAACACATTATCTCTAACTTACTCAATAATCAATTGGGTTCATGACTATTTGACAAGGGCTTATGTGACTTGAAAAAGATATGAACGTGCTTATTCAAGTGATGACTATGCAAGATATATGGTTATGGAACACGATGTACCTTTGCAACTTCAACAAGTGAATGCAGGTCAGTGGAGCAATCTGCAGTACCTGAGTCTGCCGATAGGGGGCACTGACTACAGTTACCATACCTACTTCATTGACGAATATGACAAATGGCCTCGACAAGCAAAACAAAAAAAGCCAACCAAAATAAAAGCCATTACTATTTCATATATTTAACCAAGAACAGTGATCCAATAAACCAATACATCAAAGTGAACATACAGTAGCATTTTGTGAAGTGGTGTGATTAAATTACTTTCAAAAATATCTGTCCAATCAGCAAATCAAAGTGCAGGTTATATAACTGTTAAAAATATTGATATTATAAGACTACAGTACATTTTTCAGGTTAATCAATATATTGGGCTGTCATATTGGGCCCAAAACTCAACCCTTTAAGCAACACCGTAGCCAATGGTCTCCCCAACAGTCTCTCCATCTGAGATAGTAGCCACATTTAGCCCTAAATGTTAACTAACATGTGTTAAGGCAGCCATGGAGCATCTGCATGGAAAAAACGTGTCTGGCAGATTAAGCTTCAGCAGGAAATAGCTTCTCAACCTGTTGAGTTGTAGGACTGCACTTGGCCTGCAACCCCCCAGCAGATTGTCAAAGAAAGATATTCTAATGGCATTCTAAATCTGTGGTCACAATATGCCACACCGTAGCAGCACAACCAACTTCTTAACCAATCCTATTTGTTAAACCTCAATGAAAGACACCTGTGCGGGCCAACACAAAAATACCTTAGCTGCCTTGAACCACCCCCCAGCTGCCATGCTTCTGTTTTTAACCTGTGAGCAGTCAAGCTCATTGACAAGGCACCTGGTGGTGGCCTGGTGGTCAGACGTGCTCCCGAGTCTCCTTTACTCGGCACCTGCCGGCTGGCAACTGATCTGCATTAGTCATCTGCACAGGCTGCCTCCCATTCACAAAATCCTACTTTTAGTCCCAGTCTTCCTTCAGAATGGACTGTGGCTATTTCATCTGCAGTAATCCCCCCTGGCTCCCTCCCCTTATGCTCCATTCACCACCAGCAGACCTGGCTGGGGAGTTAGTCAGTCCACCAGTCAGGCATACTGGATTGATCTAGTCAAGGGCAGCTGGAGGGAGCGGGGATCGCTTTAAGAGCATGCAGGCAGGACACACAGCAGCACTGCACATACACATCAAGACACACAGACACAATATGGTGGTGTGCTTTCTATTTTAAGGCTTCCAAACCTCCAGGATTCATTCATTATGAGATTTGGAAACGAGCAGATTCTCAGCCAGTCAGGTAGACCAGAGGGTGTTAAGTCACATTCACGTACAGACAGTATGGTGATTACCAAAGTCGTAAGAATTTCCAAGCACATGCCTAGGCTGTAACAAAAAGATTCCAAGCCTCTAACTATTTCAGTCCTTTCAAGCTGAACCTCCTATCCTCTACAACTGTTAATAAACTGACTAAATAGCAAGTAGTCAATAACATCCAAGAGAACTAACAAGAAATATATATACAATATAAAAATGTATTGTATTGGTTTATGATCTAAAAATATAGAATGGTCGGGGGGCGCTGTGGCGCAGCGCGCTAAGACCCCCACATTTGGGCTTACATTGCCCACGGGGACCCATGTTCGAGTTCGGCCAGGGTCATTTCCCGACCCTGCCCCATCTCTCTCTCCCAGTCATTTCCTGTCTAATCTCACACTGTCCTATAATAATAAAGGCCAAAAAGCCCCCCAACAAATACTTAAAAAAAAGATACACTATATAGAAGGGTCAGAAGAATTGACATCCGAAAATTAGAGCCTTTTTACTATTATCAGGACGTAATATTATTGTAAGAGTAAATGAACTCTCTTCTGTATAGCAATTTTAACACCATTTGAGTCTATTAACTTATCTAAGGCCCTTGGCACTTCATGTTTTTTAATGAGGACAGAATGTGCAAAATTTCAGTTGTGTTTTTTGTTGCACAAGTCCTCTGCATTGTTTCTCCATCGGTATTCTGTTGAGGGCGAGGGAGCTTCTGCCCTGAAAAAAAGTCCTGCCATCACAAAATGGCTCAGCAGAGAAGAACTGTGGTCATGCGTCAGCGTTACACAACCACACAAACATGGCCTACATTTCTTCATGCGTTTTTTTGTCCTTTTTTCCTTCGCGCACGTTTTCCCCTGTTCTTCCTCTATCCCCTCCCATCCTCTGCCCTCCCCTCTCAGTCTCTCTCTCTCTCTCTCTCGCTCTCTCTCTCTACTTCCATCATTCTCTCCTGGCATATTTCACTGTCGGTTGCTGGATCACAGCCCTCCCTGCCGTACAGGCTCACATACAGCTAGTGTACCCTACTGACCTCGATACCTACGCGGCACAGACAGATTTACTCGCCGTTGAGCTGTGCTGTGCTGTGCAGTGATGTGCTGTGCTGTGCTGTGCTGTGCTGTGCTGTGATGTGATGTGATGTGATGTGATGTGATGTGATGTGATGTGCTGTGCTGTGCTGTGCTGTGCTGTGCTGTGCTGTGCTGTGCTGTGCTGTGCTGTGCTGTGCTGTGCTGTGCGAGGCTCAGAAACATTAGGGCCAATGGGGACAGGGTGGCGTCTAACGGTATTAACTAGCAAAACGTGACCAGTCCAGTGACCAGACATCAAGAGCCCTGGTCTGAACAAACACAACCAGTTCAAAGGAATAACACAAAGCCGACTGAGACATTTTTCATGCCATCAAGCTTCTGAATATCATTCTGCGCAAACCATCTTTGAGTCATCTATTCTAAGCATGATTGATTATATAAACCATACATATAGATATTTTCAACAGGAAAAACTAAAGCAACAGAGGACAGCTGTATTTAAGTCCTAAGCTACAGCCATTACAGTTGACATCTCAGGACGGTAGGGCACTCGTCTACCATGCGGCTGACCAGGCCCGGTCCCGGGTCCTTTGCTGGCTCTTCCCCGTCTCTCTATATCTCCACTCGCTTACCTTACTGTCACCACCTTCACTATCACATTATAAATAAAGTAAAAAAAATAAAATTTAAAAAGACAAAAAAAAAACAATTCTCGAAGAACAATACTAACAATGTAACTACAGTTGCTGCCAAAATTTGGCAGAAACAACGGCCTTAAAGGGAAAGCCGGGTGATTTGTAACCAGGTGACCCAGACACCACCACATGCGCCACTGTACAACTGAGTCTAGACAGCTAAAGTCCCTGTGCGCTAAAATGCGCTAAAATACTTTTTGTCTGTAAACCAAGTCATGACCAACCTTAAAAATCCTCTCTTTTAAAATGCTCTCTCTTTCATTGGTAATTAGTTGAAACTTTTTTTAACATCATTTATTGATGTGTGCTTCATTTTGCCACAGAACGTTGCGTTTTTATGGGATGAACAAATACATTTTACAAACTTTCTGAAGTTCTGCTGTGCTGTAAAATACCACAATGCACTTTTTGAAGTTTCGTGTGTGCTAAAGTAGCTAAAACTTCATGATGGGAGTCAGTGAGGTAAAGGGCCGAGAGGGCAGAAGTGTGGGCTTGAAGCCCTCTATTTTTGGCCTTGATAGGAACAACACTTGAGAAACATTTAGGTGTACTCGGGTCTACAGTTAAGCTGGCTTAGCCTACACAGATATCCGAGCATGAATGAGGGAGGTGTTGTGTGGGTGTCCAAATGGACCTGAATGAAAAGTCTGTGTGTGGGATAAGTCTCTCCAGTGTGTGTGTGTGTGTGTGTGTGTGTGTGTGTGTGTGTGTGTGTGTGTGTGTGTGTGTGTGTGTGTGTGTGAGTGAGTGAGTGAGTGAGTGAGTGAGTGAGTGAGTGAGTGAGTGAGTGAGAGAGAGAGAGAGAGAGAGAGAGAGAGGGAGAGAGAGAGAGAGAGAGAGAGAGAGAGAGAGAGAGAGAGAGAGAGAGAGAGAGAGAGAGAGAGAGAGAGAGAGAGCAATATACTATCTGCATGCCAGTGAAGGAGTTTGTATTCTGACAAGTAGTCCAGAAAAAAAAATCTCAGAAAGAACAAACAACAAACACAAACAAAACAAAATATGATATTTCTTCAATAACACATGAACACTCCTTGTGCATTCATTTATGCAATAGATCCATCCTTCCTCTCGCAATCTCTGAACGTGACCCTGAGCCGCCTGTTGGCGGTGAGAGGCATGTGCTGACTCGTGCCGTGCTGTTCTGGCTCACACACACACACCAGTGTTTCCCATACATTGAGGAAACTATGGCGGCCCGCCATAGTTTAAATTTGGCCGCCATAGTTTACGAAAATGTTAAAAAAAAAAAAAAAAAAAAATTTTTTTTTTTTTTCTTTTTTTTATTTTTTTAAAACGATATCCGTTTTTGTTAAAAACGATTTGAATTACGATTTTGAATTTCCTTCGCATTTTCCTCCTGGAGTAAATACATCCTACAGACTCTGTATTGGTTAGATAAGTAGTCCCACGGTAACTGAGGGGAAAGCATTAGGAAGTGACCGTAGGGGTATTACAGTTGATTCATGTGTACACACATGTAACATCGGGTGAGTAACAGAACATGTGCGCAACGATGCGTTATGACACGCCGATATGCGAGGATCTTCGTCCAAATCGCTAGTCGCATGCATCATCGCTAACTGCGTTTACATCGCGTGCCGCGTGTAAAGGAAATGTTTGTTGTTGACATGTATGGAATTCACTTCAATTTGTGCTGTTTCTTGCTTCAGTTGTGGACAAAACGATTGGCCAACTCACACAATAGAAAGCCTTTGCTGTGCTACTGCCCCAGAGAGCTGAAAAAAAAAACCTTCATAGAAGAAGTCACTCTTAACAGGGGTGTTAACCAATCCAATGAGTTGCTCTCTCTCTCTCTCTCTCTCTCTCTCTCTCTCTCTCTCTCTCTCTCTCTCATAGTAGCCTACTATTTACACATAACAAATGGTGAATTTCTGAGCCCTTTTTAATTTGTAGCCTATACCACTGAAGGCATGATAATGCTTCATCATATTTTAGAAATAGGGCCTATGTGCCTTTTATATACCAAATGTTTATCATTTTGAAATTGTTTCAGTTGTTTATGACTTGTGTATGACTGAAATTATCTCTGCATACTATCAGTGCTGCATTGCTTTGTAAAGATAGGCTATTCAACACACTTTAAAAACACACTGAAAAGATACGACCATAGTAGCCTACTAAAAACATTTTGTTCATAATAATGGTGATTAATAAATGGTGATCTTAAATTTTCATACTGACATCCTTAAATTTGACTTGGTAGGTCACGGCAGACCATCAACTTCAAAAGTAGATCTTGGTTAAAAAAAGGTTGGGCACCCCTGCTATAGAGAGAACCACAAGTGCTTGAAAGACAGGGATCAAAAGCCTAGTCAAGTTGTTGTAGTTAACTTGGGTTTGGGAGCAACATAAAAAACCTTCAGAGAAGGGACAGTTGGGATGAGTTTACAAACACTCCCTAGGCTTTGTTTTACAGTTGTAATGAGTTTGGTGACAGACATGACACAGCAGAGGAGACATCGGGCTGCATATAGAAATTAATGTGTAATGAATGTTGAATATAGACATACATGTGTAATATGTTGTTCAGCCCTTTTAATGGGAGGAATTTGGAAAAAACTGGCCCTGTGACCAGCACCCCTCATGAAGAATGTGTACGCCTACAGATATGTGTGGGGGAAAAGGCATAGCCTACCCTCTAAGACCCTTTTTGTCTATGCGTTAACAATTTCACAGTGCTCTTAAATTCTTATCTCTGCTCCTATTTTGTTTTATTATTGTTTCCTAGACCCCTGCATGAGGGACGAATGAAACTGTGTTGTGAACAGAAATTATTCACTGTACTGCATTTTTTGACAATGACAATGTACTACTATTATACAAGTCATGGGTAAAATCTTATGTAGCCTTATTTCTCAAAATATAAATAGTTGAAATATAGGCCCAGGCCTACAGTTTCTCCATGCGCCAATGTCATACTGTAGTCATTGTTTTGCCGTTTTGCATTTACCGTTTTGCATTTTGCAAGACCCCCCCCCCAAAGGCCCGCGTGAGAACTACATACCACCCCCCCCCAAGGACAAAATAAACCCCGGCTGCCCCCATAGTTTCCAAAATTTCTGTGGGAAACACTGCACACACACACACACACACACACACACACACACACACACACACACACACACACACACACACACACACACACAGCAGAGGCGGCTAACGCTATCTAGCTAGCATCTGAGAAGGATCACCGTGTGCAGCTGCTGCAGCAGACTCAGGCCTTCTCAGCCTGCTGAAAAGTAGGTCATCTCCATGGCTACCTCTGGCGTCATAGGAATATCTGAGTCGTGGTTGGAACACAAACTCAAGAGCCCGCCCACTTCGGCCATTTCCCTAACTACACTTAGTTTGATATCTTTAAATGTTGAAAAAAATCTTTCAATTGTGGTAAAAAAAAATACAGAATAAATAAACATGTAATAATCTTGTTATACATGTTAAAATATATTACAGATATTTGTAATACTCTTGTATTAAAAACATTATCTTGGGTGTATCATATCTCTCTCTGAAAGATACATTTTGTCCTTTACACTCTTGGATGGAAAAAGCCCTTGAAACTGGCCGCTACAGTGGCGTTGTAAACAGTGAAACACTTGACTGAATATGAGAATGATACACAAATCTCACACATTTCACATAATCTGAAGGTCAGGCCACACCAATTTAATTTGTTGGTTCTCGGATTCGCCTCTTGTATTTTGTAACAAAATGGAAAAAAAAAAAATCCGTTTCAATACCCCAAAAAATGAAATCGCTAAAAAAAAGAAGACTGCATGTTTTCATGAACGGGGAGGTGTCTCTTTAGTAGTTGGAGGTCATGTGACGTAGAGAACCAATAAAACCACTCCTTTCAACATGCCGATTACGACTAGCGAATCAGGAAACGTGTTACATTCAAACATTTACAGACAAACATGCAATGGCAAGTTGAAGCCCCTGTGGGTTAGCAGTAGCAGCGGTGAAACACAGTATTGCTCTTAGTGGAATTAGTGGAGTGGGATAGCAGTTTTAAAAAAGAAAAACAACAACTATTCAACTGTTGAATCATCTCAGTTTATTCAAACCAGATTAATATAATAATTGCCCTGTGAGCTAATTTTGTGCCTGGTCTATTTGGCTGCCTTAATTCCCTTCTACACTGTCCTTCTCCATGTCCAGGTGTTTGCCTGTCTTGCACCTTCCTTTGGAGGTCCATGTGAGGCTGATATACAGGTGGTATAACCACACGACTATTTTTTTTTTTTCGCCCTCTCGCTTCAACTTTTTCCTGAAAAAATCCGAGAACCAACAAATTAAATTGGTGTGGCCTCAGTCTCCTTCAATACAGTACAGAATAAATACCCGCACTATAACCTTGCTATTACACTTTCTTTTTCAATGTCAATTTCATTTTCACTGTAGCTAAGAAAACTATTCTCGCGTACAAATACTAGTAGAAAACTACCCACTGCTTGTACGCACAAATGCTCTTTTCTAATGTTAGGGCACGACTTCTTTTGGGCGCAGTGGGGTTTCCATTTTGGTCTTCTGAGCTCAGAGCCAGCTCTTCCCTTCTAAGCAAAGCAACCATCTGATCTCTGGGTTTGATATCATCACCTCAGCATTAATTACCATGTGTGAGACAGCCTCTGATCCTGTTGCATGGTGAACACGTGAGTGGATCCCCTGCATGTTTACAAATTAGATTTTTCCAATATTTACAAAAATATGAAGAAGAATACTTTTCTTCTTTTTGGTGACTTTGTGACTGCTGTTTGCACATGCTGTTCTTGAAAACAACAATGTATCGGTGACATCACTGGTCTACACCACAGAACGACAGTGGGGGGTAAGGAACAAGTAGGCTTGGTTTTCATTGCAACAACCCCCCCCCCCCCACACACACACACACACACACACACACACAAAACAAACAAAACAAAACTTGTGAATGTGCAGTATGTTTCACACCAGAAACTGGCATTTCAGTGGTTCCAAATAAATGTCTAAACTGACTGAGTAGACCACATCGTGTGGCTGATGCCCACACGTGCGTTCTGTTGCTGTGCCTCTCTGGTCAATAAACCACTGAGCAGATGACTCCTCTGCGGTGTCTGCACAGAGCATCTTCCGTATGGCATGTAGGACTTGACGGGGGTGATGGCGTTGGAGTGGAAATTTGTTGTTACATAACAATTTAGTCAGCACTTGATGAACATGCCGGCATAGACAGCAGGTGCTATGAAGCCCAAATGTTAGATGCAGCATGAGGGTAATAATCCCCATTGGCATGTATAGATATTAGAAAAGCTACAGTCAATTACCAAAATGTTACTAAGGAAAATTACTTTATTCCTTAATTATAACTTGTTACACTCCTGATTATTGATCCTGTCTTGCACTTTAATCTCTGCCCTGTTAGTGTCAATCCCTTGTATGTCTATGTCTTTGCATGGGATAGTGAGAAACGCCATTCCAATTTCCTTGTGTGACCTGTGCATATAAAGAAACTGACATTAAGCCAACTTCACTTGACTTAACTTAATAAATATTGAAGCTCATCCGATATGGACTGCTTTTCTGAACGCTATATTTAATCATATTCATCTTCAATCAAACTGCTTATAGGCTAATCAATAAAAACGTGTTAATAAAATTGTGTTAACGAGCCTGGAAACCCTCTGAGCAATGTCAAGAGTGGCACCAAGAGCCGTTTGAAATATAAAATGACAACAAAAATGTGACGTACCTCCACCTGTTGACGCCTACACTGGAGGAGCCGGCGAACCAGGGGTCCAGGAAGTAAACGCAGCGCAAGGTGTCTGCTCCTCGCACAGCCTCCAGAAGAGCTGGGTTATCATGGAGACGCAGACCCTTGCGGAACCAGTGGATGGAGTTTACAGGCATGATCGTCCAGCCTGGTACAGAGGATAGAGAGGATGGAAGACAAAGAAAGAAAGAAAGAAAGAAAGAAAGAAAGAAAGAAAGAAAGAAAGAAAGAAAGAAAGAAAGAAAGAAAATTAAGTTTTATTTCTAAATTCTTTAGGGACAAAACATTTAATTTTCTTACCTTGATGTGCTCTGCTGTATCATAAGAATTCTAAAACAGAAACCCCACTTACATTTTTTGTTGTTGTTTATAGGTGTGCCTGTGCTTTTATAAACATCAGATAACATAAGAATTACAGACTGTTCCATATCTAAATGGACACTGACATTTATAAGAACACACTAATAAACCATTCAAACAGTGCTGTGGAGTGGACTTATCACTCGCATAGAGTACATCTGTGGAATAGGATACAGACACCAGGTTAACTTCAGGATCTCTGCAGCCCTGTGATTGAATTAGGTATCCGGGAAAACATCCATACAAACTCTGATTTGAATAGAAATGTCAAAACACTGCCACATACATCTTACAGTAATGTCAGACAACACACTATCTCCATGAAGTCGAAGTCATTGGATCAAATTTACACCAGACAAATAAATAGGTCAGTTCAGTTAGTAGTTGGGCATAGAACTATGTGGCACAAGCATTCCTTTCCTTGAAATGACAACACTGTCACAGAAATGAGAATATCTGTTTACCTTTTGCATATGATTGGTTGCTGGTGGCCTATGTCATCCCCATGTACAAGGTAGAACTAAGTTGTAGAGGCTTCACAACGATGTTATTCACGACGTTCCCTAATCATTGATACCATCCACACACAGTTGTCTATCCCTCACTATAAACCAGGGCAAGAGTGCATGGTTTCATAACACTTTTCGATACTGCGCATGCGCGAGATGTCCTGTCCCACCAACAAATTCCGTCAATATGGAGCGAATTTTCATCCAGTTTGCCTTTTGAAGTCACTCAATCGTTTGAAATGTCATGTTTTGGACGTCTCGCGCACTTGCACGACTGAAAAACACATAAAATCGCTATTTTCCTTAAATATTTACATGGGCGGTGTTACGATTCAGACAACACAAGCCCTGAAAAAGCCACCCTCCAATTGGTCGATTCCTAAGTGACGCGACAACAGCGCCTCACGTTTATGCGGCGTGGATGCATAGAGGTTTTTAAGGACTTTTAATGTGTTTTGATAACAGTGTGCGCTTGAAATTATTTTTCCAATAATATCGGCCCAAGTTAAATGAATTAAAATGTTGTATTTGTCAAGATTCTGGGTATATTTTGCCGAGTAAAACCCCGCCCTCTTTGAAACACTGCGCAATGATTGGTCACTGACGAAAATACCCGTATACTCACGCGTTTCCCCTCTTTGGGCTCCTTGAGGGCTCCATTCTGGCTCTCAGCTGCCAGCTTGAGCATTGTGCTCGGTCAGAAACGGAGAAAAGTGCAACTGTGTTAGCGGCGTGTAAACGACGTGCAATGGCTTAAACGCAATTATTATTCTCATAACTGGTCTAACGTTAAGACATTTTTAAATGTCTAAATATATATGATAATTACAAACACTGTTGGCCTGCCTGTAAACAGAAAGACTAGGCCTACTTGGATAGCCTGCCAAAATTAAGTTAGTAATAGGCCCTAGGTTAACTGTTTTGAAAAGGTGCTCAACAGCATGCTGTCGATTCGACCCAAACAACAAACAACAGACATGATCAGAGTTGTATAAAGTAGAAGTATACTATAAGTACTCTTGCAGATGTAATTACAACACTAGTGGTATAATAGGCCTATTATCAATGTTTTGGCCTATTATAGGCTCTACGGTGTTGTAACTGCTGTAAGCGGCTACTTATACTTTGAAAAATAATATAATATGCTAATAATAGCCTAATAATTAATCATCATCATCTTTTCAATTTCTCTACTGCAGGTGTGGGGAGCATTTCTACAGCTTGAATCTTGTTGATTAGGGGCCTACTTCAAATGGCAGTCAAGCGAAACCAGACTGCATACCGTGGTTCTGCAGGTGAAATGTCCATAACTCATATCTGGTAGGCTAATGGCCGTAACTACCATTGAGGACACAGAGGTCATGTCCTCAGTGGGTTTTTTTAGAAATGTAAAATTTATCTATGATGAAATAGACAAAATAGTCAGTAGCCTATACGTCACCCCCATATCCTCAAGACATGATTAATGAAAACAAACTGAAGAGTTTGACTGAAGAGTTTGAAGCATTCTAAATGTAGGCCTACAGCATGCAGTACAGCACACAGGATTTGAAAATGTCTCATTACGGCCCTGTCTGGTACTGTGATTTTTTTTTAAAGAGGTGCTGTCCCTGTCCTCGTTCAAATAGGGCCTACAGCATTAGTGTCTCAACAGTCTGTTGGATTTCATAGACAGGGGTGGATGGGAAAGTCAGTTGTCTCAGGCCCAGTGAGAGGTGGAGCCCACAATTGGAAGGTCTATGGATGGTTGGCCCTTTCATATGGCTTTGTCCTTGGCTCAGTCAAAGCTGTCCATGGCCTTGTGTGCAGTTGAAGTTGTCCTGTACAGCTCTAAGTCTGTGCATCAGAACAAAAAGGCTAAAAGACATTTGCACACTAAATTTTGCACAGATAACAGCATTGTAGATATTCACTGGTGTGTGTGTGTGTGTGTGTGTGTGTGTGTGTGTGTGTGTGTGTGTGTGTGTGTGTGTGTGTGTGTGTGTGTGTGTGTGTGTGTGTGTGTGTGTGTGTGTGTATGGTCTGTCTGTGTCTGTGGTTCTAGTTATTTCTCGCAGTTTTTTATTCAGTGTTTTAGTGGGCCACTTAGATTTAGTCTATGTCGGTATGGGAAAGCAAGAAATGTAATTTCAAATTCTTTGTATGACCAGTGCATGTAAAGAAATTGACAATAAAACCTACTTGACCTTGACTTGACTTGACCCTATTATCTTATACCGTTTTATATAAGCACCGGGTCCTTCTACACTGTACAAATTTCATTGTTCCTGTACAATGACAATATGACATTCATTTATTCATTCCAACTAGAAAGCAAATCTGTTATACCAAATAAACTCAGCAGGGGGAGTCATTCATACCCTGCATGCTGGGATTTTTTCCCCCTTGGAAAATTACTTTGCTATGTTTCTTTGAACTTGATTCTCAGCTGCAGCTTTTCCTTGAAGCGCTCACCAATGGTGTGGATCAGAGATATTTTCTCAAACTGCATTCCGTGAAGTGAGGTGAAATACGCTCCCCTGCCAAGCAAAAACGCTGTTATGATTTTAGTCTTCACTAATGCCTAAATTAAGTACATTACATTACATTACATTACATTGCATTGCATTTGGTAGACGCTTTATAACTAAAGTAAACACTTACTTTTAGCCAGGCCTTGCTATGTTGAGAGCATTTCCTTCAGTGTTGTGAATTAACTCATGTTACCAGTGCTGTTCACATGATAGGTCACTGATTCTTGAAAGTTTGGCAAAAACATGTAACAGCAAAAAACATGCTAATTCTGTTGAATATCAACAACATTTTCATTAACAAAATGAATCCAGGCAATGACCAACGGATCTGTTACACAAATGCACAGTTGTTTGAAATATTTAAGTGTAATTTTATAACTTTTCATGGCAACAAACCTGCCCACACCCTGTAAAATTGGCTGTTCAAGGACAGACATCATAATTTCAATAGACTTAAAATAAAGAAAATCACTGAGAAAATTGAATAATATCACTGTGACATGGAAGAACGTATTGAAGTGGTTCTACAGATATGCACATAGTGAGTGTAAAACAATATTTACTATTATTTTCTGATTGCTCAAAATGTGTAACACATATTGGTCACCACTGTCAGATTTTTTTTTAAAAGACAATAAAATCAGGTATGCACAAGGTCATTGTCATTACTGAGGACTTAAGCTCTACTGCATACTTCACCATCACTGAAGCTCCTGTACGTTTATTATTTTCTCCTCAATTTGTTAATTTGTTTGGTCACTGGTACTGTCCCAACCATAAACTGTCAATACCGTTGGAGGTTTTAACAACATTATATTACATTAATGTTCATTAATATATACTTTTTCAGAAGAGGTATGAAGCACTCAAGAAACAGAGCAAAAATGAAATGGCTAATGTGAACAAACAATGCAAAATATGTATAAGAGTAGTTTTTTGTCTCACACCATCAGATGTCGCCACCGTCAGATTTCGTTCCGCTCATCATCTTGTTCTATATTTTTAATTGTGCTGGTTAATGAAACATTACTAGACATGTTAGTAATAATTGTGATCCAAAATTATAGGCTACTCTAGGCTCCACTGAGGTGCATTTTGAGGCTTTTTTGTCACAAAACCTGACGGTGGTGACATCTGATGCAGTTCACAACAAAAGACATATTTTACGTGTTTTTGACAAGTTTTAAGAACATGCTTACAATATGTATCTACAATTATGTTGAATTGTTAAAGTAATTCACTTCAATACAGGAAACCATTTTTTTTTTTACTTCTAATTCTGTCTGACGCTGTTGACAAAACCAATAAAGAGCCTATTTTATCAAAAATATAAAACATGGGGAGCTGGGTCAATACATTTGCTGCACACAGCCAAGACATTCGTCTATAATACACAACTATATTTTTGAATTTGAACAACTTAAAACTTGTTTTTGCCACATTTTCAAGAATCAGTGGCCTACTACCTAGAAAATCTAACTCATGAAGAAAAAACAGACGCACAAACAATCTGTGCACACACAAAAAATAAAGTGTTTACTAAAGATGCCATTGACTTGAGAGGGCTGTTTATTTTGCTAAATGTAGGTAATAATTAGGCCACTTTCACCACCCTCAGATTACTGTCACCACAGTCAGTTCTTAAGTCACCACCGTAAGAAGGAGTTTTGGATATTTTAAATGAATGTGCTTACAACATTTTCCTTAGGAGTTGTTGAATTATTAAAGTAATAGCAAATTTAAGCCTACACGAATATTTCTGAAATAACAAAAAAAAATTGTTCTATTTAGGCGTTAAGTAAGCATTGTATGTCGGTACATATTTTAAACTTAAAACACGTGGAAGAGTAGGCCTATTAAAATAGAATAAAAGTGAATTTTCAACATTTAAAGGCATAATGTGAACCAAAAAATACACATAATTACATAAAAACTCCAGATACATATGCAACCAAATCAATACAATTTTAATTGCTTTTAATTGTGTCTGACGGTGTCTATGTAGGCCTAATTCACAAAGTCAGCATGCCATGTGGCCTAGGCCCTATGTCAAAGACACACCCTTGAATTTAACATTATAAACAAACAGCCTGTAGGTCACACCAAGCCCAGTTGATCTATTTATTTATTTGAATTGATTATGCTCATGGAAATATACATTTAATTTTATTTTATTGGTTTTGATTTGGCTTCATAGTGTTGTACTAGCCTAGTACAAGGCATTCTCTGCTGGGACTGTATGAAAAGTGAAGCTTTCGGATGCAGGCTGTCCATGCAGCGCCTGTATTTTATTTATTATCAGAAAAATAAATTGTGTAATATCAGTGCCATCCCAATAATTTTAACAGCGCGTTATAATTAATTGTTTTGTTCTTTTTACATGCATTTTTTTTAAATGACGAAACTGTTTATTTTTCGTTCCGGCACCCAGCGGTTTTGTTTTGTTTTGAGGTCCTTCCATTCAGCTAGGCGCCAGTCGTGTTTGTAGCTGGTTAGCTTTTCTGTCTGGTTGATTTTACAATTGTGATGTTGGCAATTTAGATTCATTTCGCAGGTTATTTTTTATTTTTGTAACTGGATATTAGTCCACGATGAATCTGGAATTACTCGGTAATACGACCTGTCTCTTGTATTTTCAGAACAGCCTACCGCTAACGAACCAATCCGTGCTATAGTTAGCTATCATAACGAGTAACCTATTTATGAATGAAGGGATAATAGCGATGTATCTACTTACAGAAAGTAATAGATAATTATAATACGTAGCTTTGGTTATAAAGATCTTTTAGTGGGATAGCTTAAATGTATTCTATTACAAACAAGTCTCAAATGAGATAGGCCTGTTTTGTACCTAGCTGTCAGGCACTACAACTACATCATTACTTTGCACCTGTGTTACCTCTGTTGTTATGATGAGGATATTAATATGATTTTAGTCTCTTGTAAAGTCTATTTACATGCATATGGTGCAGCACTTCCCATTTTGTTGTCTCATGGTGTAATCTTTTTTTTCAGAGTCCTTCGGGCAAAACTATCCAGAGGTAAGCTAAGCACAAAGTTGATTGATTCAGTTGTGCTGTGTGATGTGAATATCTGTATAAGTTACATAGTTGACTTTAACCCTAGTATTAATGGCGAAATACGTATTTTTATTTCCCGAATGATAGGAGGCAGATGGCACCCTGGACTGCATCAGTATGGCCCTCACCTGTACCTTCAATCGCTGGGGTACACTCTTGGCCGTCGGCTGCAATGATGGCCGTATTGTTATTTGGGACTTTCTCACTCGGGGCATTGCAAAAATAATAAGCGCACATATACATCCAGTCTGTTCGCTAAGGTCGGTATACATTTTCCTCCAATTATAGATATGCGTGGAGTTGTGGTATTTGGTGTGTCATGTTTTGTTTGTAAACATGTATCAGGCATCATGTAGCATACCGATATATGTTATTTTCTAAACTGTAAATATTTCATCTGCCTTCCTTAAATGCTGTGTGTCGCTTGTCTGTTGTTTGAGCAGTTGGAGCCGAGATGGACATAAACTAGTGAGTGCCTCTACAGACAACATTGTATCCTTGTGGGACGTGCTGACGGGGGACTGTGACCAGAGGTTCCGTTTCCCCTCGCCTATTCTCAAGCTCCAGTTTCACCCCAGAGACCAGTGAGTGGTTGCACCATATTTGCAAATCCTCATATATTGTCCAGAAACAATCCTTATGCACGGGTGCCTCATGCATGTCGGGTGTTTTGCACCTAATAAATGGTCAAAACTTTGAAGCTGCAGTGTGTTTCACATTCTGTCTTCAATCCTTATAGATTCAGAGGTATATAGAGGTGAAATGTAATTCTGCAAGCAGATGCAAGCTTGCGTTTCTCTGCCCTTTGAACGGATTAACAGGAACCATAATATAAAGGCCATCCCGCTGAGCTAAATGATATAGGCCCATATTTTGTTTTCCCCAAAGGTTTTTTTTTTGGTGTTACTTTCAGGAAGATTACTTGTTGGTGTCTTGATTCCATTTGACTGCTTTCCCATGAACACAGGAATTCATATCACAGTAGTTGATGTAGTTAGAAGCTCGTCTCAAACCATTTGTCTCTCTTTCTCAGAGACAAAGTGCTGGTGTGTCCTATGAAGTCGGCTCCTGTTCTGCTGACGTTGTCGGACTCCAAGCATGTGGTTCTTCCTGTGGACGAGGACTCAGACCTGAACGTGGTGGCTGCGTTTGATCGGAGAGGGGAGTACATCTACACAGGCAACGCCAAAGGAAAGGTTAGTCTGGCCACGGTGTCAGAACAGTTTCTTTAACCTTGTCTAGGTCAGTGTTTAGGTGTTGTTTTTTTTTATTTTTTTAACTTTTTTTGCTTCTTGTAAACATGCATCAACTGTCTGAAATGAAAACCTTTTAGCTGTGATGGGCAAATTGTGATAAAAGAAACCCCAATACTGATATAGGCTTATCAGTAGTGCTTAGGTGTTGTTGGGAACTAGCTTAATTCATGGAAGAGCTATAAAAAAAGAGCTTAAGTATAAAAACCTACCAGTTTAGAAATTTGCCAGTTTAGAAAGTAAACCACAGCCTGTCAACTTCTTTCTTTTGGATTGCCTCCACAGATTCTGGTGCTGAACACGGACTCCCAGGATCTTGTAGCATCATTCCGGGTTACCACGGGAACCAGCAACACTACAGCCATTAAGTCGATAGAGTTTGCACGCAAAGGGAGGTAAAGAGATCACCACTCACTGCAATGCCGTCAATGCCGGGAATCTCAGTTAGATAAATGTTTATTGTTCTCTGTTTCATTCTTTCTTATTTTTATTTTTTATTACTAAGCAGAGACGGTGTCCCTTGTGACATTCACGTAGTAGATTGACAAAACCAGTCTTTTGCATATCAAAAAGATGTGCCTCCTTGTCTTCAGCTGTTTCCTGATAAACACGGCGGACCGCATCATCAGGGTGTATGACGGGCGGGAGATCCTGACCTGTGGGAGGGACGGGGAGCCAGAGCCCATGCAGAAGCTACAGGATCTGGTCAACAGGTGAGACGGCCATGGGAGAAGGTCAAGTGTTGCTGCCATAGAACAGGGCGAAAAAGATGTACACACACACTGCTGAAAAGGACAACGTTTATGTTGTTCTGTCACAGTCTAGTTAACTGTTCAGTGTTAAGTTGTCTCAAGAAGACAATGCAAAATGGCTAAGTAGATTTCAGATTTTAAAAAAATGTATATTACATTTAATTTAGCTTGTGCTAAAGGCTTATCCTAAGCCAGTGCTTTTTGCCTTTCCATGTGTACCCATTTTTTTTACATTCACGGTTTAGGAAACATAGTTAAACAGACCAGTATCAGGTTGTCTCAGAAAGAAATCGCAGACTGGGTAACTAACTACATTTCAGCACATGAACCAGATACAGAAAAAACCCAAAAACATTTAATTTAGTTACCGCTAAGGGCTGATCGTAAGATGGTGCTTCTTTTCTCTTCCCCTGTTCTCCCAGGACGCCGTGGAAGCGGTGCTGTTTCTCGGGCGATGGCGAGTACATCGTGGCCGGCTCGGCCAGGCAGCACGCCCTCTACATCTGGGAGAAGAGCATCGGCAACCTTGTCAAGATCCTGCACGGCACGCGAGGAGAGCTGCTGCTGGATGTGGCGGTGAGCTCATACTCATGAATCCCAGTCAGGTCTCACGCACATCCAATTCCTTTTAGCCGGGTGCAGGGTCAAAGCGTTAAGTTCATGTAGGGCAAGAAAGAACCGCGTGGTGACAATGTTAGCAGAAGTTCTTTATGTCTTTTTTAAATTTTCGTTATTTTTTATTCTTTTATTCCACATTTTAGTGATTTCATTTTTAGGCACAATTCCTTTATTATCCACTTTATTCCTAGCTCCCAAGATACCAAGCACGAAAAAGGGGTAACACTTCAGCTTAGTTACTTACTGTTTACAACTCTGGGTTAACTGCTGCAGCATTTTTTTAAACATTTAATGAAGGAACCTGCCTGAAATCGTACTTGAAAAAGTGCAGTATCACCATGCTGCTGCTGTCTACAGATTAGGATGATATGACCAAAAAAATGGCAATTGACAATGACAACAATACATTTGGTTTCATTTGTTTATTTGTGCAGCCACAAGCAGATAAACTTGTTCCTGAGCTTCTTAATACCATCAAAATTTAGGTAACTCGTGTTTTACACAAACCTTTGCAAAGTTGGTGCTTAGGTAGCCCATTTCTTAACGGAGGTCTTCAGTAAACCCGGAAAATGCACCCCTTTTCCCGTTGCTACAGTAGCGACCCCAGGAATAAGGTGGGTAGCTACATTTAGAAGTGAAATTGATCTCTTTTGTCCACCCCAGTGGCATCCGGTGAGGCCCATAATCGCCTCCATTTCCAGCGGGGTCGTCTCCATATGGGCACAGAACCAAGTGGTGAGTAAGGCCCATGTCTGTCAAATGAATTGCACATTTAATTGATTGTCCTTATGAATTAATTAAAATGATAATAGTTTTCTTCAAAACAAAGGGCAGTGTGTTTCAGTCTAAACAGGTGTGTGTGTGTCTGTCTGTCTGTTCATATGTTTATAACAATCTTCTTAATTGTGATTGGCCCACAGGAAAACTGGAGTGCCTTTGCTCCAGACTTCAAAGAGCTGGATGAAAATGTGGAGTATGAGGAGCGGGAGTCTGAGTTTGACCTCGAGGACGAGGACAAGAGTGAACCTGAGCAGACAGGTAGATATCCTAACACAGTAGTTCCCAACCTTTTTCTTCAGAGACCCATATTTTTACCATTGTACGCTTTGGTGACCCAACCGCGCGAACGCCTGCACGAGAGGGAGTGACATGATGCTCTGTTTTCTGTGAAAGCTAATTTTAGTTATCAATTAATTTATCTTCTGTAAAATACTGAGTAAATGTTTAATATTGCACATACATTTTGATGCTTCTATGCGTACATTAGTTTAGATGCTTTGTCATTTATTCAATATGGGCTATATATGGTATTAACCCTATTCAGACTGGGCTTTTTTGGCATTCTTAGGCCTGGGGGGGGGGGCTCTTTTGACACTCTTTTGATACTAAATTGTAGCCAACTAAATTTTAGGAAAAGTTTCGTAGTCATGGCTTAAGTCGTTAAGGAATTATACGATATCAAAGTTGGTGCAGGCACTTTTAGCCCCCCCCCTGTCTGGATAGGGTTAAAATTAGACCTCTTAAAATCAAGAGGGCTTCATGACCCTCTGTGGATCTTTGGCGACCCATAGGTTGGGTCCCGACCCAACAGATTAGCTGGAAACCCCTGATGTTTCGTACTTCCTCACGTGTGCCCTGACGAAGGTCTGTTGACCGAAAGTGTGGCTATTAAATTTGGAACGAGGACATGTTTTCATCTTTCACCTTTTTATCATAGGTTCATGTTGTACAATTACACCTTACAAATCTAAAAATCAAATGTGTTGTAAAGGTTGTGTTGCCTTTTCCTTTCGTCTTTGCAGCTTAAATGAAGATGCCATTTTGTTTTAGAGATGTGGGTCTCATGCCCTTTTGTTTCAGTCGTTCATCAAACAGCCCTCTGCAGGCTGTAATCGCATTAGGCAATTTTTCGAAAGTACTTTATTCTGATCAGTAGTTTCAACTGGGCAAAAAAGTGACGGTAGAGGAAAAATGCCTGATTGTTTTTTTTGTGTGTGTGTCTCCAGGGGCGGATGCTGCTGAGGACGAGGAGGTGGACGTGACCAGCGTGGACCCCATCGCTGCCTTCTGCAGCAGGTAGTGGTGCTGGAACGGCCCTATTGGCTCTGCTGGAAACAAACGATAGACTTTTTCAGTTGTAAAATTAGTTTTTTGGTAATCTTGCCATTAGACATGTTACTCACCTTTATAAATGTTTAGATTTTTAAGGAGAAGATGCTTTCATAAGTAAAAAAACGATGTCAAAGTTTTAAAAGTGAAACTCTACTGACCTGATCAGTTTTGCTGATGCATTAGTTTTAACCATTTTAAAAAGCTGAAAGGGATGTACCACATCCAGGTCAAATTGAGGGTTTCCCCACTGTCCCGCGACTTAAATAAGTCGGTGAAAGTGTTTTCCAGACGGCCCAGCCATTTTCCAAATCTATCATCACTTGCTATTCTTGTAGTAGCTGCAGGCTGCGGTCGCCATTGAAAGATTTTAGCAGAAGTTTTTTTCCCCCAATTACTGTCTGTGTACCTGTACATTCACAACGAGTGCAAATGTCTGTGCAAATCAAGACGGAAGGCTGCCCTTGAGTTATAATTGTATAACTGCTCATATGATAACATGTGAGTGTTACACTCTACCAGTATGCCTGAAACATAGACATATTATATATTTTTGGTACCCATCTGTATTTTTGGTTATTAATACCACTGGTCACTAGTATTTTGGTTAATTTCGGGGAAAAAACCTTGAAGCCATTCATAGGGCCGTCAAATCTCGTCATTAATGATACGGAAAGGGGGTTGGCATAACTCGTCATTAAGTATACGGAAGGGGGGTCGGCATAACTCATCATTATGGGGGAAATAGTTAAAGCATCATTACACTTGGTTGTGGCACGTGCTGTTCAAACTAAACTCCCCTGAATTCATGCCTGGTCTGACCCAGAGAAAAGAAGTAGGTAGTCTATTGGCATCATCCATTGCAGTGGTTCCCAAACTTTTTCTGCTGGCACCCCTTTTGGAATTAAGAATATTTTCTTGTCCTCTGAACAAAACAAAAAAACCCTAAAAGCTCACTCATACAAGTCCATATTGTTGTTTTCCATGGTGTTATCATGGACATGTACACATATGCATGGGTTTAATACAAGCATTTCTTTTCTCTGCAATATTTTCATGACCCCTGCTTGGATCCCCGAACCCCAGTTTGGGAACCAGTCAATTGGAAATTATTTGGGTTGGGGCATCCCTACTTCCTATCGGTCTGCATAACACCTTATATAAACGACCCTTGGGGTTAGGTTACCTCGCCGGTGGCCCAGATGCCTTGAAAGCATTGTTCACCCAATTTCACACCATTGTGAGGAAACCACTCAATTTAAGCCAGAAAGCAAAACACCCAGAAGTGGTGCACCATGCCATTTAGTGGGTGAGCGCGTCAAGAGTGGTCTTTTTAAAGGCTGTGCACCAGGTCGATAAATGAATGCTTTTAGAAATGGTGTGTTCCACTTTTCTTTGGTATTAAAAAATTAGGTGCTCTGGATTCAGAGACTTGAGGCCTTTATTTGTATTTTACTTGCCCACACACACACATTTTACTTACACACACACACACATTCACACACACACACACAGTGCATCTTCGGAAGAAATGACCTTTACTACCCCTATTGGCCTGAATATAAGACAACCCCAAAACATCCAGAACTTACTTGTAGCTCGTCAAATCATCATTCATTATCTGTGCTTCAGTTATAACCGCCGCTATCAGAAGGCCAAGGAAAGCAAAGTGACAATTCGCAATTGAAAGTTGTTCAGTTTAGAGTCCAGTGCCACACTATTGTCTTCCGTGCGCCCCCTTTCATAACCATAGTGTATGTGTCAGTGCTCCACAGTGCTAACGGTTATTATAATTATAATAATTATATAATAATTAATTATTATAACTCAGAAGCACACTATAAGAAAGGTCAGAGCAGACTCCACTTCCTAAGGAAGCTGAGATCCTTCACTGTCTGCAACAGGCTCCTGCTGATGTTTTACCAGTCTTACATGGCCAATGTCCTGACCTATGATATTGCCTGCTGGGGTGGTAGCATTAGGAAAAGGGATGCTGGACGCCATGATAGGCTGGTGAAGAAAGCTGGGTCTGTGGTGGTCATGGAAGTGGAGGCTCTCACTTCAACAGCTGAGAATAGAACCCTGAGCAGACTATGTTAAGAGGGGCCTTGGCTGGAATCTACTTTTTTATGGGGGGCCTTGTCATGGTTAAGTTTGGGAACCCCTGCTCTAGGACACAGAAAATGAATATGAAATTGAACTGACCAAATAAAAACGCAGTAAAGGCCCAAGCAAAGTAAAAGGACCTATTTCAAAACTCTCCTCTTCATTTCATTTTTCTCCTCACTTCTCCTCTCCTCTGCCTTTCCTCTCCTCTGGTCTTCTCCTCTCTTTCTCTTCTCCTCTTCCTCTCCTCTCCTCTCCTCTCCTCTCCTCTCCTCTATTTTCCTATCCTATATTCTCCTTTCCACCCCTCTCTCCTCTCCTCTCCCCTCTCCTCTTTCCTCTCCTCTCCTCCCCTCTCCTCTCCTCCCCTCTCCTCTCCTCTCCTCTCTCCTCTCTCCTCTCCTCTTCTCCCTCCTATCTCCCTTCCTCTTCTCTCCTCTCCTCTCCACTCTCTCATCTCCTCTCCTCTCCTCTCCTCTCATCTCCTCTCCTCTTCTACCCTCTCTCCTCTCCTCTCCTCTCCTCTCCTCTCCTCTCCTCTCCTCTCCTCTCTCCCCTTTTCTCTCCTCTTTTCTCCTATCCTCTCCCCTCATATCTACTCTCCTCTCCTCTCCTCTCTCCTCTCCTTTCCGCTCCTCCTCTCTCCCCTCCCTTCTCCTCTCCTCTTCTCTCTCTCCTCTCTCCCCTCCTCTTCTCTCCCCTCTCCCTTCCTCTGCTCTCCTCTCCACTCTCCTCTCCCCTCTCTCCTCTCCCCTCTCTCCTCTCACCCCTCCTCTCATCTCTCCTCTCATCTCTTCTCCTCTCTCTCTTCTCCTCGCTCTTCTCCTCTCTCCTCTCCTCTCCTCTCCTCTCCTCTCCTCTCCTCTCCTCTCCTCTCCTCCCTGTAGTGATGAGGAGCTGGAGGACTACAAGGCGCTGCTCTACCTGCCCATCGCCCCGGAGGTGGAGGACCCGGAGGAGAACCCCTTCGGCCCCCCGCCGGATGCCGCGGGCCAGACGGGCTCGGCCGAGGACGGCACCGCGCACACGGGCTCCGGTGACAAGAAGCGGCAGGCCTCGTCAGACGGCGCCCCGCCCAAGAAGAAGGCAAAGACCACCACCATCGAGCTCCAGGGAGTCCCCAGCGACGGTGAGACCATGCAAAGGCTGAGGCACCACACATGCACTACAAGCTTGCTGTCTTGCCAGCTTTCTTTTTCTTTCATTTTTTTCTTTCTTGATTGTTTTTTCTTTTTCTTTATTTTGCTCTTTTTCTTTCGCTCTTTCTGTTTTTCGATCGTTTCCATTTTTTCCTTTTGGTTTTTCCTTCTTTTTGTCTGTCTTTCTATCTCTCTGCATGGAGAAATTAGATGACGAATGAATTTACGTTATTGATCTGCTGCTAGGAAGAAATGTTTAAATGACTTTGAAAAATGAAAATGTTGCTTTTGTTTTGTTGCTAATTCCTGCAGGGTGTCCTCCTCTTCTGTCTCTCTGTCTGCAGAGGTGCACCCCCTGCTGGTTAATATCAATATTTTAGCTATGACCATACAGCTCCAGGCCACTTTATTAGAATAGCATGAAAAAGTTGATTTGTTTCCATAATTCCATCAATAATGTTAAACTGTCATGAATTATAGATTAATTGCCCACATTTGAACTATTCCAATCATTCATTTGTTTATTTTTACTTATTTTGGCCTTCCAGCTCAAAAAAAAAAACATGAATTGGGGAATTAACATTATTAGAATATTGTAATAAAGTCACCATTTTCTCCAGAAAAAAATAAAGAAATTCGGGTCACATCAAATCAGTTGAAATGTGGTACTGTCTACATAACATGTCACTGTTCAATATTTGGTTAGGACTCTCTTTGTCTTAATCACTGCTATGATGTGTTTAACATTGAAGTCAATGGCAGAAGCAGTGCATGGGAGTTATGGAAGCCCAGATATCCTTGATGCTTTGCTGTCAGCTGTTCTTGTTTGTTGATCTGGTGACCCACACTTCACTCTCCAATATCCCCCGTAGATTTCCATGGCACGTTTTGGTGCTTTGGTGGTATGGACATTCTAACGCACCAGAAATAAAACCCTTTCATTTTCAATGAATTCTCCTCTCCTCTCTTGTCTGTCTGCAGAGGTGCACCCCCTGCTGGGCGTGAAGGGCGACAGCAAGTCCAAGAAGAAGACAGCAGGTCGGCCCAAAGGCTCCAAAGGTAAAGAGAAAGATTCCCCCTTTAGGCCCAAACCCTTCAAGGGGGACAGGGGCTACCCTGTGGACGGAGGCGTGGGCTTGGGCGTGGGCATGAAGGGCAGAGCACAGGCAGCAGAGACGGGCCATGCAGCAGCAGGTAAGGATCAAAGACGACCCCCCCCCCTCCCCAAACACCCCCCAATACACCACCAACAGCAGCCACCAGCTCCACCTCTCTCCCTGCCAAACCTCTACCCCACTCCCCACTACAACCCCCCCCCCCCTTTCCTTGCCCTCTGACATAAATCCAACAAACCCTGCCCACTACCCCACAGACAGCCAATCAGCCTGTGCCACCTCAGCTGCCACTCAAACCCAAACCACTCTGAGCTTCTGTAAATCCCCCTCTCATTCCATGGGCCCTGTGACTTGATTGATTCGACTGGGCCTTGATGGATGGCGCTTTCTCTTGCTGGGAAAACAGAGCCAATAATTCATCAATTAATTGATTTCCAAAATCATAATAATAACAAAAATAATACTAATTGGAGATCATTGGGCGCCTCATCGTCTCTCTCAGCTCCGTCCATGCAGGTGATGGTGATGGTGGGCCACATCTCTCTAATCCGCTTGGGAGAAAGACGGTTGAAGCATGGGGAGTCAGTGAGCCACCTTGTGACGTGCGCTCTGTCGTTTTCCTGTTGTGTGGTCTTGTCTACTTCCTCCTGCTTGCCCCTTTGTCCTTCCTGCTCCGCTCCGCTCCTGCCTCTGCTCTCCTCCCCGCCACCCCCAGGCCTCAGTATGTGTGTGTGCAGTAGAGTGTGCGTATGGATGTGTATGTTGTGTGCAAGTGTGTGTTTGTCTGTAGGCGCTCCCTGCTGACATGCATACTGTACGTACACGTCTAGATATAGGAGTGATTCTCAGGCTATATTCACACCCTTCATATTGTTTGTGTGTGTGTGTGTGTGCGTGTATATGTGGCAACTGAGAAGTGTAGAACCCACCTTCAGAAAGTGAAAACCAAAGAGTCTTGGCACTAAGAGAGCTTACGGGCATCATGAATGTGTAAGAAACGTATTAAAATGACGCCCGATAATGACGTAGCTCCTGGAGCTGTATTTCCATACTTTCTCATTGGCATTGTATTTTCCAGCTAGTAATCTGTCTTAGTATCAAGGCTCTTTGGTGAAAACCTTGCCATGTATTGCTTCAATTCATGCCTTAACCCTGGTGATTTCACTAATGTAACTGATCCTTGTAGCCACCTTATTATTTGTGTACTCGGTGAAATCAGCTAGTACACAAAAAAAGCTGGATCGAATGTTTGGAAGGAGAATTCCTGCCAATTTCAATGTGCATTTGCATTACACTCACTAACCTTGACTTGTCTGTATCCGACGACAGCTTTAACTATTGCGATGACAGTTGGAGTTAAGACACTTTTTAAAAATGTAAACAAACCATGCCCCCATTAGAATGGCCATGATCTCGGAAAGAGACGAACAAAAAAATGCTGCAATGTCGGTTACCGCCAAAGCCAAGGGTAGCGTGAGCAATACAGCTGTGTGTTGAAAATGGTCAGGAATTCTCATTGAACTTTCTGACGCTGGCATCTCCACTTCTTGACGCCAGTTGGAGTTCGCTTGCACTGTACTGTATGCATTTGACTTTTCTCAAGGGCAGCTCTGGTTGTTCATGGAAATCAATTACCTACCAAGGCAAATAGAAACACACACATGCAACATGATCAGTGTGAACATGCATTTAGCGTGTGGATTTCTCTGAAATAATTCTTGATGCTTCCTTCATTGACTCCAAATGGATTGTGATCTTTTGTATAATCATCTTTCAATGTGATTTCTGACTGAACATTTTCCATGGAAATCATAGAATTTTAAAAAATTATATTTGCTTGATTGCTAATTCTTAACGGTCTGGAAGAGTTGTTCTTAATTAGTGATTTAGCACATGCAAAAACCAGCTATGTGAACCTGGATATGTAATAGCTGAATCAGGAAGCAGGTGGCAATCGTATTCAAACCTCCACTGAGTCCAATCACATGTTTGTGTCTACCTGTTCATGTAACCAAGGTGAATTCATTCATGAAGTTCACTAATCTGAACTGAACTGACTGAACTGATGCGATATTTTGAAATCCACTGGTTAAGTGAACAGGTGGGTCATTTCACGTGAAATCAAACACTTTGGGACCCGACCCAAAGTGTCTGATTTCACGTGAAATGACCCAGGTATTCTAAATAGAATCATCCTAGTTCCTCCTTCCATCCTTTCTTCCCGCCCATGCACATTATTAAAATTGCATATGGTCCTATGGCAATGCATTTGGACAGGTAGCAGTTGGTAGCCTATGTGCAACCAGCAGTAACACAACACATTTCAATTAACTTTGACAGTGATAATGGGCTAGAACTTATACGGTTTTATTGATATGGGTGGATTTGGAGTGCATATATTTCAATGGCACTTTCACTTATAAAAGGTAAGAGGTTATGCTGGAAGTGAGGGCTTTGTTGTGCTTAATACCTCTTGTTGATGTTTTCCTAACCATCTCTCTGACGTGTTTTAGGCAATCTTGTCACGTCGTCGTACAAACAGCATGATGTTCAGGGCTTGGACTAATGTTGGAGGAAACGGCGCCCCCCGGTGTGTGGGAGGCCTTTTAACCCTCAGGAGGAGCTCAGGAGCCATTTTGTGACTCATCCTGCTGCCATGTACTGATCATCACCACATGGTGGAAGCAGAGAGACGCAGTGGAAGCCTCACAGCAACCCATCTCCACGGCAACGCCGCTTCTAGAAGGCTGAGGTGGTGGTGATGATGAAGAGACATTTCTGTCATTTGGTTTCCATTTTGTGTGTTTCCTCCATTGGATTCCATTTTGTATACTTTTTGTTGGTTTGTTTTGTTTCCTTTTTGTTGTTTTTGTAAATATCAGTGGACTCAAATAGACTAGTGAATAAAGTCGACCATATTTCTTTTGGTGTCTGAAGCCAATGATCTCTGAAGTTTCTTTTCTTCTATTTTCCATCTCTCACCATGCACATGTAAACCATGCTTTTATGAATAAGCCACAGCAGAAAACGAAGCAAAAAAAAACTGAAAAACGGGCAAACAACCCCCACCACACAGGCTGGGAATAACAGCACAGGCACACGACAGACAGGTATAATCAGTGAACAAGCTAGCTGTGATGTGGAGCAAAATGACAGCATGCTGGTGAAATGTCTTGCAGATGGTCCCTAAATGTGCTGGTACAGCTGGCCATCTTTACGCCTGTCTTGGTGTGTCGCCTCAGCCCTCATCAGCTTGCCTTGCCTCGCTGGCACGTCATGTCACCAGGCTCTTCTTTTTTTTTTTTTTTGCCGCTTATGCAACCACTCTCGTCGTCCTGCTCCAGTTGACATTTCCTGGTTTCAGTCTTAAATACTGCATACGTCCGTCCCTGGATGACACCCCTCCTAACTTCAGTTAACAGCGGGGGAGAGTGTGAAGGGGGGTGGGTTATAGATTTAAGGGAGAGAGAGGTGGGGATTTTTTTTTTTTGTATCGTAAGCATGCATGTTAATCTGGCAGTATAAGTGACCTGATGCTGGTCTTTTTTTAACAGGTCATGTCCTGTATGGATAGTTTTGACATTTTTTGTCACGTTTTATTTGTGTAACATGCATCACAGTAACGTGGAAAAAAACAGATTTTTTTACTTTGAAAAAAATATACACCTAATGCTATCTGATGTGACGTAATCCATTGATGAAGAGACGGTGACACCATGTTAAGCTAATTAAAATCTCACCTTTATTACAACCACATGTACATCATATCCCAACAGAAAAAAGTAATGGATGTTGGTTTCAGAAGAGACACACAAGCTGTTACTAAATAGAGCAGAGAGAGAGAGAGAGAGAGAGAGTCAGAACAGATTGGTTATGATGAATAAGGAACTGAACACGGAGCAGAAGAGGGGTTGGTGGTGGATGAGCGGGGAGAGGAGGTTTTAACTAAGATATACCCTGGAGGCTCGTGAAGAAGGGACAGGAGGGGGAAGGAGGGGGGCTTTTTCCAAGGAAAAGGGTCTATTTTTGGCACCTCCGATCCATGCGCAAAGCATTGCTAAATCCTGTCTTTTACATCCATTATTCCCCACACTTGAGTCATTGTGAAAATGACGTGGTCAGGCTGCTGAGTGTTGGGAAGATGATGGTTTTGGGGGGGGATGGGGGGGTACACTTGGGTGGGAAAAGAGGAGAGGGTGTTCTATTTCTTTCTCTCTCCCTCTTCTTCTCTCCCTCCTTTCATCTGTTGCTCACTCACTTTTTTTTCAGCCTCTGAACAAAAATATGAGAGTCACTCTGGTGGAAGGTGAGAAATTGTGTCTTTTGCAAGTGCTCTTAGTGCAACAAGGTGTGTGCCCGCGTTCCACAAATAGTATGTGTGAATGATGTAAACAGTAGCAGGAAGTAACGCCAAACACCCACTGCATCTACATACCCTTCGTGAAATACTGTCAGAGAGAAAAACATCAGCTTCCGGAGGCGATAGTCTTTAACAAGAGTTCACAGATTAAAAATTCCCATACCATACTCTGGCCCAAAGTTCGTGTTTTAGTTTTTTTTGTGTTTTTATTCATTCTTTTTTTCTTCTTCTCGTTCATATTTGGTATATCGACATGCAACAAATAATCAAATGTTGTAGATGTTGTAAATTCAAATGTGTTGCAGTAAATATGAATAAGTAGACATGTGTAAATTGGCCCCTAAGTAAGTCTGTGTCCCTGGTAAGTCTCATAAGAAGTGCTTTGTTTGTAGTGCACATAGCCAACTGAAGGAGCATAACAATGTGAAACAAAGACTACTGTACCACAGCAAGTTCAGTCACCTAACATAAGTGTATATTCTTCTGACTTAAATATTTTTGTAGAATAAATTGTTGCATCACTCCCTTTTTCTATTCTCCCTTTTTTTTGTACAAACAATATAAAACTATCTTTTTTTCTCATATGACATCAATTGTGATTTGCACAAGAAAAATATTTTTTGTTCGTTTTTCAAACTACTGTACACAGTTACAATTTTACTCTCCTAAAAACAAAACGAGAACAAACATAAATAAACAAATGTACAAAGTTGGCCTTAAGACTGAGAATGCAACCACTACCACCACGGTCCGAAGGCTTTCTCCCAATCTAGCCACACTTGCTCTCAGGGTCCCTCTGTCAGGCTACAGCTCAGATATCAATCACAGTCTCTACTTCCACCAATGGTGGACAGCTTGCTAGTCAACCTGGAACCAAAACTAACTAGCTTAATAAAAAAAATGGATCAGGCGTCCGTCCTTCTTTCTCCTCAAAAAACAAAACAAAGTTGTGATTCAGGAAAAGGGCTGAGGCTCTTGCTTGAGAGTAAATGCCAGAGCATTTGACCTTTTAGTGTTCCCTCCGCAGAGGAGTCTTTTGGAGTCTCATCTTCTGTGCCTCGAGCAGATTTGAAACACAGGTTCAGGGATGGTATTAAATTTAAATGAAGATATCAATACGTTTCTGTACTTATTGAAAACTAATGTCACTGTTAGAAAATGTGCAACCGTGATTAAGGTGCATTATATTTAAATTGATTTGGTGGTGTTTTTTTTCTTCGATGCACTGCTGTATCTCTTTTTAAAATACCCTGGCAGCACATTATTGCTTACATCACCTGGTAGAAATGCACCTCATTGTCATCATTGTCGAATGTTAAACCAAAAAAAACCCAAAGTCCAAAAATCGCACCAACCTCTCTAACAAGGGCTAAAACAAGCACTAGCATAAAATTTCGCTCGCAACAAATAAAAACTATGATCACCACCATCATCATCACTGTGTTTTGCAAGTGTGTGTTTTGATTCCAAGGACAAGAGGTAGCCATATTTGGTGCAGGCAGTAATACACAAACACATAGTCCGACTCATACACACACACTCGCACGCACACACGACTCAAGTCGACTCAACACGACTCTCACAAGTGTCTTACTACAAGAAGTGGCTACACAGTGGTGACCGTGAGCAGTGAGCTGGGGCACAGGATCTCCTCGCCACTGCCCAGCCGCGTGCCGTGCGTCAGCAGCTCCTCCACCGTGGTCCAGTCGTCCAGCACCTTGCGGTTCCGCATGCGGCTCAGCTTCCGCTGGCTGAGCTCCAGCACGGTGCTGCAACGTCCATCTCCAAGGGGTCCGGCTCTCATGCCACCAACCCCACTAGCCATGCAGGCGCCTGGGGGGCCCATGCGTGCCTGGTGCTGCTGGTGTAGTTGCTGCTGTTGCTGCTGTTGCTGCTGCTGCTGCTGCTGATGTTGCTGCTGTTGCTGCTGTTGCTGCTGCTGCCTCTGTTGCATGATGTGCTCTCTACGCTCAGTGCGGCTCCAGTAGCGGCCGATGCGCACCTCGCTCTCCTCGTCCGTGCTCATGCCTCCGCGCTCGTCGGCCAGCCGCGAGGCCCGGTCACGCAGGAGCTGGTTACGGAGGGCCCGCGGGTTGCCCGACGAGGCTTTCCTGGAGCCCGGATCTGGTATGTGGGCCTCCAGTGTGCTGTACAGGCCGCCACCGCTCACCGACCCCTGCCGCACGGCTGGCTTGGGCCAGGTCTCATGGATGTCCTGCGACTGGGACGACGGTGTGTGGCCCAGAGTGTGGAAGCGGGCCGCCCGCTCCCGCTGGTGCTCGCGCTCCCGTTCGCGCAGCCGCTCCATCTCCCTCTCGCGCTCTCGTTCTCGCTCCCGCTCTCTTTCGCGTTCTCTCTCCCTCTCCCTCTCCCTCTCTCGCTCGCGTGCTGCCGCCAGCTCGGCGATGTAGCTCTGATCTGGCCTGCTGTCCTGGCGGTACTCGATGGCCAGTGATTTGGGCCCGTGGTCCCCTGGGTGGTACAGTTCCCTGTGTGGGGGGTAGTGATGCTGCTCTTGAGTAGGGGCCATCCTCGTGTGCTGCACTTGCATGGCGTTGGCGAAGTCGGCAGGATGCGAGCGGGCCAGCTCCCTCTCCTTCTGCAGCCCTGGAGCGAGCCCTCCACCCACACCACCACCACCACCACCACCACCTCGGCCACCGTCCCCACAGTGGTACATGGTGGCACTGCAGTAGTTGGGTGACGACGGGTGGCTGGCGCGCCGTCTGGGCTCCATCTGCGTGGGCCGGTGGTGCAGCGTGCGGCTCCTCCTCAGCATGCCCGTGGAGGCGCTCTGGGGGGGCATGGGTCTCCGCTGGCCAGACGGCGTGCTGCACGTGGACAGGCTGGCGTGGGGGTTGAACAGCGAGCCACTGCTGGAGCTGTGCCGGTTCAAGCAGGGCCGATCGGCCTTCCGGAACTGCACCGACGACACACGGAACAGGCCACGTGGGCCCATGACCTGACCATCCGGTGTTTGCACAAAGTGGTTCTGCTGCAGGTGGGGGTGTGGCTGCGGGTGTGGCTGCACCGTCAGGGCCTCAGGGATTGCCTCAAGCTCGCGGTGCATGGCCTTCTGGCTGCTGTCACGGCGTTCCCTGGTGCACATCTCCCCCTGGTGCAGCATGCGGGCGTTGTAGAGCCGCATGCGCTTCTCAAGCAGCCTCTGGAAGCGCAGGAACTCGCCTGTGCTCACGCTGTGGAAGCCCGAGTCGCTCAGCTCGGACGAGATGAACGACTCGGACGAAGGCGAGCCGCCGCCGCCGCCACCACCCATGTGGGCGTGGCACTCTTCCAGGCCCTCCTCCGTCTCCACACCCGACAACTCCCCCTGGTGGAAGCTCCCGTCGGTCCAGCCCAGGCCGCTGTCCAGCTCGTGGTGCAGGGGCAGGTAGCCCACTTGCTTGTCTTGTACAAAGTCTTCGTCCTCCGTCTGAAAATAAATAGGAACATTTCCAGTGTTGTGTTAAAAAATATAGACTTCTACTGAATTCCATAATGTCAGAAATCTTTTTAGGCCTACTTTCAAAGGATATACACTGTGTGCAGAATTATTACACAAACAAGTTTTTTGACCATATCGTCCATTTTATGCATATTGTCCGCCACCACCCTTTATGGACATGAACACGTATTGGATTTAAGCATTCCAGGTCATTCATATTTGTATAATAAGAGATGGTGTGATCGGAGGAGCCCAATACCCTATATCAGGCCATAATTAATGTGCATAATTATTAGGCAACTTTGCTTTCCTATGGGAAAATAGGCCACAAAAGAGATCTAACAAACTCTGAAAAGACTATAAACAATGTTGAAGTCTTCCAGAGGGGTGTGGCTGTCTTGAAATATTGGTCACATCCATCTAATGCACCGTTACAAAGCCATCAGTGTCACATGACATGTGCCCACAAAGTCCTGCCAGACTGAGAAGAATTGAAGATGAAACTACCACAAAACTATTACCCTGCAGTGCTGTTATATTCCAGAACTGAAAGCTACATCGAGTGTCCACAGGAACATTGTATTCAGCACTCAGAGACATGGCCAAGGTAAAACAGGCTGAAAACTGAAGACCGCTCAACAAGAAACTTAAGTCAAGACTGGGTCAATAAATGTCTTTAGACCGTTTTTTCAATGGTTTTATGAATTAGTGAAAGTGACTGTTAATGGGCCAGATAGATGAGCCTATGGCTAGATCAGTAATGTGCACACTCAGATGAGTTCCTGAGTTCCACTCAAATGACAGCAAAGTACTGCATAAAAACCATTGTCTTCTTAAAAGATGCTAATTTCTTCCTCTCAAAGATCCAAGCATGGGCTCATCCACCCTGTCTGTCAAGAGTCACTTTCCCAAGTCCATAATACCTTTGAAAACTCTTTCCCCAGGTGTTTTTGACCGAGTCTTGACTTAATTAACTTGTTAAATGGTTGTCTGGTGTCATCCCTTCTTACCTTGATCATGTATCTGAGTGCTCAATACCCTGTTCATCTGGACACTTGGTGTAGGTTTCTGTTCTGGAATATGATAGGATTGCTGGGTAATACTTTTTTGTAGTTTCACTTTAAATTCTTCTCAATGTTTGGCAGTGACATTTCTTATAAGACTGATAACATTGTAACGGTGCATTTGATAGTTCTGTGCAAACATGACCAACGTCTTGTCAATTTTAAGACAGCCACATCCCTCTAGAAGACTTCAAAATTGTTTATAGACTTTTCAGAGTTTGTTAGATCTATTTTGTGGCCTATTTTACCAGAAGAATACAAAGTTGCCTAATAATTATGCACACCTGATATAAGGTGTTGGGCACCTTCGACCACACCACCATCTTCTTATACAAATATGTATGGCCTGGAATGCTTATATCCAATAGGCTTTCATATTCATATAGATTCCTGTTGGAAAATATGCATAAAAAAGACAATATGGTCAAAAAACATGTTTGCTTAATAATTCTGCACACAGTGTATTTCAAATGATTTCTACACTTCAGGAAGTCAGTATTTTGCTTTCTTTTTCTCACTGACATATCATGTGTGTATTAGCACCCTACCCATTAAAAATAATTTCCAATACTTTTTCAACACTTTTGAACAAATCATCAAAGGATCTCTATAATGCAGGGAATCAATGTTTTGTTTCCTTTTTGTTTTTGCTGACCTATCTTGTGCGAACTAGCATCCTTACCATTAAAAATGCCTTTTAACCCTGTGAACTGGTGCCAAATACTCACAGTATTGGTCAAGATGGTAACAAACATGTTGAGTGTTAAAAGCTGCTAATATCTTGGACAATGGAGCCGGAGGCTAAGCTCTTGTGATTCAACCCCGGATTCATTTCAGTCTGCCGAGCTCTCCCCAGCATTAGGCCGATTAGTATTAGCTTGTTGCCTGGCAACATGTAATTTATTTACATAACTCACTGTTTTCTGTCCCTTTCTAAAACCAGCTGACAGAGCTCAGTGCACCACTACGTTTGCTTAAGGCCCCATACACTATAACATTGCCGGCCAGAAGGTTGGCAGGAGTCTCCCCATCTCAAATATTGCCATGAACAGCGGTGTAGTCTACTTTTTTGAAGTGGGTATACTGTATATTCAAGCACTTTTTGAAGTGGGTATACTGTGTATATTTATGCTATTCTAAACAATGGATCAATCAATTTTAAGTGGGTATACTGAAGCCCCTAAAATTTAGAAGTGGGTGTACTCCGTATACCTGTGTTCTACGTAGACTACACCACTGGCCATGAAGTATAATGGCTTTTCCCAAACTCTACTAGCAACCACTATGTACAGAACACCCCAGTGTCTGCCACCTGACTGTGCCATGATTCCTAAAGGAAATGATGGTTTGGGCAAAGGCTACCAAGTTAGCAGGGCCACGTATAAGCATTCACAAGATGTTGTGGTTGTTTTGGTGAACACTACCCGGATTCCCTTGTATGCTCTATTCCCTTGTATGCTATCTCAAAGATCTGTAGCGGTTTCGGCATGGGCAAGGACTCCCTAGCAGAGTTACCCTAGTGGCCTCTCTGGGGGAGCTGTTGTGGTTTAAGTGAGGAAAACCTGGCTGTGCAGTAGTGGGAGTGGAAGGATGCAATAGGGACCTCAAGAGAAGGCCCTCGAGAAGAGATTGTTCGTAGAGTATGTGGTGGTGGTTTGAGTAAAAGGTTACCTGGCTAGTCTTCTAAATTCCTAGTGGCGTCTGAGGGAACTCGTTGAAATGATTGGATCTGATTTTGACCTGTTGTTAACTTTTAATCTTGTCAAATGTAATGTGCCTGTATGTACTGTATGTAATGCACCACCGTTCACTCCCTTCTCTCGTCCCTACCCCTTCTATGGACTGGCTTGGTTGTGAAAACACCCATGAAATCTAGTCCAGTAATATCAGACCCAGACGCAACACTAGGGGAGGAGTTGTTAAGTTGCAAAAGGCTGTATTGGGAAGTTCGGGAAAGGTTACCTGGCTAGAGAGGGCTGTGTATGTGTGTGTGTGTGTCAGGCCCGTTGCGTTAAGGTACGCAATGTAGGCAGTTGCCTAGGGCCCCCGAGTAGGTGGGGCCCCCAAGGACGACAGGTTATGTACCCAACAGCAATGACGATTTTAAATAGCTTTACAATAAGGCACTGTCATCTGTATGAAGGGCGCTGCTGCGAGGGAAGCAACAGCGCCTCTCTAATACCCCCTGCTCGAGGGGGCCCCCCTCCCAATAGGTTTGCATCAGCGACAACGTGAAAATGTCAATTGCCAAACAGCGCAACGACAATTTAGTCAGTCAAAGTACCCCCCCAGCTGGAGGGGCCCCCCTTCCAATTGGTTCAAGCGTCAAAATCCAGCGCAAATACAAACTGGAAATCAAGCGACATAATCTCTCACTGGGTGATGCGCAGACGCCAGTTCAGCCTACAGTACGCTCTACATGTTTGGCTCAAGACAGTTGTTTTTATAATACAAGTTAATTTTGAAGACGACACATTACTCTCTGTACTGCCAAACCACCAAACTGTCCCAGGCCAGTTGACATCGCACAGACAGCAAGGTGCTTCATGTAGCCTACACTTTACAGTGTATTGTGTTTTCAAAAACGTTTGTGAAGCATTAATCCACGTGCTGTAACAAGCACTGGGCAAACGTCGATTGTTCAGTAACGCGCATTTTCTCGACACGGAACTGTTTTGGATGTGGACAAACGCAAGAAGAAACGAATGAACAATGTAATGCCTATCGGATAACACGAGTCACACAAGTGCGTTAAGTGGGATAGCTACATTGTAGCACAATAGCCTTTCTTGCTATTACTATGGATTACACCTTGGAATTTGGAACCATGATTGTGGAAACGCGTGGATTACAGTCAGAGGTTGGGATACATTCTGGGATAGTCTGCGGTCAAGACAACTCAAGGTAAGGGCACCGGGATATTGGTCCCCTATAATTGACACCGTTGTCAACCACGGAGTAACGCAGGTGGTTGTTAACTTGTTCAGTGATCCTTGGTCGCTACAGTAGCCTATTCGTGTTTGCTGCGATATTAGGCAAGGATTGTATTTTCAAGTGCGTGATGGATGCGATACGAAAAAAAATCTCGTCGAGGAGACCGCCATTGGGTTTCTTGCTTACCAATATAACATCCCCCCAAATCCCCACTGTGCCTGCTCATTCGTTTCTCAGCCTTGAGTTTCTGGACTGTAGGCCTATTGTTTTATGAGTCAATATTTCGTTTTGCACAAATGGAGCACCCTCGGTTAGATTTTAAAAGTGATGGGAAAGATTAGACCATTCTTTATTTGTGCAATGATCATGATTTTCGTGGTAGGGTAAAAAAAAAAAACCTGATTGGGCCATATAGGCCTAGGCCTACTTTCATGTGAGAGGTTAAACAACTGAACATTTAATTAGCCTATGGCCTACTTCATGAGAAATGAGCCTACTGAATGGAATGGGCGTTATTTGCCCAGGTCTTTCTTCATAAAGTTTCATAAAATGAACTGTAGGGACTAGTCATCATAATAATTAGATTGCATTTCCTCACAGAAAATGCTGGTGTACACATATATGCTTGCTTTTTATGCATTCATTGCCCTTCATGCATGTGTTGCCCTAGCCACAACACTGTCTGTAAGGTGACTTGTTTGTTCCTAGGTTTCCATGGATTCTGTGACATTACTGTGCTTTGTTATGGTAGGCTATGTGACAATGACTGAAGTGCCATCCAAAAATGGTCTGGCCCATCCGAAACAGAAATTCTTGTGCCGTGACTGCCCCATCAGGTGCCCCCCCCCCCCCCCCCCCCACCAAAAAAATAGCCTAGGGCCCCGACAACCCCTTTGCCTAGGGCCCCCAAAATCCTAGAAACGGGCCTGGTGTGTGTGTGTGTGTCGGGGGGTTGTAGAAGAAGGAAAATGTTACCTGGCTGGGGAAGCTGCTGGGTTCCTCCAGGTTGCTGTTGCAGCAGCCAATTAGGCAGTTCTGTCCCGGAGGCTCCCTGTTAGCAATCGCACGCTCCTGAGGAAACAGAACAACACTCTTAGAACACCACACTTAGAACACCACTCTTAGAATACCACACTTGAAACACCACTCATAGAATCCCACACTTAGAACACCACTCTTAGAACGCCACACTTAAAACACCACTCTTAGAATGCCGCACCTAGAACACCACTCTTAGAATGCCACACTTAGAATACCACACTTAGAACACCACTCTTAGAACACCACACTTAGAACCTAGAAAATCTTTGCTCATGTCATACTACTCTACTGCTACTACTGCAACGACTTATCCACATACTCCAACTACTCAAGTTCATCTGCTCATACTTTACTGTATGATGGTTAACTACAAATGATGGTTATCAACTGTCAGGTGCATGACATGCAAGTCAGCAGGTTGTCACATTCTGAGCCAACACAAGTTGACAGGAGATTGGTCTGTGACATTGCGAGCAAAACCTAAAATGTTATTGTGTGGTAGTAGACATTGAGAGTAAATAGAATGGAGGCCAAAATTCTATTTCATTGTTGAAGCCAAGTTGGAGCCAAGGTTGGACCCAAAAAGACCAAAAAATGGCCAAATCCCATTCATTCCTATGAGAGACATAAAACCCTGTATCTCCCTTAAATGCCACTCCAGGGGGATCATTTTTCGCTCAACTAGTAGGTCCCCTTGCTCTCCAACTTACCAGGGTGGTGATTTTTTGTGGTGATGTTTTACTTTAGAGAGATATTAAAAGTTAAATTGACCAATGAGCATCAGAACATGGTTTGATTGACCGTTAGAAGTCTTGTTGTTGTCCAATCAGCACCTGCGTTTGGCGTTGCTAAGGTGGAATATAAGTTGGAATGTTCCCAAATCTGGCTTCAAAGCGTTGAATGGCAAATAGCGTTGATTTGGCGTCCATTCTATTTACTGTCAATGGGTATAGACGATGATATCGTCAAGTACATTCTCAAGCAATTTGACAGTACAGTAAGATGCAGTCATGCATGAATCAATGCCAATGATGTATGTGCAATTTTTCTGTGCTGTGAAACGGTAGGCTGTTAAACACAGACTAACAACTAATGCTAAGACAATCACCTATGACATTTTTATCTAGCTATCTATTTATATTTTTTACCATTATTGAACACAAACAACTACCAACAACCAAAACAACTGAAGCAGCACTCAAAGCCCTTTGCAAAATGTTTGGATGTTGTCAAGAGATACTGGCTTGACACTGGCACCTGCAAACCGGCCAAATGCTGCTAAAGCTCGGCTGTGGCTAGTAATACGTACAGTGTCACTAGCCAATTTGACTGCCAGCTTATTCCTTGGTATGACATACGCATCATAGTAGCCTATGTTCTGTTGTTTGCCCCTTGTGTATCAATACTTGTATTGTAAGTTCAAGAAAAGGATCAATAACTCTCAATATACTTCCATGTAGAAAGCTAGGCCTATACACTGCTCTTGCTTTAACACGTAGTTAAAAGTACACTATCAAGATAAAGAAGAAAAAAAACAATATAAAATCTGTGGCTGGCTAGTGGAATACCTGAATGGCTAGTGACTTGGGAAAACCACTAGCCATAGTGGCTGCTGGGTGAAAAAGTTAATGTCAAGCCCTGGATACTTGGATCGTGATGATGGGCAACTGTTTACATGTTTTACCGTAAACAGCTTAGGTGGCTGATTTGCTAATAGAGGCTGTTGAAGTGTTTATATTTTGAATACTCTGTTTGTGTGTGTGCGCGCGTGCGCGTCCGCGTGTGCGTGTGCGTATGCATGCGTGCGTGTGTGTCTGTGTGTGTAGTATAGCCGCCTCCTCTCAAGGGAGAGGTCATTAGATACCGCTCCATTTTCACCCACGTGCACGTGAGCTGTGTTTATGTCTGTATTTTCCTCTGCGTGCCAGTAAGAGTGCACGTGTGTGTGTGCATGTGTGTATGTGTGTGCGTGCACTGTATGTGTGTATGTGTGTGAATTTGTGTGCACATCTGGATGTCTCTGTGTAGGTGTGTGTACTATACAGTATGTGTTCTGCTGTGGATGTGTGTGCAGCATACTGTAGGATGTGTGTTTGTGTATGTGGATTTTGCGCACACTTGGATGTCTGTGTACGTGTGCACCGTACATATATGTCTGTATGTTTTGCACATTTGGATATCTCTGTCTGCATGTGTATAATTTGCACTTCTGTGTGTGTGTGCCCGTGCAGGCGTGTGCGTGTGTGTGTGTGTGTCTGTGTGTGTGTGCGTATGTGTGTGCGTGCGTGTTTGCATGTGTGTGTGTGTGTGATACGTCATTCCAGCTCCCCGCTTAGCTTAGTGGAGGGCATGAATAATTTCCCAGCTCCTCAGACGCTAGAGAACTGAACTGCTCCATTTTGAAAAATGCATTTGTTCACAGGGAGAAGCACAAGCACAGCACAGGGCAGGCAGGAAGGCAGGCTATGCCTCAATGCACAGTGCACACACCGGATTTAGAGGGAGAGTTATAGTGCTCAGAGCACGGACCACACAACACTGACCTGACAACTCACCGGGCAGAATAAGACATCTTGCCTTTCCCCCTTTTTTATTTAGTTTGACACAGAATTATTCTTGACAAATGGGCAAAACGTACACCTTGATTTCTTTTTACATCTACTCTGCAGCTACACAATTCAAACAGACCTACCTATTAAGGATGATGATTGATGGTTTTATCCAACCACAACACACAACAAAAAGAACCAATTCGTGCCATTCCTTCTTTCTTACTGACATAGCTGTTCTTGACAAAATTGGTAAAATATACAGTATACCTGGATTTTTTTGTCTACTATGTTGTCCCACAATTCAGATAAAGCCACACAGTACATATTAAGAATGATCGACACTTTTATTCTGCTCTGAACTGAGGCACTTCAGCTAGCCTTTTTCTGAGGTGCCTGAGTTCAAAATATTTGGTTGAGTTTTTTCCCCGTCCCACAATTGCCTCTCACTAGGTTGTAAATTACAGTGATTAAAAGAGTGTACCCTGCCTGAAATGCCATCTCTCCTTAACGAGATATGACTCAGTGCAGCCAGTTAGCCTACAGGACCTTAGAGTTTGTGTGTGTGTGTGTGTGTGTGTGTGTGTGTGTGTGTGTGTGTGTGTGTGTGTGTGTGTGTGTGTGTGTGTGTGTGTGTGTGTGTGTGTGTGTGTGTGTGTGTGTGTGTGTGTGTGTGTGTGTGTGAGAGAGAGAGAGTATGTGATAGAGATGGTGAGACAGAAGGAGATGAGGGAGAAAGAGTCCTTGCTTGCTGTTCATTGTGTGTGTGTGTGTGTGTGTGTGTGTGTGTGTGTGTGTGTGTGTGTGTGTGTGTGTGTGTGTGTGTGTGTGTGTGTGTCTGAATGTGCGCGCATGCATGTGTGTGTGCATGCTCACACCAATCTGAGTGAGAATGGGTTCGGTGTGTGTGTGTTCCGTTTGCAATCGCGACTGAATCGTGTAGGAGGGAGGGAGGCAGGTGTGTGCGTGTGTGTGTGTGTGTGTGTGTGTGTGTGTGTGTGTGTGTGTGTGTGTGTATGTGTATGTGTGTGTGGGCGGAAGGGCACACTCCACTCTGGAAGGAAGCGAAACAGTAAAAAAAAAAAAAAAAAACAGCGGCAGTCGAATGAAGCCATCAAGAAGCATGCAGTGGCCAGTGCCAGCCTGCCATCGTCATGGTAACTACCGTCTCTCTCTCTCTCTCTCTCTCTCTCTCTCTCTCTCTCTCTCTCTCTCTCTCTCTCTCTCTCACCTGGTACTCGAGGTGCTGCAGCTCCTCCACATCTCGCGGTGCGTTAGGCAGGTACTCGTACCGGGCCCCCTCCCGCAGCTCACGAGGCAGACTCATGTGATTGTAGTACAGCCTAGAGGGTGGATGGAGAGAGGAGGGGTGGGGGGGCTCCAAAAATTAAGGTAATAGTGCATATAATTCTTTTCTTCATGAACATGAGAGTGCTCACTATCAGATGCACACTAAGTCTTTGAGAGGATGGGCACGACAACACTGTCAGAAATTCTGGATCTCAAATGGTGCACTTGTGCTCTTTGGTGTTCGTGTTTCAGTGTGCACATTCATTACGCACTGAAACATAATGCCCGAAGTGTACAGGTGCATCATCGGAGACACAGCTACAATCTCAGTCTTGTACAGGAAAGTTTGTGAGATTATTTATAATTAAGCCTACTGCATATCATCAATGCATACATACACAAAGCTCAAGGTGTGAGAGGGTAGGAATATTTACAGTACAGCACAGGCCGTAGGCTTTGTGAAATCATTTACAATCACAGAGGAAAATCTAGACTGCTACCAATGATGCAATTGAAACTAAATATGAGTATATTTCCCCCTTTTTTTGCTGTGTGCCAGTTTGCTACTTGGAGAGTTTGCTCACAGCATAGGTCCGCTGACCTTGTTCTCTGGATTATCCACAACCAGACAGAACAAACACATCACAACAACCAACAACTAAGAAGTTTTCCTCAGTGACACATACAGTAGACCTACTGTTTAGTCTTTCTCACTCTTAATCTGTTAAGAAAAAGGTCTTAACATCTCAGCAAATACAGATAAAGTGCATTTCCTAGTAAGACGTTTACCTACAATAACAGATGTCTGCAAAAAACAACATCAGCAGGAATAGAGCTTATGAATTAAGCATTCTGTACACATCGCACCACCAAAATAACTTTCTGCAGTGCGGGATCATTTGGATGCGTTTTTGCATCCATGTGGCGTTCTGCTTGTTAATAATTGATGGTGGCAGTGTATTCCCTGAACTGGGGTTGGTGTATGTTTAATTGGATTTCACAGGTGAACGCAAAACTAGGGCGCGAATATTCCCTCCATTCTGACATTTATTTGTGCTGAAACAGCGGAGATGATAGTTCGTGCTTTTCTCAGTAAATGTAACTGTCTTAATGGTCGTTTTACCTTCAAATGAACAACATGCGAGAGCATAGTTCTATACATTTAATGTTGTGTAACATTTTATCTCTCAATAACAGTTTGCAATGGATAGAGTTGTTAGATATTTCCGTTGTTTACAACTGACAACATGACAGATGCCATGAAGCGTTTAGGCCCTTTTACACTTTCAAACAAATCAACCCAATACAATTTCAAAATGTAAAGTCATCATCATAAACATGATTATATTTATTCTAAATCATGTATCCCTCTTTTTCACTCATTGTAATCAGTGTTTCTGCAAATCACTGTTTTGCTGCTGCCTTCTTTGAAAGCTATCTGTCTATAATAACACGAGACACCTGCCTGGGTATTTGTGCAGAGCGAAGTGAAGTGCGCATCTGTGTGTGGGTAATGTATCGCTACCTGTTTGTTGTTTGGCAGGTGGTACAGGTGCCTGTGTGTGTTTTTTTCCCCCGCACGTGGGAGAGCACGTTATCGTCTGTGAGTCAGTATGGCTGACAGAGAAGCCGAAAGGGGGTGGACAAAGGGGTCAGTTCTCCCGAGCCCAGGGAGACGGAGGGCCCAGAATCAGAGGCGGAACAACTGTACACAGGGTCCCAAGGAAAAACACTGATATGGCCCACCATACGGCTTGCCAAAGTCATAATAGGGCCCCCACCACCAATACGGGAGGGCCCTGGGCCCAGGGGCAAATGCCCTGCTCGCCCCTCCTATAGTTCCGCCCATGCCCAGAATTGAGTCCTCATAACATTGTATGTATTGAGTGGGAGTGCCTTTCAGATAACTTTGTCCCGGGCCTGGCTAAAGCTGTGAGTCAGTATGGCTGTGAATATACACCTGTCTGTCTCTGACATGTAGGAGTACGACTTCATATGGAAGTGTGAAGACGACACACCTGTCTACAGCACTCCTTTAAGGGCCACTGGGTTATGTCCTCAATTGAGAGGATATTGATGTAGCCTGGCGACGCCATCCTATGTACTCCACCCAAAGATTTTGGCTCCGCACCTAGTCTGGCAAAACCCTCCTAGCTCGGTTCGCTCACTGTTTAGCCAATCAGCAAACAGTTGAGAGTGGTGACACAGAACTCAACCGCAAAGTCCGTTACTGATTGGTTAAGGTAACACTATCCACACTTTTGTTTTGTTATTTGTATGCTTTTGCGACACTATATCGTAACAGTCATGCTAATAAAGCACAATATGTGTTCTAATTTGAATTCAGAACTCCAATGAATTTAAGTGGCAGAGTAAGATCAGACCATCTCCCACCCTCCACGTAGACGGATTCCTCTTAGCTTTCGCCAGAAAGTCAACAGTCGGCTTTCGTCCAGGCTAATATTGATGCATGCACTTAGATGAACTTTTTAAATACACTTTACTTTACTTCACTGTTATCTGTCATGTCTTGCTCTTTATGTCAGTCTGTAAAATGTCAGTCTTGTATATGTCTGTCCTGGCATGGTATAGAGAGAAAACGTAATTTCATTTCCCTTGTATGTCTTGTGCATATGAAGAAAGTGACAATAAAAGCTGAGTGTCATGTACTAACTAGCATTGGGTTTGTGACATTGGGTGCCATGGCATTCAGAGAAACAAATGACACCTTATGACAACAGTCAAACCTCAATAATGTGTCAGTGATGTTCCTGACATGGGTTATGTCATTCTTATGACTGTTAGATGACACCCTTTTGTAGAAGTACTGTATGTGTTACCAGCAATCAATCTTACACTGTCACTCATTGGGTCTTTACAAAAAACTATTTACAAAAAATAAACAGCTACAGAGGACACTCATCTGCTGAATTGTCGTCAGCTTTTCATGACCACTGAGAGGAGGGATTTAATCACGTACACAGCAGTCTACACAACACTGATTTGTGACATTTCTCTAAATGTCACTGATCTGTGTTGTACTGTACACACAATTTGCATTACGTTGCAACCCCCTGGAGCTCAGCGCTGCCTCTTCTCCTCAGCAATACATGCAGCCTGCTGGGGGTGAGGTGAGCTCTCTCAGTAGGTATTTATAGTAATATAACGAGGGAGATGCTTATGTCGGTGAGTAAAGAGTACCACCCCGCCTAACAAACCCAAATTTAATCACTGAGTGATCCACCTTCAGGGGTCACTGTGGCGCATTGGGCTACTGCCACCCACATATGGACTGGCACGCCCATGGGGACCCAGATTCGAGTCTGGCCTGGGTCATTTCCCAGCCCTACCCCATCTCTCTCTCCTGCTCATTTCCTGTCTCCTCTCATTATAAAGCCCCCCTCCTCAAAAAAAGGAGTGCTCCCCCTCCTTACGAAACCCATTGAAGACTTGCCTGGGAAATCCCATGCTGCATTGCACAATCATTCCGATCTGGAAGACAGCACGGATGCACTAATGCAGGGGTCCCCAAACTAAGGCCCGGGGGCCGGATGCGGCCCGCCACGCCCTTTTCACCGGCCCTCCACCTCTCTGCACCTCACCATTTGCCCAAAGAAGCAATCCTTACAGGAAAAAAATGATGATAAAATATATTTTTATTTCCATTTCTATTGTATCACTCATAAACCTTCAACCAACCATTTTTCTAAACTTTCCTTGCTATTTTTACGTGGTTGTTGGAAATTAATAGGAATACCTGTGGCATTTCAAATTGAAAAACATGTGAAGTACTCACTTCTTTTCCAAATCACTTGTTATGATGAACTATTTTGTGCTAGAAATTATGGCTATAACAGGCAGTGGCCTAGTATACAGCCCACATGATTGATCCCGGCCCCTGATCACTGTCAGGAACGATAATGTGGCCCCCAGACAAAAAAGTTTGGGGACCCCTGCACTAATGTAATATGTTATTCTACACCAAAAGTGGGGTCCTAAGCTAGGGAGCCAATCAGAGAGCAGGGAGGGGTGGAAAGGCAATGACACAAACTACTAGACAAACGAGAGATTGCAGTTTGTTTGAATAGATACAACTGACACAATTAGCTATGGGCTACGTGTGCCAGATGATGCATTCATAACGCCCAATAAATGGCCATGGGCAATCATAAACCACACCTTTCCTACAAGACATTGCATAGGTAGTCTCTGGTTTTAACCAGGCAGGTGTTTCCCTCTCCTTGAACAATTTAAGCAGCGGCCATGCCCAGTGGTGTGCAAAGACATTTTGGGGGCAGGTGCTGGCCAGGGGCCATGGGGCATGTGGAACTTCTGACTGCCTTACTATATCGAGGCATTATTATCACCCACTTTTAATCATCAAGCTTTGCTAGATGATCATGTCAAGCGTCAAGCTTTTCTAGATGACGTGAAAAACAACAAAAAAGAGCTTTCAAAAAGGGCAGTTTTTGCCCAGAAGGGCAAAGGGGCAGGTGCTTTAGCACCACCTCATCCCTATCTGTGGTCATGCCAGTGTAGAGGTTCAGTTCAGTTTCAGTTTCAGCGGTGTGATGGCGGTGGTGGTGTACGCACCTTTCCTGGTAGGGGTGGCTCCGGGGCATGGTGGAGGCTGTCACCCCGCAGCCCAGCCCCCTCAGCGGGTCCCAGGGCCGCTCAGTCTGCGTGCTGCAGTCGGAGGTGTGTTGGAGGTGCAAGCTGCGGCCGCGTCGGTGGCCCTCCAGCTGCAGCATGATGGGCTGCTCGTAGCTGGCCAGGATGCGGAGGGCGTCCCGCTTACGCAGGTGGCTCAGGTCCCGGCTGCTCACCTGAGGAGGGGCAGAGGGACAGAGCACAGATGGTTAAGCAAGGCAATTTTATTTGTATAGCACATCTCATACATACTGTAAATGCAATTCAATGTGCTGTACAGTACAGTAGGATAAAATTATGTAAAATAAAATAACATGAAATAAGAGAGGACGGTAGAGTAGAGAAGATAAGAGGATAGTAGAGTAGAGGAGATATACTTTACTAGGAGAGAAGAGGACAATAGAGTAGAGAGGTGCCCAGCATCATATTCACATTACATCACACAATAATGGCAATAAGAGATGGCAGCCTGGCCCCATTGCCAGTGCCTGATGCATATGATATTGTGTGCTTGGCGCCACCCTCAGGTGACCCAAAACACAGCCGGCAGACACACAAACAGACAGACAGACACAAGACTTGTGGCACAGAGTCATCAGTGAAGTATTGGTGTTGTTTGCAAGAGGAGTTACAGGGACCAAGTCTGCTTCAGTAATCTGCCCTGCTTCACCTGCTTCAGTAATCGATCATACATAATCATATCATATTATATCGTACTTACTGTAAATATATTATTTAAACAGGATCTTGAGCTGTATACTACCAGCCCTTCTCATTTCAATCTCTGAATTTTAGCGTCTTGCTTTGCTATGTTGAGAAATGTTAACATGTTTAGGCTTTGCTATTGTTTCAAACAATTCCATATATCTTATTCTTTACCCAATCAGTAATACCTGTATGTGGTCATGACATGCAAATAGCTTGGCTGTAAGCCTGCCTATGCATTATTTTTCAAATGTATAGGATGTCATACCAAATATGGTGGATAAGAGGAATATACTTCAGGCTCTTTCCAGGATCCATGTGATGTCAGGTGAACGCCCCTTCAGGAGACGAGTGATTAGGAGACCTTTGGAGTCTTACAGTTTAGAATCAATGGAGTCCCCTTAACGCTGTAGATGGCGGTAGCGCACAACTTGTGCAAGCCACCACCAAATACCACTTAAAGATAAGACGAAGGAGGGGACAACACCCCCTTGGAAGACCAAACTTGAGCACACTCTTTTGTGTTGGGTGGGCGGAGTTTGAATCCTCTTTCTTTAATCTACCCTCTTTGTTCATATAGTAGCTCACAAATAATCTGGCCAGGAAAACAATCTACAACATTTCAAATTCCCCCGAAAAAGGGAACCAATCAATTTTGAGCATTTCCAAAGGCTCCATGAGGCATGTTTAAGGCAATGACACAAATTCATTCAGGTGAGTGAAGGAATGTGTTGTCTAACTGATTGAAGCTTCAATCGGTAGCATACACAGGCATTTCATGACCACAAGCTGGACATGCCCTTAGCATCTTCCGCAGAGAAATGTTGTAGAACAGTGGTTCTCAACCTTTATTGAGCAAACGCCCCCTTGACCTCATTATAAGCCTCCTAACGCCCTCCTTGACCTCATCATAAGTCTGCCAATACCCCCCTTAATATTGAAAAATTAAAAAGACTAATGCACACCAATGGCAACTAAGCCCCTGCCCCCACTCATCTGTATCCTTCTCAACGCCCCCCTGGGGCTCCCAAACGCCCCCTGGGGGGCTGTAGCGCCCCCGTTGAAAAACACTATTGTAGAAGATTGTTTGCCTGGCCAGACCAAAGTCTTAAGGAGACTTGCCGTTGCAATAGCCAGGCTAGACGAACACCCCCTTTGTTCCCTGTCTCACAGGAATATAATTATTTTACCTGTGTAAGAGTGATTCTACGATTCGACTGCGCTTTTAAGTCCATGGATTTTATTTGCCAATTCTATGCTATGCCCAACAAAATAAAGGCATTTTAATTACAAACAAGATGAGTGCCTTGGTATTTCTAAAACTTTTTTGATATCCACAGTGTAATTGAATCTTGAAAAAATACGCCACATCGATTACTTGCCGCATTTAATTGCCCTGCCCCTGCATTGCGATGCATTGCCGAATTGATTATTGTTGACACCACTACAATCCAATGTTGCATATTCCACATTATCTGGGTTTTCCTGTCCAATTCAACCCTAATTGCCCTAATTATCAATCACCTAGTTGGTTTGGACAAGTAAAACCAGGTCATTTGAAATATATAGCACTGGATTTCCACCACTGGCCTACTGTACTAATGTTGTGGTGCTCTGTATCCCTAATCTTCTTCCTCCCTTCTAACTGGCCTTTACCCCTTCATAATGTACTATTTACTCTGTTAAAATACCTATAACCTCAAGTGGATGAACCATGCTATAAAACATTTTCCATCAGAGTTTGGGCCTAAATTATGGCCACCAGTAGTTCTCCTCTGCTGTAGCATTAATAGTGGCGTCAACAATGATCGATCCAGAATCGATCCGGCAAGTTCCAGAATTGATCCGGCGAAGTTTCAATTACTTCCATGGATATTTCGGGAGCAAAGGAATGTTAAATTAAATAAAAGCACTTCAAAACATTGCAAGACTGATACAGACTGATACAGAAAACAGCCAATAAATTGTTGCTCAGTATCTGACTACTTGTATTGCCTCATCATGACTGATTAATAATTTGCTCTGCTTTCAGTAGAAATGTAATGCATTGCAATGCATTGTAGAACTGAATCGGATCGGATCACATAGAATCAAATCGAATCGAATCGCTACCTCCCTATTCGTGATCGGATCGTGAGGGCAATGCCGATCCACACCACTAAGCATTAATATAATTGGATATCATCGTCATCATCATCATCATCATCATCATCATCATCATCCTTTACCACTTCATAATCGGTATTTACTCTGTTAAAATACCTATAACCTCAAGTGGATAAGCCATGCTATAAAACATTTTCCACCACAATGTGGGCCTAAATTAGCCACCAGTTCTCTGCTGTAGCATTAATATAATTGGATATTGACCACATTGAGTAAATCATCATCATCATCATCATCATCATCATCATCATCATCATCATCATCATCATGAAATATGTGAAATGTGTTATACACCCTATCAGACCTGGAAAGTCTTTGGTCCCGAGTAGAGCCTGATGGGTGTGATTTGTGCTCTGTGATGCTGCTGGGTTGTTCAGTCCCTCAGCAGTCACCAGTTAACACTTACAGAGGTGGGGTTATTTTATCCTTTGAATAGAATACAGTAGGTACATGCTCTACTTCAGAGCACAAAAAGTACATGAATCACAGCCCTTTTGAATTATTTTTCCACATGATGACTGAAGGCTACAACAGTGGGTACTGCTTCGTGGCCTCTGAATTCATGTTGCACAGTACTGTACTGCCGTTAACCCAATAACATGCATAATTATGAAATGTACAGCCTGTTTGGAGTTAAATTAATATGAAAAGGCTTGTTGAGCTCAGATTTTAAAAAAGGACCGGCTTGCTTACTTTTGTGTGTCCCATGTATTCCCATATTTAATTATAGAAAGAAAAAAGGAGGTCCACATTCGAAATAGACAAAAACAGCAAGCAGTATTACAATGTGAAGACCGCAAAGGACACACAATGAACCATACATCAGGCAGCAGCACCAAAATAGGGCCATTGAGTAAGTAGCCTACCCAGCACTAGGCCAGGAAGGATGATGGAGGAGGAGACATGCCTGAATGTGTCACCTCCAAAACAAGAGTTGCCCTGCGTACCAAAGTCAAACCCCATTTGGACAGGACAAATTAAGCCTCCCATTTTTGCACTGGGGGAAGTTTTATTTAAACCTCTCCTCCATGGAACAATGGTAGCTACTACCAACTCTCTGTCTCTCTCTGTCTCTCTATCTCTCTCTCTCTCCATCCATCTGTGATGTCGGGTGAGTCATGTGATTTGGAGGTGGGATGGAATTGAGTGTCACTATTTTTGAATTTGAATCCGAGAAGCTTCACAAGCTCCATCGAGCAGTAGTCTGCATCTATGCTTATGTTACATTCTAAAGATTATAAAAATAATTCCTCTGTCCTCTGGTCATATTTCACAGCGTCAGGGTTTGTCTCCGCCCTGGATACTTTGCCATTTGCAGTAGCAACCTGCCAACACTGACAGGGCCCCCCACACGGCCTGCAAAGGCCCTAATAGGGCCCCCACCACCAATATGAGAGGGCCCTGGGCCCAGGGACATGCCCTGCTTGCACCCCCACCCCCGGCTTTGCCCTTGCTGGGCACACAGCAATACATGCAAGCAGGGCCGTATTACCGACCGGGCGAATGGGGCTGGCGCCCCGGGGCCCATGGATCCAGGGGGCCCAGGGGGGCCCAACAACAAAACAGATACCGATATCGATGCTGATTGCGATAGAGGCCTCTATTCTAGGATCTTCTTTAGTTGTACTTCTTTAGTCTATAAGGGTTAACTGAAATGGGCTGGGGGGAGTGACAGCAGAGGGCCCTCGGCCACAGGACATAGGAACCAGAGGGCCCCTGGGCCATGTCGTACAGCAACCAGAGGGCCCCTAGGCCACGGAGGACGGCAATCAGAGGGCCCCTGGGACACGGGGTAAGGCAAAGGGCCCCTGAACCACGGGATATGGCAACCAGAGGCCCCCTGGGCCACGGGGGACGCAATCAGAGGGCCCCTGGGACACGGGGTAAGGCAAAGGGCCCCTGAACCACGGGATATGGCAACCAGAGGCCCCCTGGGCCACGGGGGACGCAATCAGAGGGCCCCTGGGCCACGGGGGACGGCTATCAAAGGGCCCCTGAGCAGAAAGAGACTTCTGCAGGGGAGTGTGGGGGGTTGGTTTGGTATGGGCTCGGAGCGGGAGGGGGGGCCCTTGCAATCTCCTTGCCCCGGGGCCCAGACCCACCTTAATCCGGGCCTGCATGCAAGCATTCCCTAGTCCTGAGCCAGAGACAACCTTTATCTGTGTTTCAACCAGAAACTGACAAGCTCTAAATTCATTCCAATGAGGGGTGTGAGGGTCACATAGCAGATGGGCAGATTATGAATTTGGCAATCATAGTAAGGTGCATTCCCTATGCAGGGTCATCAGATGTAAAAATAAATAAATAAACAAAAATGGAAACAGTGCCAGTGGTATTAAATGAGCCACAGTGTACACGTTGAATACATATGTAATGTTATAATGACTATTTATAATGACTATTTGATACATGGACTCTGCTATCATAAAGCATATCCTGTTCTGTATGTGGATGAGCTATCTTCAGAAGTGAGTAAATTCCAATGGGTAGTCATTAAATATTTCATATGAACTCTGTTGTACAAGCTGCATTTCTAGAGAAATGTACTTACACTTTCCACGATTTGGTCAAATTATAATTGAGTGGCAGGCCAGGCTACGTCCATCATTGACATTATACAGACATTTTTAGTCACTGCTACTGTATATATATATATATATATATATATATATATATATATATATATTAGGGCTTTTTCTACCTCTATCCTTGACAGGACAGTGGAAGAGCGACAGGAAATGAGCAGAGAGAGAGAGAGACGGGGAAGAATCGGCAAATGACCCGTGCCGGAATTGAACCCGGGTCACCGGCGCAGTAACCCAGTGCCCCACCGCCACCGCTAAAGGCCACGGTAGGGCCCTACAACCCTGTCTCTAACAGGGGAAGAGCATGGGACCAGTGAGCCAGCCAGCCAGCCAGCGGCCACCTGTACCAGCAGCAGCAGCAGCAGCAGCCGCCCTCCCTATAGTGGAGTGTGTAGTAGAGTACAGTATGCCGACCTCTCCCTCTCCTCTGGAGCCCCTCTGGGGAGGAAGTCCAGCCAACAGTGGCGGCGGTGGGAAGGGATGTGATGCCATGCACACCGCGTCCTTAATGGAACACTGCTTTTCCCAGCCGCACCGCACAGAACAGCAGAGAGAGAGAGAGAGAGAGGGAGAGAGATAGAGAGAGAGAGAAAGAGAGAGAGATACCCCCGTCCGTCTGTCCTCCGTTCTTTCCCTGCTTCCGCTGCGCTGGCCGTTCATAATGACACAAGCGCGCGTAGCATTTTCATAACTAATGTACATCACTGGCATGACTCATGCCCCTGAGACAGCCCATCGCACCCAGAGAGAGAGAGAGAGAGAGAGAGAGGGATGGGGAGGGAGAGAGCAAGAGAGAGAGAGAGAGACGGAGACACACAGAGAGAGAGAGAGAGAGAGAGAGAGAGAGATGAGGAGGGAGAGAGAATGAAGAGGGAAAGAGGAGAGAGGAGACTAAGTGCGAGTGTGAGTGTGTTTTTCGTGCCCTAATGTGTAAAACTGCAATTTAGGAAAAATAATCATGATGTCGTCATTTTGTGATGTTGACAAATGTGAGAGAGCAGATGGGCAAGGGTAGGCAGTGGCATACACGCTTGTGTGTGTGTGTGTGTGTGTGTGTGTGTGTGTGTGTGTGTGTGTGTGTGTGTGTGTGTGTGTGTGTGTGTGTGTGTGTGTGTGTGTGTGTGTGTGTGTGTGTGTGTGTGTGTGTGAGAGAGAGAGTGACTGGGTGACTATGTGTATACTTGCACATGCCTCTGGACAATCTCAGGCGCTCTCTATTTTTTGTCCCTGATTTCTTGTGACACGCTAACCCCACCAGCAGGACATGCTCCGCGAAGCACGCACGCACACACACACACACACACACACACACACACCCTAGCATGGCTCTAACGCAGCCAAGCACACACAGACACACACACACACACACATGGCCCTAACAACCATGCTCTCACACAGCCCTAGTGTAACTCTCACACTGCACTATCAAAGAGCCAAGCGCATATGACACACAGCCCTCACATAGCCTTCACACACACACACACACACACACACACACACACACACACACACACACACACACACACACACACACACACACACACACACACACACACACACACACACAAACACACACACACACACACACACACACACACACACACACACACACACACACACACACACACACACATACACACACACACACACACACACACACACACACACACACACACACACACACACACACACTGCCATAACGTCAAGCATGGCCTCTTGTCAAGCCAAACACACAGAGAGGAGCCTAAGTTACACAGCTCTCACACAGTCAACCGCACGCCGTCTAACACAGTAAAACAGAGCGCTGTAACATGGACACACTCCTCCTCACACACATGGACCTCACACAGTCCTCTGCTGTCATACAACCAAACGCAGAGGAGCTTAAAGGTGCACTGTGAAATATTTGTAGAAGGTTATTTCCAGAATTCATGCTGCCCATTCACAAATGATACCTTTTTCATGAATGCCTACCACCACCATCAAATTCTAAGTATTCATTATGACTGGGACAATTGCACTTTTCATGAAAAGGTGAATCATTGTCTACCATTTTTAATTTCCAAACTTACGGTACTTTGGTCATACTAGTAAATAGTTGTTTATTACTTAGTAAATATTCATGAAAAGATCAAATTTGGCAATAGGCAGCATGGTTTCAATGAGCAGTATAGTTGGAATACCTACTCTGGCCACCATCCTAGTGCAACTTGAAGTTGCATAGCTCTCACTAGGGCTCTAAATTTACACCTGCCACCGGCCAAATGTTGGTGAAAATTCCATTTGGGTAGTAGAATAGAACATTTCACTAGCCACTTTGACCCATTCATGAGAGTGTGTTTGGAGAGTAAGATTCAAATCTACTAGCCACTTTGACGGGTGAAATAGTTACTTTACAGTCCTGGCTCTCACACAGTCAAAGCACACAAACAGTAGCTTAGTACACACATCATTTAAAGGTGTAGTGTCACACCAGTGTGACAGGAATGTTTGGACAC
>NC_085870.1:46432104-46442104 GCF_034702125.1 Engraulis encrasicolus | reverse complement strand
AACAGAAGCAGAAGCCTCACTGAAGCCTCGGTCAAAACAAATGAGTAGGAAAAATATTATGGTCTTCAAACGATGCCTACCGACTGATTATACGTGCAAAAAATGAACGGAGTAACCTCTGTAACCTTGTTAATGGATTGCAAGATGTAGGCTAGTTGTTAGAGCTAGCTGAATTATTTCTGTGGTGCTAGCCGAACAGCTGTTTTACAGTCAGAAATTGGGAGTTGGAACTAGTGAATTCACAAATCAAGCAGCAACCACACAGAAAGTAACCAAAGACTTGGCTATCGTATCGTCATGACCATTGTTTAGTACGGCTTTCAGACTTGCTCGTCGTAACTTACGGGCATGGGTGGTGTGTACTTTTTTCGCAAATGCCTAGAACTTGAAGTTATTCTTTGACGTCAGTCTCTATATTTGGTGGTGGTCGGAAGCAAATTTGCGTGTTCCACGCGATACTCCAAACGTTTTCCATGACACCAACCAATCAGAGTAGTGGGAGGGTTCTATTGTGGGATCTTATTGGATAATGCTTACATCAACCAGTAGAAGGGCAGTCCTTCTCTGTTCCTCCATAAAGAGGCGAGAGATAACAACACGATCACAATTCAGCTGTGCTGCTAGTGGGGACAGCTTCTCCGCTCCAAATCTCCTGGACATAAGCCGAAGAATGCGCCTTTTGTTTGCTGCAAAAACAAACTTTTTGCTCTGCTAACGCGAACTTTCCACTTGGACGACGACAGTACAAGACTGACTTTCATTCATCGCTGCTTACACGCATAACATCTGTTGTCTAGTAGCACGTTGGCTACGGAAAGTTTTCTAAAACAGAAACGGCTGTTTAACCACAACGCCTTCAGAAATATTCCTTTAGAAAATGAATCACAGCTACGGAACCAAAGCTGAAATGGTGCCCGGCCCCGAAGTAACGGCTGCGGCTAATTTTGTTTCTAGACTGCTGAGGACAAGAGGCTATCTCAGCGAGCAACAGCTTCAGGTTTTCAGAGACTGTCTTCAGGAAGCATTATCAGGTGACTTTCTATCCTTGATACTTATTCCCGTGATATGTGCTGTATCTACATTGTCGTTTCCTAACTAAGGTAGCTTGTTGTTTTTTTTGTTTTGTTAAATCATACTTGTTGCTTCAAGTATGGGTTTTTGTTTGAGACGGCCTAAAGCCAGCTAGCTTGTTACGTGGCTACAGCTAACATGGCTATCAAAGGCTAGCTTTAAGATGCTAATGAGCTAGCTTGTGCGTGTTTGCTAATTTAACCAGGCCAGCTGGTTAGATTAAGTTAGCACTGGCTAGCAAACACACCTAAGAGGCTAGTCTCTCAACATACAATGGAGATGTTGAGCACAGTCTTGCATTTAGTAGTGTCAATGTAATGACCTGTATCGTTACTTGACGTTGTCGTCGAACGAACTAATTTTGATTCACGAGACATTTCCATCAGTTTGGTTGTCATTCGTGCAAATAGGCCGCGGATGCCGCCTAAATCGAATGGGCTATTCATTGGATACTGTCACAAAATGGTGTTGTGTACAAGTTGTTAATCTGGATTTTCTTTTGTTCGTCTCCAAAACAGAACATTACCAGCACCACTGGTTCCCCGACAGACCACAGAAGGGATCTGGTTACCGCTGTATCCGTATTAATCACGAAATGGACCCTATAATTGCTAAAGCTGCAATCAGGATCGGACTGGCTAGCGAGCAGCTGTTCGCGCTTCTGCCACGGGAGCTGACCCTCTGGGTTGACCCTTTCGAGGTGTCCTACCGCATCGGAGAAGATGGTTCTATATGCGTCTTGTATGAAGCGGAGCCCCCCGTCGCCAGCCCGGCCACCAACAACCGCAGTGCTTCCCCTTTTGAACAGACTTTAAATTGCAAAAATCGGTTTCTGATGGGTGGTCGCACGAGCCCTCCAAAAAACTACCTGATGACCGTGTCCAGCTAAGGCGAGAGACCATCGTGAGGCACTGAAGACTGGTGATGTGACTTGGTGTACGCTGTCGACCACCCTCGGTATATTGAGTAAATTCCTGGAATCTGGGCATCTGTAGATATTCTAACCCCTCTTTGTAATTTAACTTAATTATTTAAACGTAAACTGACATTTCAAAAGCACTGCTATTATTCATTGAGGAGTGGTCCCACTTGGCTCATTGCATTTAGTTAGACTTGGGAATATTGTCATGCGTTTTTTGCACTACTGGTACTTCCTGGGTCCAGTGTGCGTCTATCGACGATACATGCACGCCAAAATTAAGCTGGGACCTTGTACAAAACCATGAACACTGGGGCTGGCAATATTTCCTCTTGAGTGCAATGAGCCTATATACTTCCCACATTCAGGAACACACAAACAAGCTCAAAAATAGGCTAATTGGAGTGAAGGTATTCTCAGGCACCCAGTGATCTTTTTTTGTTTGGCAATGTTTTTCTTTTCTTTTCTTGTGTCAATCAAATGGGAGCGGAAGTTCACCATTTGCAGGGTGGACTGCTTGAGGTCCCATTAATAAGCACCAGCTGCATTTCTGTGTACCTCCTGCCTTAACTGTAATGTGACCATCTCTCGAGTCTTGAATAATGACTATTTTTATTTTGTTTCTTTTGCCAAACTCATTCCAATGCTGTCGTGCAATATTTTACAGTGTTCCAAAAAATGGGTTTGCTAATGTCCCTTTGAGCTGTTCTGAATCTTGAAATTTACTTCAATTCATTGTGATGATTTTCAAAAAAGCTAAGACACCAAGGCTTTGTTGGAAGGTGATGGGTTTCTCTCTTGTTTCCTTTTGGAAACAAATTGAATGTTTTTAAGGGAGGACTGAATTATTCTCTCCCCCCAGACTAAGTTGCTGTTATTGTCAAGTGAACTAATGCTGTGAGGTGGTTGGTTGCCAATGCGCCTGTTTTCACTGCCAGTGTGAGATGTTCTCATTCTCTGTAGCATTTTCTCCAACAGGGCTGTTGAGCAGCTCTGTTCTTGTTTACCTTTTTTTCTAGATGGAGATAAATGTAGTTTGTAAGCTATTTTAAGCACAGTATGCTTTCTAAATGTACATTCTTTTTAAAAAAATGACCTTGTGCATATATATAGATCTGTACAGTTTTTGGGCAGTTTTATTACAATAAACCTTTTATGAATTTTAATCTTGATTTCTCATTCTTATAATCTGAAGCAAACGATGGTTTAGTGCATTGCTTATGACCTCTTATCAACTGTTGTGAAGTGTTGACCCCAAACAGAGTTCCAAATAAGTTATTTTGCTGGAAGAGTGGCTGTTAGATGTACCCAAATATCAAATGAACCATAACCAAATGGTAATTTTGGCTGCACGAGTCACCCATTAAATGACGGGTTGATTGTGTTGCAAAGCTACAAGCTCGGAAATGAAGGCTAACAAAAGTTTGGTAAAAACAGGAAGTGGAACTTGCTCAGGGTGATATGGTGTTTGTAAGCCTAGTGCTATTGAAGGTGCCTGAATCTTCAAAGCACCTTTTAACTGCTGCCATGCTAAAACACATTCCCTGCCTTGATTAGACTTGTACCCGTAGACCAATAAAGATTACTTCAGTCACTAGTCTAGGCATGCCCCCTCAATCTGAATAAGCCCTGTTTAGTTTTTCGCTTTCACAGAGAGAGGCATGTCTGTTTTGGTGGGTTGCTGTGGCATTGGTGGTTTGCCTTTGTTCGCTAGCACTTGGCACCTTGCCATACATTAATGACTGTTTTGGACTTTTTCATTGCAGCTGTTGAAATGAAGAAATCGGACTTACATTAGCCATTTCACAGAGAACTAAGCCTGATTAATCTTATTAAACACTTTTGAAGGGAGACTGCCTATTGAAAGCTAAGGCTACTGGCGCCCATTTTGTGTGTCTTGTTAAGGTGCAGAAAGTGAGACATGAAAGATAAACTCATCAGGGTTTTGTATTGCCAGATATGTGGTCTGGTAAAGTCCCTGGATAAACGTGTCTGTGAGCACAACAAAACAAAAACCTAAGTTGGTAGTCAGGGTATTTCAGTAGTTCCTCTATAGTCATGCAAACAACCTATGCCAGGAAACTCCTATAAACGACAGGTTCCTGTGAAAATCAGCACCACATTAAAGCTAATTTGCTCGTTGTGGAGCTTGGCGCTGGACCACGTTTTTCAAGTTCTGTTTGTTTATTCAAGCAGAGCAGAAAGGGGCCTAAGGAAGAGGAGGCATGGCTTGTACATGAGATGAAATGGAGAATCAGGCCCATTCATATTATGTGAGCGAAAAAAGCCTTTTTTTTTGTCTTGATTTATCTCAATGTTTGCTGTTAAAACAGGAATTATTCTATAGACTTCCCCCTACCACAACTTGCTCATTGTTTGTGTGTGCTACAACTCTTACTCAAAACACACAAGCACCACTCTGAAGAATAGGTCAAGATGAGATGGCCCAAAACACAATACTTCAATAAATCCCTGGCGTACACTATTTTCCCAGCAACCATGTTCATTTGACGTTTGGGTCCTTAGTCTGAAGATAAACTTTATACAAAATACACACGCAAAAAACTCAGTTCTTAAAACATTGGAAACTGGCCACAAAGAGAGATACAAAAATACTGATAATTGCTTGATTTCTCACAAGCCCCCTAAATGGCAAAGGGAGAAGGACAGGGATGTATTTGAGCAGTGGCCTTGTTCTGTGATGGAGGAGGCCATATCTTCATTGACATGACAGAAGAAAAAGATCCCTTTCGTCTCCTGTGGTGGTTCTGAAGGCATGCTGCATGTGTGACTCCATTTCCATGAGAATTACCCATTAAAAAAAAACTCTTAAGACAGGGCACTTGTGGAGCCCATCACACACACAACCAAACACACACACACACACACACACACACACACACACACACACACACACACACACACACACACACACACACACACACACACACACACACACACACACACACACACTTACCCACCCCCAGCCCCATCCCCAGCACCCCTGCCCACTCCACGGTATGTGCCCAGCAACCCAAGAAGTTGCTGAGGGATGGGTGAATGGATGCGGGGCAGACCCCTATTCTCCCTCCCCGGTGTTGGCCCAGGAGGGGAGGGCCTGGGGCCCGCACGCTGCACGCGAGCCGCGGACAATTGGCACGGCTCTGCCGCCTCTTTTCAGCAAGAGGGGCATCTGGTGTTTTTGAGAGCGGGGCTGAGGGGGGTGAGGGAAGAGCGAGGCGAGGGAGAGAGACAGACAATAAAGGGAGGCTCTGCTCTCTTCATTCCTGGTCTCCTCCTCGCCCGCTCACTCCCCTCTCTCCCTCCCTCCCGCCTTCCCTCCTCTCTCTGTGTCTGTACCTCAGTGGCAGTAGCCAGAGCACCATCTGTCACCCCCCTACCCCCTCTCCCGAAACCCCCACCACCCACCCTGGCCCCAAAGTATCCCTGTCGTCTCTGCACTAAACTACCAGCAAAAGGCCTCATTCAGTATAGAATCTCCCCCATCCCTCCCTAAAAACAGAATGCCCCCTACACACCTCCTACACAGACACATACCCCCCTCATCTCTCGCTTCTCTTACTCTGAGGTGGGCCTAACTTTTCAGGCCGTGACAACAGCCTGTACTGGATTAGTGGAATGTCTTATTCAGCCCTTTCTTACCTCAGAAAGCTGCTGCTCGCACAAAACATAATGCCAGCCATGGAAAATTTCCAGGCTAAATCTCTTGTTGTGTTCAAGCGTATGTGCACACATGGGAGTGAGGCCTGGGCAATTAGTCTTAGTCGAAACTGTGTGCGCGTTGGTGTTCAGATCAGTCAGTGTAGCACAGGAGCCAAGGAGGCAGGCTGCCAAGAGAATGAGTCAGGCTGAAGGCTTATAAACTTTAAATCATCGTCTATATTTAAAGTGACACACCTCTTGCAAGCAGCCTGTTAAATCATGGGTTCCTATTGAGAGACATACTGTATTCTTGGTCTTATCTAGTATATTATATCTATATGATATTTTGTATGGCATATAGTCTTTGCATTGAGTTTAGAAGTTGCTTTGCAAGTTAATTGGAGTTGATTAAACATGTTTTATTTCATTTGTGAGTTTGCGATGTTTTGCAATGCTGTGTGAATCCTAAGGGGAGGTTGGTTACCTGATCTGTGGACAGTGATTATTGTTGAAATCAGGCTGTGGATTTTGACCACGAGGAAAACACTGAACTGGATTATTGCACGGCATCTGCATGGCCACCAGCATTGCTATCAAATTATAGCATAACTATCCACAAATGGCATTACGCCATTTATAGAGTCTGCAGGTGTGTGTGTGTGTGTGTGTGTGTGTGTGCAGGCACGCTGACAGGGGGGACAAAGGCGTCAGTTGTCCCGGGCCCAATGAGACGGGGGGCCCAGAAATGGTTCCCCATTACATTGGTTCAAGTTATTTTGTCATGGGCTTCGCCAAAGCTGTCAGGCCTGTGTGTGTGACTGTGTGTGTGTGTGTGTGTGTGTGTGTGTGTGTGTGTGTGTGTGTGTGTGTGTGTGTGTGTGTGTGTGTGTGTGCTATGTGTGATATGTGTTTATTTCAATGGGGTAATATGAAGACGTGCATTATTTTTTTTTAAAATCAGGACAGTTATGCCATTTTCCTGGACAGACCAGGAAAAACCTGGACGTATATCTGATTTGAAGTAGCAAAGAGCTTCAGTAGTGTATGCAACATACTGTGGTGGCCACAGTGCCTTATCATTATTGCCCTGACACTGACACATTTACAATCAGTACAAGTTGTTCACAGTGTCTCGGTGTCCCAAAAAGTTACAACTGTTCACAGACGTTTGCTCACGTAGACTTATGGTGGTTTACAACATTGAGTCATCTTCAATTTTTATGTAATCTTTTAGATTGTGCCCCGTTTGCTTTGAGCCTATTTCATTTTAGTTTGATTCGGCACACACACACCCAGACACACACTATGCACGCACGCACATGCACACACACGCACACACACACATATGCACACACATACACAGAGGCTTTGAGAATTGTTTTAACTCCAAAGCCGACTCTTATTGCAGATGGTAGAGAGATAGGAGTGGAATGCGGTCCAGGCCACGCTGTCAGCTGCTCCTCTCACGGTCTTCAACGCTGGGCCGAGTCTGTGTTAGTATTACATAAAGGCAGTTGCCATTCATTTCACTTCAGTATTTTCACTTGTGTATACTTGTATATATAAGCATAAACTCTGCTGAACTGCTTTTCTGTTTTACTTACTTAAAAACATTTTTTTAAATCTTTATATCAGTCTTGTTACCTAGCCTGGCTCTCATGCAGACCCTTCATGCATTTTCACTCAATTTCCATCTGTGTGAGAACCAGGTTATGTTATACCATGTTCATACTGAAGAAGTTTTTTTCTAAGGCTTTCTTTTACCTACTTTTACCAGTGAATCGGTTTCACTGCATTAAAATCAGTCTTTAGTTTTTTTTATACCATACTACTATACCATGTTCAGATTGCAAATGGCTTTTTTCCTTGGCTGTACTCTTAACATACTCAATAATGAGGCATTCCATACATTTCAGTTGCTCATAACCATAAACTATTCTGAATCGTTGGTTGTATTATTGTTTAAAATAAATCGTAGCGTGTTATTTCACCACCTTTACTGTAGACCTGGACAGGGTCTGGCTGTGTTTCTAGGGCATACAGTACATACTCCTCATCAGGGAAGCCGACAAGGGGGGGGCAAAGGGGTCAGTTGTTGTCCCGGGCCCAGGGCGACAGGGTTCCCAGAATTGGGTCCTCATTACATTGTCTGTATTGGATGGAGGGCCCTTTCGAATGGCTTTGTCCCGGGCCCTGCTCCTCATGCCTCTCCAATGAGGAAGTGCTGTTGGAAGCCCCATGAAGGACAGGGAAGGGGACGGGGAAGGGGACGTCTCTGGGTTGTCCAGCAGGCCTTCAGGGCTGCACGTTAGGGACATAAACACGTCTAGGTTTGTGTATACACTTGTTAATGGGGCTTGTCCGAAACAAGGCCGACAGACAGCGCAGTGAAAGAGCAAGCAAGTGAATGAGTAGAGGCTTGCTCGTCTCATGGAAGTCAGAGAGATGGTGTGTGTGTGTGTGTGTGTGTGTGTGTGTGTGTGTGTGTGTGTGTGTGTGTGTGTGTGTGTGTGTGTGTGTGTGTGTGTGTGTGTGTGTGAGAGAGAGAGAGAGAGAGAGAGAGAGAGAGAGAGAGAGAGAGAGAGAGAGAGAGAGAGAGAGAGAGACTGAAACTTTGGCCCTGTGCCATGTTACCAGGCCTTTTGGAGCTTTGCTGAGCTTCAGTCACATTCCTTCGTCTCCACACACAAACGCTCTCTCTCTCTCTCTTTCTCTCTCCGAGCTCCAGCTGCCAAAAGCACTCTGGCACTCTCAGGCAGGCTAGCAGGCAGCCAGGCAAGCAGGCAGATGCCTCAGCCCACACCGATAAACACCCATTCTGGCCAATGGGTAGAAGATAAGGCATAGCTAAAATAGAGCAGCTGCTATCTGAGTGATAATGGTATCTCTGGCCATCGAAGCGAAGCAGTAGAGAGACATGGCATGCAGCACACACTACACAGCTACCATGGTGGTGTGTGTGGTGGTGTCTTCTTTGCCTGCATGTCACAAAACCTCAGGATGTTTGCTCTTGCAGGACATTGATGGATTGTAGTTAAATTTTCGCTAACCCCCTTTTGTCACAAATACACATCGCTATCTATTCAGATCTGGTATGACCTGGTGGGGCACTTTCTCTGACTGTCATTGGCATTGCTTTTCCAAACATTGTGTGAGAAAAAAAGGAACTAGAAGAAAGAACTCATACTCATATATACTCACTTTGGACACCAAGGCAGTAAAAGATCTTGCGTGTGCAGGGAAATTCTGCTTCAAACATTCAGTAGCAGCATTGTTGATGATAGTGAAATGAATGAGTGTTGAAGCTCTTTTGCACAACTTAGTCCAAAAGAACTTTTGCGTAAAATAAAGAAGGTTTTGCTATACACTTGGTGCCTGTGGCTCATCTAGTTATGTGTGAGAGAGGTTGTTAATGACCAAACCAATCATCATGTCTTTTAATTTCATGCCGAGGGCAGTGATAGATCTGGCGTGTTGTTTGTGTCAGTTCTCTGTCAAACTCATCTGGAAGTACAGGTTCTGGCCTGCAGTCGTATTCATCCAGGCATCGTGTGTCAGGCCTGTGTTTGTCTTGGGGAGTGTAACATGCCTGCTGGCCTGGGAGGGTGAAAGGGAGGGCAGGCAAGAGCTTTGATCACAGGTGGAGATTGTTTTTCTTTTTTATGTGTGCTTTTTTTTCTCTCTGAGGTGTGGCAGGGCCAGCCTTGTGGAAATCTGTCGCAGAGACTTTGAGAGAAAAAAAAACGTAAGAGAGAGGACACAGAGGTCTCTGTTCTCTCTCGCTCTCGCTCTTGCTCTCTCTCTCTCTCTCTCTCTTTCTCTCTCTCGCTCTCTCGCTCTCTCACTCTCTCACTCTCTCTCTTGCTCTCTCTGCCCTGCTCTTTTCCACCACCTTTGACTGCTGAGTCTGAATGAAGTGTGAGGCCTCTGTTTTCTCCCCCCTCTCTCTCTCTCTGAGTGAAGCTTGAGAGAGAGAGAGAAGCCCCCCCCCAAACAACTCTTTGCCCTTTGACCTCCCAGCTGCTGAGGCCCGTCCAACTTTGTTTATAGACTCTTCTGGCCTGTGATTGGCCGACAGCTGTATCCAGGCAAGATCCCCATCTCTTTAAAGGCAGGGCAACTTTTTTTCCCCCTTTTCTACTCCCCGCCCTTCTTTTTTTCTTTTTTTCTTCCTTTCTTTCCCTTCCCCTGCGCTAAAACCCCCCAGAGCAAAAACCCCTGGCTTGTGCTGCGGTGTGGTTGTGCTGTATAGGCAAGGCTAATCCAATTATACAGCGGCTAAATTAGGAAGGGTAGAACGCAGGGAACGAAACAGGAACATACTTTTATGCTTTTCAGTCGAAGGAG
>NC_085870.1:46312104-46429604 GCF_034702125.1 Engraulis encrasicolus | reverse complement strand
CACACACACACACACACACACACACACAACACACACACAACACACTATGCCTTTATTTAGAATGCAGTGTGAGGGACTGGGAGTTAGGGAGGGAGGTCACCAGTTGGTCTGAAGGGTGGACCCCCTTTGTGGCCATTTGGCTAATCCTCAGGCCAGGGCTTTGGCTTGGGCTGAGGCCAAATGCATTCTCCCCCAATTAGAGCTGAAAAAAGCCATGGAGTTGGGGCTGTGTGCTGTGTGTAACCCCCCTTCTCTCCAATCTCTCTCTCTGTCACACAACGCGCACGCACGCACGCACGCACGCACGCACGCACGCACGCACGCACGCACGCACGCACGTACAAATGCACACACACAAAAACACACACATACTACAAAAAAATGTCCCCCATGGTCCCCCAAGACCTCCCCTCAGTTGATGCCAAATGAGACTCCTGGCAGACTGTTTTTTCCCTTTCCCCCCTTTAACTGGTCTAGACAAGAACAATGGCTCATAGGCCTATTTGATCTCACTACATTACATTTGTTTTTATCTGCATTTAAGCATTTGTGAGTGGAAAGATATGAGGAGATTTATGTCATTTTGTTTCAAACACATCTGTTGCTACTTGTTGCTTGCTGCTGAATATCTTTCCTCAAAAGAGTACATACGATGGCGCCAATAGTAAAAGGTTGCAAACCACGTAATATAGGCCTATCTGTGAAAATTCTCGTTCAAAGACTTACACAGAGAGAACATTTGAAGGGATACATTGAGTTTTTTTCTCTATCTTATCTTCAAACCTCAGACCTGAATGTTCAGAGTTCAGTCACAGAGACCAAAGGGCTACCATGTAAAAGTACTTAACTTACCACGTCTACCACAAAGTACAAGAATCTATTTATACACATAAAATGGAACCCAGGCATACGGCATTCACAACAGACACATGACATCAGTTGATGGTACAAAGGAGAAAAAGAGTATACTTTATTGGTTATTGGTTTACTTATTTCTCAGGAGCTCTGCTGGGGTCACTCATGCTGGGAAATATTTCTAGATCTCACTCACTTTTGTCTTCCCTCGCAACAGTTTTGTATCCCCTAGCAATATTTTTGCATTTGCGTTCCCACACAATTGTTTGATTTAACCATCTTCAACAAGCACTTAATGAAATGGTCGATTCTATTATTTTATTACCCACTGTTTTATTCTTTTCTTTTTCTATTTCATTCTGCTCCAATATTGTTGTCGTACAGTGGCAATAAAGACGTCTACTTGAACTACTTTTACTTCGAGCAGGTCTGAATAACCTATAGTGAAAGGAGACTTCTTGTTTGTTTTTGCTTGCTACAACCTCTGCAATCCTTTGAAATCTCACGACGATCTTAAACACTAGTGAAATATTTCTTTCTGTCAAATATACATCCAAAATAATCAATCGCTGGTTCCTACAGCCTGAATGTTTTGGGTTGGATTTTACAACCCATGGCAGGGCAAAACTTTTTTTCCTGTTTTACTTGAATGCTCTCCAAAGAATGCTCGTTTTTTGGGGGGCCGCCTATAAATAACACTTATTTTCCATCTAGCTCCCACCGTCAGCACGGAGCTTATAGACCACTCCACTTCCTTTTCCATATCGTCAGGTCCTCTCTTGACACCCTGAGCTACAGTAAGTGATGATGTTTACCTCCCCTGCCCTCAGTGGCGGGGGCCGCGGGGGTCGTGCTGGGGGCCCGCTGATCAAGGGCCCGAGGCAGGATATTCAGAAGCAGTGCTAACGACAGCCCCCCAGCCCCCCTCACTACCCCACCTCACACACATCACAACACACACACACATACACACATAGCCCCTACTCCCCACTCCCCACCTCTTTCTCTCTCTCTCTCTCTCTCTCTCTCTCTCTCTCTCTCTAAAAAAAAAACACACACACACACACACACACACACACACACACACACACACACACACACACACACACACACACACACACACACACACACACACACACACACACACACACACACACACACACACACCACCATCACCCTCCTCCCCTCTTTTTCCCTGTAGTCTTTGCCACCTCCTGAAGACTTTCCTCCCTGCTCCCTGTCCCTGGGTGGAGATGGCTGGCTGCTGGCTCTGCCCCCAGCTCTGGGCTGTAGTGGTGCTGGTCAGTGATTTATACCACACCCCCGTGCATCACAAAAGGAGGCCCCCGCTGCCTAGCCTACTAACCCCACACCATTCCTCTCCCCTTCTTGCGGTGGGTGTACCCCTCCCCTGCCTTTAAACCCCACATCTCACCCCCCCATCCTAACCTAACCTAACCCCACACCTCTCCCCTTCTTGGCCCCCACTGCCTAACCTAAAGCCCATACCTCTCCCCTTCTTGCGATGCCCCCACTCCAGCAGCAGTGCTAGTTATGGTGTATAGGGCAGAGAGATGGATGTAGGGTGGATGGTGGTGGAGTTTAGGGGGAATGGTGGATGAGGAGGAGGAGAAAGAGAATTAAGAAGTCGGTAAGGACTGAAAAGAGGTGGCCATTTTTTTTTTTTGGTGCAGACAATTGCCAAAGTCTTGGTGATAGTTGATTGTGGATGGTAGATGGGAGGGCAATTCTTCACACCTTGTTCAGCCTGGGAATCTAGCGATCACTTTCACATGACCTTATTGAGATTTTCCATGTGGTTTCATTCATGAGAAATGGCTTTTGATCAGAATCCCTTCCTCCCATTGAGCTGTGAGGCATGTTTTGTATGGACGTTTTTCTATTTCATATTTTCAATCAAACAACATTGCTCAGATGAAGGTTTATGCTGATGATACTAGTCATTACAGGGTATCTTGATCATTACAGGTTTTGAGGTAATCAACTTTGCTTGCCAAAAAGCTCTGATCCAACCTCTTAAAAAGTTACAAATCTTTTGTAACTTTTCCTATTATGTTCAGGCCAAGTAGCTCCAATTATGTCTTTATCAGCAACGCATCACAACCTGGCAATGGTTAATGTCCTACATTTGCGAATATCATGGGTACAGGGAATTAAGGGGTGCAGTTTGAAGCAACACACACTGGCAACTTTGGAAGACCTATAACGTTCTGGTGCAAACTCTTAAACAATCAGAGACTTTGTTCTTTCAAGTTTTTATTTTGTTGCTCATTCCGAATACGTTGTTCCCAGTTTTGTCTCTATAAGCAAAGTATCACCACTTGGCACCCGTTCATTTTTTACATTAGTGGATCACCTTAGAAGACAGCATTCGTCAGATTGCATTGATTTATTGTATTGCGTTTTATGCAGATACACTTCAGTTACAGGGGTATATACAGGGTATTACAGGGCACTATTTGAAGCAACATACACTGGCAGTTTTGCTAGAAAGTTGTGGTGTTTTTATTTTGTTGCTCAGGCCAAGATCTCCATATCAGCAAAGTATCACCACCTTTGTAAATGTGTGGACGACCAGACTACATTCATCAGACTGTATTGTTTGGGTGAAGTGTAATGCAGATACACTGTTGCTACAAGAGTACAGGGTTACAAGGTACTGACGCAACACACACTGGCAACTGCTAGAAAGTTCGCAACCTCTTAAAAAGACCAAGAGACTTTGCTCTTCTGTTTTGTTTCTTGCTCAGGCTCCAGCTCTGTCTGTATCAGTGAAGTACACCACCTGGCACCGGTTAATTGTCCACCAACATGATAACTCACTAACCTGTTGCATCGTGACCCGAGAGGCTTGCAGCCTCTGCAGCGTGTGTAAAAGCAGCCTGCCATAAAAACAAAAGTCCCAGAGCAGACAAACACGTCTCTGAGGGTTATTAAGCACAGATAAGGAAAGCTTTAGTAGGTGATTTTTATGATCTGATCGGATGATTTTAGCAGCTGTTTACTAGTTTTCCCGCTACCTACCCTCTGTCTGTTCTTTCTCCGTCTGCCTCTCTTGTTCCCCTGCTCTCTCTCTTTCTGTACCTCCCTTGCGTTTCCCCCCTTCTCCCCGCACTCATCCTCCCACAAAGCCTATATTGTTCTCTGTTGTGGCTGCCGGGAACCCAAGCTTGGAGCAGCTGCCGGTGTCCTGTCTATATGAGCGACCCGTCGAGATGTGATTCTCTAGGCTACTGAGCATGCGCACGCATGCGCACACCCTCGCGGTGGTTTTCGCGGGTGATTGCCCATCGAATTGTGAGACCGCAAGTTACGATACAGGATCCCCTGAGGCTGTCAACTTTAGTGACTCAAACTGTAGCCTATGTCATCCTGAGGTTACCACCAGTCATCCATAGTCTAGGTAGCCTAGGCTATAGCCTGTCCACCGACTGTCATGGACTGGGGGGAAAACGGGAAATAGCGTGGATCATTGGAAAATCTGCGAAATAGCGTGGCCTCGTACATTTGCTACTTTGTTGCCTAACCGTAATCGCTCACACACTCAGCCTCGAACATTGTAACATCGATCAGAAAAGACTATTTATGTAGAAAATTATTACCGGTATGTAGACTATTTATGTAGAAAAAATCGCCACCTCTAATTGAGCTGTCAAAATGCTCCCTCCACCCTTTTCACTCAAGAATTTGCATCGACTGCATTGTAAAATGCCTGAACATGGTAAGAAATGCACTGGCGTGGGGATGTTATGAAATTATGATTCCGGTCATTAAAAGACAGACATCTGCCAAAACAAAGCCACAATACGCTATCTGCTATCTGGGAATATCTAAACCGCGCTTGTTTATCCCCATAGCACATGATTTCATGTGACAATTTGCCTTGCGAGCCCACGTCGCATTGAAACCAAACCAACAGCAAATGACTGCATTAAACAACCCGTAGCCAGGCCCTGATCCCAAACACTTTCTCCAGTATTTGCGCAAACTCAACTCAGTCTCTTTCATATGGCACGTTTCTTAAGTTGCTCAAACGAGAGGCTCACGGTTTTTAGTGGTCAGCAGCCGCACGTTCTAAACTCCGCACGAAATAAACAAAGTAATGGTTATTAAAACAGTCCTACGTGGACCGATTGAAACGCCTTCCGCAGAAAATCAAGGTCGCTCATTTAGATGAGGCATCGCAAATCGATAGAACACCACTATCGAAAAGGGCGACCGGTCGCTCATCTCGACGAGGCAACACATCTCGACAGAACACCGGGATAAATCCTTCTATGCCGCCCCTGAGAGACGTGCAGGGGAAGGGGTGTGTGTGTGTGTGTGTGTGTGTGTGTGTGTGTGTGTGTGTGTGTGTGTGTGTGTGTGTGTGTGTGTGTGTGCGCGCGCAGGGGGAATGGATTGGGAAGTCAGAGACAGGGGATGGGAGGGGGAGTCGGGTGGCTAGTGGTCAGACTGAAAGCGTAAAAAAAGGACTTCACACTCGACCCCCTCCCCAGTCTTCATGCACCCCCCCCCCCTCGCCCATATCCTTTCTGAAAACACAACCTCTTGTGCCCTGCCCCCCCATCCCTCTCTCTCTTGCTCTGCCTCTCTCTCTCTCCCTCTCCCTTATCCACTTCCAAAACAACACCCCCACCCCCACCCCTGCCCTTCTGACTGTGGTGGCAAACCAAACACACTCACACCATGCTGCTGCAGCTCTCTCTTGCTCCGGCTACAGGCCCTGGCATGTTAACCCCTTCATGCCTTCCCTTCATGCCTTGCCCTGCTACTTTTACACACACACACACACACACACACACACACACACACACAAACAAAACACACTCACACACTGATAGTGTAACCAGACAGACACAAAGCATCGTGCAGGCCCGTGTGTACGCCCAAAACACAAAGATAACAGCGTTGTTTGTGTTCATATCATACTGTGTAACAGACACTGCTCTTGTTATCTATTTGAATAGGAAAAAATGGCAATGCAATGCAAACTCCCATGGCGGACTACAACTAACATGCAAATGAGCAAGCAGTTTTAGCCACTTTCTTAGCAGAAAGGTGAATTTAAATAGATACATAGTCATGAAAACAGAACATGAAACAAAGTCATACCAGCAGAAAGCCAGACATGCACACAACAATATTTGCCCAATACCCCTTGAGACTGTGTGTCATGTGGGTTTAACAGGAAGAGGGTAAATAAGGGTAATCAAACATAACATGAAGTATGGGACACACACACAGTTCTCTAGTCTGCTAGCTGACTTGGCTACCTCTGTAAAGTGAGCCTGCAGAACATGAAGGACCGTTTGGATCTTTCTTTGTGTCGGACTCAGGAGGTGAACTCAGGCAGAAGGGGACACCAGCAAAAAAAAGCGGTTTCCTATTTCCACTCCTACAACACATGAAAACAATGCACATTGTCCTCATATTTACCCGACCTCCTCTGATATCGGATACATTCTGTCATAGCCCGTCACATGTAGCTGCCATGCACATTATTCCTACACGTGATATTGTGTGTGTTGCATGAAATAGTTTGCATTTTCTGAATGGTTTTCATACCCCATAGTATAGCCTTATAATGCACACCAGTCTGCCAGTGGAATGCTGTGCTAGTCACGGAAAATGCTTTGCTGCCTGTCTTTATTAATACATTACAACTTGGTAATTGTTATTTGGGTAACAGCAAATATAGCAGGGGCCAGTGGTGTAGTCTACGTAGAACGTGGGTATACGCAGTATACCCACTTCAAAATTTCAGGGATTCCAGTATACCTACTTCTAATTGATTGGTACATTATTTTGAATAGCACAAATATATACAGTATACCCACCTCAAAAATTGCTCAAATATACAGTATACCCACCGCAAAAAAGTAGACTACACCACTGGTAGGGGCTGTGTGTTAAGTACAAATCTCTTAAGTGCAGTCCCCCCCCCCCCTCCCCCTTGCCATTGTTGTTTTGACCAGATCATAGTTCTTTTTTTGTTTTACATGTTATACTTTGTTACTGTCATCCCCACCTATAGAGTATACAGTTTACCTTGCATATGTCTTTGCCATTTGATTTAATTTCTTTGTACAGGCAATTGTTTACTGACAATAACAAAAATCTTGAAGATTTTTAACAACATTTCCCATGCTATGCCTTTAGGGTACCGTGAGATTATGAACTGAGAGATAAACCATAGACTGGGAAGGCCATTATACTAGAGGGTTGTTTTCGTTTTCCGCTCTAGAGCAATTATGTTGGCTTACCCCCCAAATGACCATATGGGTACATTCAACAACAGCACACCATCAACTTAAAAGGGGGGAGAAAAAACACACAGAACATTTTTGTGGCCAGCCTGCGTGAGCTTTGAGCAGCTCAGCCCTTCGCCACACCCTGAAGCGTTGAGCAGCAGATAAGGGGGGAAGATAAGAGGCGCAGGGGACTGTACTGTGTGGCCCAGACTCACCCAATCCACCGCCAAACAATAATAAGACGACAAGCAGAATGGGGACAAGATGTGGGTCGATAGCACTTAGCATAGGGTCTGGCTGTTTGGGGGGGATGAGAGGGACAGACAGCTAGGCCAGGGTTGTTTCCCCCCCTAGGGTGATGAGATCATGTGTGGTGTTTTTTTCTTCTTCTTCTCTCCCCTCCCCTCTCTCTCTTTCGCTCTCTACTCTTCCTTGTCCCCCATTCAAGTGTCCTCTCTCATCAGCTTAAAAGGTTAAAGGTATAGCCCTATTCAACCTGATCTGCCTTAAGGTACAGTGTGCGAATGTATACACTATACAGGCACACCCTGGACCCTTTTTCTTTTTTTTTTTTTTTACCCAAAATGGCTTGGTGAAAGGAGAGAACAGGTTAGGCTTAATGTCTGCCATTCTGCTCAATGGAAAATGGCTGGCCATTCATGCTGTTGTTGTGGACAGACAGTAGCCTTTTCTATTCTGACGCAGACAGACAACTGCTGAAGATTCCCCCTCCATAATGTCTGAGAGGTGTGTGTTGAGACAAGAATGGACATGTGAAATGTAAAAGCACTTAAAAAGAACAAAAAATGGTCTCTGAATGGGTCAAATGATTGCAATGAAGTTCACACAATGCAACCTAACTTGCCCCCCTCTCTGGGTAAATCACATGAATTATATCCCCTGTAGTCTACCCAAAGTACCCCAAGTTCAGACATGTTCTGGCCCATAATACTGTGTGTGGGCGGATGGCTCAAACACAGAAGGCCCATCGTACAGTTGATCAGATTGAAGCAGCTGAAGAATGGAGCTGTTTACCAAAAGAGCAAAGTTATGACAGGGGCCGCCCACTGCTATCAACAATGACTGTAAAAGATAAGCCTGTTAAACAGTGCGATTCATGGGTGTGTTTCAGGGTGGGGGTGAGAGGCAGGGGCCGGTGACGAGCTGGGGAATGGGAGCCAGGCATGCACTCTCGCTTGCTTTGCCTTCTTTCTCGCTTCGGGGACTTCCTGACATGACCCAAACGGGAAACATGCTACAGTCGGGGGCAAATAGTCAAACAATCGAGGCGAAGGCTATCGACACCGCAGTGGGCTTTCCAGCGAGGCTGCAGCAGGAGAGTTGCGCGCGGAACAATGCAAAGCGCTTGCAGCGCGCTCGAGAGGAAACGCCTGCGCGATGTGTTCCATGTTCTCTTCACCACAGCCACTTCCTGTCTTTTACTGCAGCTGTTTGGTGCTGGCGTTCAGTGTCGTCACGTAGCCTTGGCCAATCAGAAGCTGTTGTCGAGGTAGACTAGTCAGTGCTCCTACAGGGTGGAGAGATTGGTGTGCCGTACGTGTGTATGTGCGCGAGCGCGCTGTACTGCTCTTGCTTGCTGCTGTTGGTGATGTTTGTATCTGGTGCAGGTCACCACGATCTCAACCCCCTCCGTTTTGGACTGGTTCCAATTATCACTCAACTGTTGTTTTTTTTTGCTTCATGTGGTAATTTCTCATCTGCGCCTGGCTTATTGTGACTGAAGGTTGGCCATCTACAAGTGTTTACATTCTGTTCGTAAAATTGAAAAGGCTTTAATCTTGGCAACACCACAAAGAACAAACACTTCTAGAGGCATTCCACAAATCAGGGCAGGTTTCTACACAGCCATAACATTAATTAAATATCTTTAAAAAGTAAATAAAGAAAAAGCTCATCTGTTCCAGTGAGTTTTGGTGGGTAGGCTATTCCAGAAAACAAGTCTAGTCACCCATTTGAGTTTGTTCAAGCAAGTGGTGAAACATAACAAAAGGCATTAAGCCAGAAGAGAATGTTAGAGCCATAAGACCCGTCTAGCATCAGGTTTATGACTTCAGTTGGTCTTTAAACATCCTTTATAGAATACCCCCAGGTGCAAGCAAAGAGAACGAATATGGTTCTTCTTAAAGGAATTTCAGTTCCCTTTTCTGCCATAGATACACTCAGTTCCCGAGACCTTTTTCAACTCTGACTTTCTCTCAGTTCCCCAGGACTTTTCCCAAGTGGGTATCCACACTGTCTCCAACAAGACACTCTCATGACATGTAGATACCACCTAGAGTACAGCGATATTTGAATGTAACACTTGTAAGGTCTTCAGGTTTTTGGGACCCATGATCAGTTTTGTTTTTAGCTTCAGAGAAATTATACAAATCATATTTCACACTGGGCATACTGAGATTCACTGGCATTGTCTTCTTTTTCTGTAAACACACACGCACGCACGCACGCACGCACGCACACACGCACGCACGCACGCACACACGCACACACGCGCACACACACACACACACACACACACACACACACACACACACACACACACACACACCAAGCCTACTGATAAAATCCTAAAACATGGCATCTCTATGAAATTGTATACATGTGTGTTTGGAGTGAGCGAACCAAGTAGGGGATGGAGAAGAAGTGGTTTCAGCCACTTGTGCTTTTCTGTGACAAAGTTGCAGGTTGCAACAGGTTGGCAACATTGCCTGTACCCATATTCCCAAACATTTCTCTCTACGTCTTCTTGCCAACACAACATCTGATGAGTTTTTTTTAAGGAATATGCTGATTTAGAGGGCCAGAAATCCAAAAGGGTCGACCAGATCCACCAGGAAACCCTGAGAAACAGACAAAGACCTTACAAGGGTTACTACACATACAATACATAAACACAAGTTCTTCAGAGGAATTCATAACATTGAGGAAATTACTTGTCTTCACTCACCACATGCACTGAGCCCCCTGCTGTTGGAGGGATAAACTACAGCCAACAAACCAAGAAGGCATCATGAAAACACAGCTTCAAGATAATGTGATGCGTTTTTTGTGGAGCACTCTGCCCCCTTGTGTTGTTTTATGACACTGCTCGTCTACGACAAGTGATTGTTGTATGTTGTGATATGTTGAACCATATCAAACGTAATCAACACCTTTTCTCCCAACTCCCTTCTCTTACAGTGGTACATGCATTTTAGATTTCTTGGTGTGGCTGGTGCAACACTTCTTTTTTTTTTTTTTACACAATTCATTATGTTTCAACAAATTGAGGAATAAAGCGAAGCGAAAGTGTAAAGCTATATTTATTGGCAAATGTAAACATCACTCACCTAAATAAGAGATATATTAAAGTTCATTGATATTGGCTCAAAATGGCAGCCCTTCAACTTGCAGCTATGCACTATTGCATTCATTCACAGCCATGTGAATGACCTTAAGTCACAGACCGGCTTCACATTCCTCCAAAAAAGCTCTCCAATAGGCTCCAGGCCTTATGGGGTTTTGGAACACACACACACACGACACACACACGACACACACACACAATTCAATGTTCTCAGCCCTGATCGGTCGCGTTGTGGGCAAGGAGACTCAGGAGTACGGCCCAACCCGATAAAACAAACGACAAAAAAAAACCTACACACACACACACACACACACACACAAAAGACGATCCTGTAAATTAATAAGATTTAAGGGTCTCAACATGTCGTTACATTGATTGCGACACGTGAAGTTCATTCTCATTTCTGATTCACTGATTTGCACAACTCATTTTTCTGCTTCGCTCAATCAAGTCTTGGTATGTTATGCCTGCGTGAAAGAGGTTGGCGTTTCCTTGGGAGTCCTGGAGACATTGTAAGTGCTTGTTGGCCACCTGGCCAGGTGATATGGGAGGAGTGAGAGAGAGTTCAGGGGTCTGGGTGGCTCTGGCTTTCTCTATAGACCCAGTTGGCACCTCTGGCCCACCCATTAAAGTGCTCGATTTCCCCTACGTATGCTCCACACGCTGTATGTAGTGTCCAATCAATATGTCTAATGACTGGCAGTGATTGGCAATGCATGACCAGCGGGTGGAGCATTTGGGGGTGAAAACATGCAGGCCAGAGAATACCAGAGGTGCCGACTGGATCTATGGACAATCCACTTGACATGTGACTACGGGGGCATGCTCCCTGTGTGTGCATGGAGGCTCGGGGGTTCGTTCAGCAGCCATTTTCAGTGATGCTGCCGTCCTGTGCCAGACCGCCCTGCTGAATAGCAGCAGTCGCCATGCTGATGGCCTCCTCCAAACTCTGCTGCTCTTCCAACTACAGGAAACACACACACACGCACGCACGCAAACACACACACGCGCACACACACACACATGCACACGCTAGTTAGGAAATGAATACAACTTCAACTTTCACCTTATATTGTGTTTTTATATTCTACCTTCATAGTTTGTTCTCACAATCACATCACAATATGCTTTTTAACGGTCAGAATTAATGTATCAATCTAACCAAACATTCAGAGACAGGAAGCCATTTTACGTAAATCAGAAGGGTCAGATTGCCACAAGCACACTTCATAAGGAAGTGACATTCACTTCACTGCTAAAGAAACTAGGGCTTTACACTGATCAATATCTGGCACACAAAGAGGAAGCAGCAACATTGTGGACTTTCTTCTTTTTTTTAAAGTTCAACTTCGATGTCTGTCGGTCATTTGACATTTACAACTTACTGTCAACGCTGACTGGTGCGAGGTGTCTGATAGGTCATGAGACTCAGGCAGCCATTTTAGCTGGTCTGATAGTTCTCGATTATTACAGTAAATTACATTACATTTAAGCGTATGCAGAATGTACTGCAATGTAATGTAGCTCAACAATTGTATCTGACCCAGGTGGTGATTTTAACTAGTCTGATAGCCCTCGTCTATTACATTACTTTTTAGCATCAGCTAAATTTAATGTAATGTAATCTAGTTTATCTACTCTGAGTGAAAATAATTTTCCCAAACTCATGAGCTTTTCTATCCTCTAACCTTGTGCCTCATTATCAACTTGCATACAGTCAGTTTTATATTGGACATTACTTTAACATTCCAAATACCATACATACGTGATACATCTGGAAAAAAAGCTTTGTTGAGGACAAATATAATTTCAGCTAGATCATGTAGTCTCTGAATTTAAAAATTCATTTAATTTCAAATATAAAATGGACTTAAAGCAGGTCGACAAAGATGCATGAGATTGGAAGACAGAGGGAAAGATGCAAGTTTGGGGGAAATGATTTGCACCCTGTGTCTGACCCTGGCGGCCATTTTAACCCGTCAGGTCCTGAAGTCCAACTCAATTTTTAACCTCCTGTCCTCTACTTGTGGCTTTGTGCTTCGCTGACGCCCCGCCACCGTGGAGAAAATTTTAATTAGTCTGATACAGTCACCTACATTACATCTACCCTACCTATATTGCACTAAATTTAATTAAGCATCTGCTTAATGTATTGTGTTGTAATGTAATCTAGTTAAATCTATTGGCTATATCTGACAGTGGTGGCCATTTTAACCTCTCCTGTTCTCCGCTCTGGCTTCCTCAGATGGTCCCTCACCTGCACGGCGATCTGGGTGCCGTTCGCTGTAGCCAGCAGCGCCACCTGTTGGTAGTGAGGTGACGACATCTCTGACCCGCCGCTCATAATCGCTTCCGATGTTACTATGGCAACCTGAGAGAATTACAATAAAAAAGGGGATGCAAAGCACAAAACAGTTGACAAATTTAGAAACACGTTGATCCCTTGAGGGATCAAAAAAGCTTCCAACGTCAGCTGTTCGTAAGTGGTTCAAGTAGCCGCCGTAACATGTTGATCGTCATATCTTTTGTAAAGAAAATGTAGAGTTGACAGGAAGCCAGGAGGAGAGAGAGAGAGAGAGAAAGAGAAAGAGAAAGAGAAAGAGAGAGAGAGAGAGAAAGAGAAAGAGAAAGAGAAAGAGAGAGAGAAAGAGAAAGAGAGAGAGAGAGAGAGAGAGAGAGAGAATTGGGAACTGACTGACCCCAGCCCGATTCGAACCCATGAACAATTTCTCCCGTTCACGGTCATGTGAATTAGCACCATGTGATTCATCACTGCTTTTGTGTATGTTTGCGCGCGTGTTGCGTCAACTTGTGTGTGCGCAAGTGGTCTTACCGGCTGCAGTTCATTGCCATCGCCGGTAACCATGGTGACATGATGCTGCTGTGGCGTGCCGCCGATGATGTCACCCTGCTGCGTGGGGACCGTGATGGTGGTACCGTCCTGCGTAACCATGGTGATGGCTGTGCCAAGAGCCTGGAGCTCCTCGGCTGACAGCCTGACCTGTTAATATCACACTGACAAAAATCAACACATGACACATAGACAGCAGGTACAGACACAAGGACACAAGGACACACACACACACACACACACACACACACACACACACACACACACACACACACACACACACACACACACACACACACACACACACACACACACACACACACACACACACACACACACACACACACACACACACACACAAGCCTGGCGGCACTATATCCAACAGATACAAATCAACCCCATGGACGCACATACACAACAGGTACATACTGTATCTCTACACACGTACACACCTACAGACACACACACAAAAATCAACACATGACACACAGACAGCAGGTACACACACAGACACAGACACACACAAGCCTGTCTGGCCTATACCAAATGCCCAGACGCGCAACTGGCAATACCTGCACACGCTCACACCTGTCTGACCCGCAATATCAAACTGACAAAAATCAACCCACAGAACTTCATGCACAGACAGTAGGTGAGCACATGGATACAGTACATCCACACACACACAGACATGCACTCCAGCCTGACCTGGAATATCAAACTGCCAAAAAACAACCCACGCACCCACAACCCACAGTGCTGCAGACGCACACAGCCAACACACACACACACACACACACACACACACACACACACACACACACACACACACACACACACACACACACACACACACACACACACACACACACACACACACACACACAGCATCATTGCTAATAAGTGCATACACTGCATTTCTGCAGTCTCCCGTCACTGCTGCGTGTGCTGCTTCAGCCCTTTGTAAGTGGCAGATGGAGCCGCGTGTGTCAGATTATCAGGGTTGGCCTGGCCTTAATGATGACCTGGCTGCCAGTAAGATGCCAGATGGACACATCTCACGCCGCCACTAGGTGCCAAGGCCCAGGTGCTGGGTGACAGAGCAGCTGTGATTAACACTGAAGCCCATAGAGGCTCAAACCTGTGGCACTGTGGCGATAAATGACAGACTGCAGACACTACCTGTGGTGCTGTGTTGTGACAGTCATGTTACAGTGTGGATAAGGCTATTATGCAACAACGTTTTTTGGAGATAACTGTAAAAAAATATATGATGTGATGTGACAATTGCCTTCTCCTTTTTATGTTGAAATGTGAGCATGAATGTAAAATTAATTGTGGAAGACACTACAGACACTGCTTGACAAGGGGTCTGTTGCACATATGTACGTTTGTTTTCAAGGTTTAATTGCAATTTTATTATGTGTCATGACTGTAATCTTGGCCACTCCCTATAAAACCTGCTGTTCCAAGCACAGGCATAACCATGTCAATGGGCTAAAAATAAAAAAATAAATGGAATTGAATACTAAATTAACGTTAAAAATAGAGGGAATGCTGAAAACATAGGGAAACCAGCTAATGTGAACACACTAAATTATGTAAAAGAGTAGGCCTTTGTCACCTCCGACACATACGTTTTAGTTGCTTGGCTATCACCAGACTATATCACAAGTGACATTTACGATCTATTCATTTTCTAGTTGGGAAGGTCGATCTTAACTATTGAAACTAGACTGCCTGTGCAGTCGCCTTCGACTGCTTAAGGTATATCCCCGAAACGCGACGCTTCCAGTCCCCCATCATTTCTACCACTCCCGTCCACCATTTCGTAAACGTATATACAGACGTGACATGACGCGCAGAGGCTTAAAACCAAACGACTATTGTGAAAATGAAGCAAAAAATGGGGCAAATGGTAATACTGTTTTAATGGTTCAGTGGATATACCACATTAGGTACAGTGTAATAACCAGTGTAACAATATTTAATACAATGTCATTTTTTTACTTACATCATGTGTTTGTGCGTAAGTGGTATTACATGGTATTGCATATTGTTACACTGGTATTACACTATATTACATGGTATTGCATACTGTTACACTCGTTACTACACTGTACCTGATATTGCATATTGTTACACTGGTATTACACTAGTATTAAATGGTATTAAATATTGTTACATTGGTTATTACACTGTACCTAATATGGTAGATTCACTGAAATGGTGAACCATTAAAATAAGGTGTTACCGGGCAAATCAATCCACCCAGTCAGAAGTTATGGGCCAAATGAAAATTCCGCCATTTTGAAAGTGTTGTCTTCCAAACTCGAATCAGTTCATGAACCTACCCTAGAGCATTCACACACAAAATCTGGGACAAATCCATCCAATCGGTCAGTAGTTATGGGCCAAACAATAATTCGGCCATCTTGAATTCAGCCATCTTGAAAGTGTTGACCTCCAAACTCGAATCAGTTCATGAACCTACCCTAGAGCATTCACACACCAAATCTGGGACAAATCCATCCACCAGGTCAGAAGTTATGGACCAAACAAAAATTCGGCCATCTTGAATTCAGCCATCTTGAAAGTGTTGACCTCCCAACTCGAAGCAGTTCATGAACCTACCCTAGAGCATTCACACACCAAATCTGGGACAAATCCATCCACCCGGTCAGAAGTTATGGACCAAACAAAAATTCGGCCATCTTGAATTCAGCCATCTTGAAAGTGTTGACCTCCAAACTCAAATCAGTTCATGAACCTGTCCTAGAGCATTCGCCCCAAAAATCTGGGACAAATCCAAACATCCGTTCAAAAGTTATCGCGTTAACACGAAAGACCTTACGCGGCGGACGCGGCGGACGCGGACGCGGACGCGGCGGCGGCGCACGCAAAACCATTACATCCCCGACGCTCCGCGTTTCGGGGATATAAATACTACCTAAAGCTTGATGAAAAGCGTTGACAGGGTTAATCTGTAAAGAAATTTCAAGCTTCTGTCTGATAAATTGCATTGCCTTCCCTCTCTGTGGTTGGGGTTCCCAGGCAAAGATTTCAGTAAGGGTTCCCATGTGCACTGTACCATAGGTGGCAGACAATACCTGCAGAGCAATGCAATACATGCTTGTCCACTACTTATGGTGCAGCGCTACTGGTCGTGTGCAGTGCATGTATTGCATTGCACTGCAGGTATTGTCTGCCACCTGTGGTACAGTGCACATGGGAACACACGACCAGTAGCGCTGTACCATAAGTAGTGGACAAGCTGTATGGTGCCGCTCTACCATAGGTGGTGGACACCTTTGCCACAACTCCACAGGTGCTGAACTGAGACTGTAGTGTAAGTGGCCAAGGCTGTGGAGACTGTAGTGTGGTGTAACAGGTGGTGGTGGTGGAGGTGGACATTACCTGAGATCCCATGATGCCTTCCGTGGCCATCTGCACGCCGGCGTCCTCCTGCTCCGCCCCATCCTCCTGCTGCAGCTTCAGGGGCATGTCCATGACCTCTCCGTCTGCTACAAGAAATAAACAAACCAGACACACCAGACCCGTGAGGATACAGGTCAGCACAAATGGAGCACATTACTGTCTTACTGTCTCCACTTGTTCCTTAAAGCAACAGTCCACCATTTATGGAAACATGCTTACACTCCCAATCAAGTTAAATGATTGAGTTTGACCTTTGGTGATATTACTTCTATTTACATGCTAGCATGTCATAATCACAGTACCGGATGGGACTGTTTAGCAGGTAGATGGAAACACATTTTTAACATGCTGCTGCAATCTCTCTCTACAGTAAAGATTCTCACCAAGTACACAAAGTACCCCCGAGGCATTGTGAATTTATGCGCAGTTACCTCAGTGTGTGATAAGGGTGCAAGTGTGTTGCATGTCCCACTCCCCCAACCACATTCAGTACACTACCAAGCTATAAAGCAGCTCCCAAGCCAATGGGATACAGTTGGCATGCGGGCACATTTGCACGCTCAACTCCCTTGGCACATATTCACTGGGCTGTTATGTTTACAGTACATCTGTGTGAGAAAAATCCAACCCTACTCCAAAAAGTGGCTTGCCAGATGCCAGTTTGTAATAAACGTTTTGTCATTCTATTGGGAAATAGTAACAGCCAGTCAATTTAAGTGATATATAAGAGTCAAGTGAGTAGAAATGAGCATGTATTCCTTCTGCGCCTACGTATTCCCCTCTAATGGACAAAGGGACCTCGGCTGGATTGCCCATACAGTGTAGTAAGTACAGTAGCAGAGTGCAGTGTAGTGCATGCAGTGTGTCTGCCCAGAGGTCACGGTACAGGGTTGCAGCGGTGCTGGATTTCCCCTACATAGCCACTTTCAGTGATCAATACCGGTTTAGAACCACCGTCTCAGTTTAACATTTCCAAAAATAGATACGCTAGCTGCAGCCTTCAGAAGTGAACCCCCCAAGCATACAGTAGAGTGCCAGGTGCCAGCCCCACACCATCATTACTCTCTCCCCAAGGAGGCCTGCAGGAGTAGAGTAGAGTAGAGAGATATTGGTCACTTAAAGCTGGATCTTGCTAAATATATGTATTTATTCCATTCACCTGTCACATGTTGTCACCATCTCAACATTGAGCCATGTTACGACATGTCACACTACTTCCTAATTGAAGCTCTAGTGACAATTACCCTGCCTTCACCCTTGCACATGGCCTACAGTGTCTCCTTTCAGGAGATCAATATCAATTAGACCCAAGATAACCTTCCCAAAATAGATGTGTGTAACTGTAACATCTTCGTGCCGGTATATTCCCACAAACCACACGACCAACCCTGGGTTTCCCCCAGCACTATACTGTAGGATGGTCAGCTTAACAACACCTTCCATTAGGTCCACTGAATCCAAAAGGATTTTGTATTGTGAATGTATTTTTTAAGTTGCTTTACAAACACTGCATAAGCTATTTATTTTTACGAGGTTTCGAATCATATTCCATATCGAAAGGGCACAACATGTCTCATGACTTAAAAGCTCTCTCACCTTCCAACGAAACTGGTGCATCAAGGCCCATCAAGACACATCCCATCAAGACATTGAAAATGGCCAAAATTTGTTGGCCCGATATCTCGTTAGAATTTTAGGCTTTTTTTTGTATATTGTATATTTTTTTTGTACACGTTTAATGTTTAAGTATGGACGGGTAAAGTGGAGGAGATGGTCACATAAAACATAGAGGAGTGAAAGAAGCGAAGGACAGTACTCTTTCAATAGCCATCACACGCTGAATAGGGGTTTATTCACAGGCGAAAAAACAAAGAACAATTTGAAGAGTGCAGCCTTTCGCTTCATTCATTTAGCATGGATGGGCCCACTATGGACGGGCCCGAGATGGGCAGCCAGCCCTTTCCTTCACCTTCCCCCTCATCCTCACCTTCATCGGGGGCCTCATAGTCCCCGTGTGAGGTGCGCTTGTGCATGGCCAGCGTGGAGGTCTGGCGGTACGTCTTTCCACAGTGGTTGCAGGTGTAGGGCTTGCAGTGCGTGTGCACCACGTGGTGCTTGTACAGGCTGGAGTACTCCGTGAAGCGCTTGCCACAGCCGGGCACAGTACACATGTAAGGCTTCTCTCCTGCAGCACAAAGACAAGGGACGAGTCACATGACATGCCAATGAGACTTTCTGTGTGTATCCTCATGTGATAATAGTGAGGTTCTGACATGTGTGCATCTCCATGCGTGTTAATGGTGGTGATGTCTGTTGATGTGTACGTTTCTTCAGATCTGTGTGTATCTCCATGCGTGTCAATGGTGGTAATGTCTGTTGATGTGTGATATTCTAACCTGTGTGCATCTCCATGGGTGTTAATGTCTGTAATATCCGTTGATGTGTAACGATCTGACATTTGTGTGTCTTGGACTGTGATATTGGTGGTGATTAATGCGTACGTTTCTGACCTGTGTGTATCCGCATGTGGTTCTTGTAGTTGGTGGCGCTGGCGAAGCCTCGTCCGCAGCTGGGCTCGGGGCACATGTAGGGCCTCTCCCCCGTATGGGTGCGGATGTGGACCTTGCGGATGTTGGAGGTGGTGAAGGAGCGCCCACAGCCCTCGAACGGGCACTTGAACGGCTTCTCACCTGCAGGGAGACAATGTAGGGAGTGTCATGTAATATAATATCATGTATTGTGGAAGTGTACATGCTGTACAAAGGAACATACGGACAGGTGGTGGGGGAGTGTGGGGTCCATTTTTTTTTTGTTATAAGTGTGAACCAGGTACTAGGCAATTCCAAAGACGTTGTAGGACTCACCAGCAGCTAAAAGGTGAATGGCATTCTGTGTCTGAAATCTACCAATGGGAGCTGGAGCAAATTTCTTTTTCCGACACACACACACACACACACACACACACACACACACACACACACACACACACACACACACGATATGGATACAAGTTCTGTGGAAAGTAAGTGATACTTCTACTCTGCATAACTCCTCTCATTCAAGACCAATGACATCGCAGAATATGATTTAGCACCGGGGCGTTTCTTCAGACCTGTGTCGACGAACAGCCTACGCACACCTTGGAGTGGCGTCACCTGCCCAGCCCACGCACGCCTTCACAGCACTCATTCATACCAGTCTGTGAACGCACGTGTTTCTGCCCGTTGCGTGCCTCATCCCGTGTCTGTGCGGCGCATATTTCTCTGACATCTTTATGCGTCCCGCCTTAAGGAAGGTGCCGGGCTGGAGGCATACTGGTCTTTGTTTCATCAGTTGTACTAAACTCTAGTAACTTAAGTCTTTAAGTGTGCATCTATTCATCAGTAAGATTTTTTTTGTTTACGTGATGACATTTAAAATGGGTGAACAGATTTTTACCAAATCTTGTGTGCGAACACTTTATAACAAGTAGATAAAGTGGTTAAACTGTGGAGTTCAAACCTTTCAAAGTGGCAGACTCCTGAAACCACCGCAGAGACATCAGAATCAATGCTTTGGCGTCCAGCTCCATCTGTTTTCATTACATTAACCTTAACTGATGTTTTTTTTTCCAAAGTGACTTTAGGCAATTTAGGCCAAAGCTATTTGTTACAGTCTCTGGAGCTAGTTTGCTCAATGGCACTTAATCTATGGATGAAGACGGTACCCATGTGTTTCTATAGGTCTTCGGAGGTGCCTTGCTCAAGGGATTCAAACCTGCAAACTTCTGATTCCAAGACCAACTCTCTAGCCATTACTTCACAGGCAGCCCATCACTCATACCTGTGTACTATGCACCCATCTGTTTCTGCCAGCCAAGCTCAGCATCCATCATTGTGTGCGTGCGCACGTGTTTCTGTGGGACTCCGGAGGTCTAGACGGCCTCAAAGCACATGTAGGGTTAGGTGCCTAGCTCAAGGGATTCAAACCAGCTTCCATATTCCAAGACAAACTCCCTAGCCATTACTACGACCCAGGCAGCCCATTTCTCTCTGGTCAGTTATTATTAGTACCGGTGTATGTTTCTGTCCATCATGATCATTCACCATACATGTTTATGTGCCCACCAGTTTCTGCCCGGCATCTCTCTCATCCATTATTACCAGTGTGTGTGCGCAATGTTTTTGCCTTCCAGGATAATCCATCATTATCTCTGTGTGTGCGGACGCGTTTCTACATGTCTCGTGTGTTCTTGAAGGCCTTGAAGCACATGTGGGGTTAGAGGAAAAACATATACCAAAGCCGAACGGAACGGTCGCGGGACGAATGCAGTCTTTCTGCTTAGTTTCGGCCGGTGTGTTTTTCTCTGCCTTTCACACTGACAGCGTCGGCGTGCGCGGCCAGTCTTGTTCAAAACCCTCACCACAGCCAAAGCTAGCATGCTACTTTGCCATTCATTTGAATGAGACACCGCCGGTCGCCAGCGTGAAAAATACGCTCGAGTTCTATTTTCCAAATGCAGCGCGGCGCGGAGCCGGCTCCCACACCGCTGACGCCCGACTACCGCCGGTTGGTGTGTAAGGACACATATGTTTCAATGTATTTTCACCAACGCCGGTAAAAAACGCGGCCGTTCCGCGACGCTTTACCGCCCTGGTGTGTAAGACCCCTTAGGGTGCCTACTAGCTCAAGGGATTCGAACCTATAAACTTCCAATTCCAAATCCCTTGTCAATAGGCGGTGTCTGCCAGTGCCCGTTTCTGCCTGTCAGTTGTCATTCATACCTGTGTGTGTGTGTGTACACCTATCATCCATCATTACCTGTGTGTGTGTGTGTACACCCATCATTACCTGTGTGTGTGCGAACATGTTTCTGCAAGTCCCCGGAGGTCTTGAAGGCCTTGAAGCACATGTCCTCGGGGCACTTGTAGGGCTTCTCTCCCGTGTGCGTGCGCAGGTGGCTCTTGAGGCCGTAGCCGGTGGCGAAGGCCTTCCCGCACGACACCATCTCACAGCGGTACGGACGGTCCCCTGTATGCGCCCGCTCGTGCACCTGAAAATAACACACAAATCACACATGCACAGATCAGAAATTGCTACTTTGTAATAAATTGTAAGAAGTCATGTGACAAAAAGCTGGTCAGCTATCTACACAGACAGGTAGGTACATACATTTCAAACATTACACTGTCATAACTTGATCATAGATCTACACCGAGAGAGGGATAATCAAACAGCAAATACAGACATGATCATAAGTTGGTAGCATACTGTATCTACACACACAGCAAAGTTACTTTATAAACAAGTCCTTGTGACACCGTCACATTAATTGCATGTGTTGATTAAAATTGTCTTTATTATTACTAAACTATTGCAAGCCCATGTAAGGTTCATGTGGTATAGGGTGTAATGTTCATTCCTTTGTAATTTGTTTATGTAATATTATGCTCTGTACGTTTTGGGGGTAGGATATGGGTATGTCTGAAAAGGACTCAATCTCCCAAGCTGCCGAGCGTTGCAAGTCTATTTAGCTGCGCAAGCTGGGTTGGCTCGGGGGATCACCTGAGAGCTAGTCTGAGCGAGTGTGATGGCTGGGCGAGGCGCGCCAGCGTTTGAATCTGCAGCCTCCTTCATGGAATAATCGTGGAGGAAAGTGTAATGTTCTAAATGCCGGTTTCGATGGGGGAAGTTAAGCGCCAGAGAAATCGCCTACCATCGCACTGCCTCGGAATTCCTTACCTGCATCGCAAACGCGATGTATGAGGAGGAAGTGACTATTGTCTCAGGGCCCTGAACTTCAGACACCGGTGAGCTCAAATCTTTTTTTTTCTTTTTTTGCGATCGCTTTGTTTTTGTTCCTTTTTGGTGTGGATTACCTTTTTTGCGCTTCGTCTACCTTGTGGAATACTTCGTGCTGCCGCTTGGAAAATGATTAGTGGAGTGCCATGGAACATGACTTGACGTGGAGCTCGTAGAGAGAGTAATTGGCGCCGTCCGATTGGAACTTTGTGTTGGACTTTTCCTGGACACTTGTTTAGTTGGGTGGACTGTTGGGAACGGGGGGGGGGGAAATTGCGAGGTGGGAATTGTAAATAATACAGCGCGCAGCGCATCTAAGGTGAGATATGGTGTGTGGTCTCCTCTTTTAAACATTAACCTACTCGTGACTGGATGTAATTTGCGGCAATAACTTTCATCTTAGAAGAAATCCTTGGTATAATTTATATTTTGTGGTAACGCAGACACTTAATTTAATACTTTATAGGTCTGGTTGTTACAGATGGTGGCCCGTACGGGGATTTGGAAGCGCATTTCGCATCGCATTGTATCGCAGTAGCGTTTTGTGTCATTATCGATATGGGGGGCCATGTGTGCCATAACTATATGGGGTGACATTTGTATCATACTTCTGTAAATTGTTCTTATAGCTTGGATGTTTATTGTGAATACTCTAAACACTGTAAATGTAAATGCACTGAACTTTTGGGTGTCATATTTAAGTCTTTTATTGTTTATTTGCCGTTTAATTTAATATCATTCATCACATTCTTAAAAAAAAAAAAATTAAAACGTGATATGGCTGAACAGGGCATAGTTGATCATCACATTGCTGTATCCCCACCACTAACGGCCGGGCGGGATGTGTCCCTCACATTGCCTGCACTCGAACTCTTCATCACCGACTTAGGGGCAGTCATGGCCAGACTGGATTCACTGGAGTCTGACTTCAGAGACTCTGTGAATAGCACCCTAAATAGAGAGGCAGGCATTAGGACGTATGTGAATCGAAGCATTGAGGCTCTTGAGCAGAACATACTCCCCATCCTGAAAACCTTACAAGAAAGAATCTTGGAATACTTACCGGAACAGGATGCTAGGGCTAAAGCAGAGCAGAGACAGCTACGGTGCACCAGTTGTGTGGCTCTTGCTAGTTCTTGTAAACACTCAGGAGATAAGTTACATCAACCTCAGAGTGACTTCACTCTAGCTCAACTACGCTTCACCTTCCATCAGTCTATTCTCATCCACCTGAGGTGGCTAACCAGAGACATTCGCCGTCAGTAGAGCACTCCCTCAGCCGTGCACACACTCATTGGGACTAAGCACTAGCCTTCCCACTACTGACGGTGAGACTACAATCAGATCTTCAGCGGTTCATCCCAACACCTGCCTGTATGTGTCTACCCCATCAACCTGCTCCACACACCTAAGCTCGGGGACGATGACTCCGGAGATCCAGGAGTTATTCCAGACCTGGCCACAGGTGTGTTCAGGAAAGCTTTGGAAGACAACAGTGGAGGAGCACAAAATATTCACTACCGACGAGGTGCCGGTCCGCTGCAAGGCCTACCGGGTGTCACCACACAGGCGGCAGATAATCACTGATCACGTGAATCAGATGCTCAAGGATGGCATCCTCGAACCCTCACAGTCAGCCTGGGGCGCACCAGTGGTCTTGGTTAAGAAGCCGGATGACTCCCTCCGCTTTTGTGTCGATTATCGATGTCTCAATGCTAAGACACATGCAGATGCTTACCCCATGCCTATTATTCACGAACTGCTGGAATCCATGCATGGTGCCTCTGTTTTCAGCACCCTTGACCTGAAGTCGGGATATTGGCAGGTTGCCATGTCGGAAGATAGCAAGGCCAAGACAGCAGTGATAAAACCCACATGGGCCTGTATCAGTTCAGGTGCATGCCCTTTGGGTTGAAGAACGTGGGGCTACCTTTCAGCGTTTAATGGAGAAGGGTGCTGGGAGAGCTCAGGGGAAAGATCTGCTGTGTTTACATCGATGATGTCATCGTGTTCTCTCCCTCACCGAACAACATCTACGGGATCTTCACACCGTCATGGGGAAGCTTCAGCAGGCTGGACTGACACTCAATCTGAAGAAATGTGCCTTCTTCCGGCAAGACCTGAAGTTCTTAGGGCACATCGTGTCAGGCCAGGGAGTACAGGTGGACCCTGAAAAGACACAAGCAGTGGTCTCCTACCCAACACCCACCAATGTTAAATCGCTTCAGCGTTTCCTTGGGCTTGTGGGATGGTACCACAAGTTCATAGACCAATTTGCTGACATGGCCGCCCCACTGAACGCCCTGAAGAGGAAGGACGTGCAATGGGGTATGGGACGCAGGCCTGTCAGAAAGGTTTCGAACGGCTGAAGAAGGCACTGGTGGATGCTCCCATTCTCGTGCAGCCAGACTTGTGTCCCTACCTTTCGAGGTACACACCGATGCCAGTGACGTGGGGTTGGGGGCCGTGCTGGTGCAGGAGGGATGGTGAGAGGGAAGAAGGTGATCGCTTACGCCTCCAGGGGAATACGTGGTGCTGAGTGGCAAACTACTCCACATCTGAAAGGAATGCATGGCTGTTGTGTGGGCGGTGGAGAAGTGGCGGCACTACCTGGAGGGGGTGGAGTTTCACCGTCTAACAGATCACGCTGCCTTGACCTGGGCTTTCAACTGTCCCAAGACCACCTCACGATTGACCCGCTGGACCCTGCGTCTCCAACAGTTCCAGTTCAAGGTCCAATACCGGAAAAAGGCCTGCAAAACATTGTCCCTGATGCCCTGTCCAGAGCTGTGGCACCACCGCTTTCAGCTGCGGCCTATGTTGCTGTAACCGCCGGTGTCGTCTCGGATCTGCCATCTTCCATGATGGAGATCAGGAAGGCCCAGGAAGAAGATGCGGAGGTCATGGATCTGAGAAAAGGGGCTAATGCAGATGGCAGGCCAGGCCGGATTGGATATGTCACGCTGCAGGGTGTCGTCTATCGCCGGTCCCCTACAAAGGAACAAGGAGTCAAACACCAGTTGGTCGTTCCAAAGTCACTTGTGCCAGTCTTCCTCACGTACTTTCACGACCGTCCGACGAGTGGGCATCTGGGCAGACTGAAGACCCTCCTCCGCATCCTCGACGTAGCCTGGTGCCGTCTGGCCGCAAGGATGTATGGCACCATGTCAAGGTGTGTACCACCTGCCAGGTCTACAAGGCGGAGAACCAGAAACCAGCTGGCTTCATGCAGTCTACACCACCCGAGGGTCCTTGGGAGAAGCTGGGGATGGACTTCATGGGGCCATTTCCCCGCAGTAAGAAGGGGAACACCTTTCTCCTGGTCGTGGTGGACTACTTCTCAAAGTGGGTGGAGATGTTCCCCTTGAAAGATGCCAAGGCTCACCGCGTCGTGGCTGTCTTGAAGGACGAGATATTCACTCGCTTTGGGGTCCCCGGGAGTTGGTGTCCGACCGGGGCCACAGTTCACGGGTCGCGAAGTGGCTAACCTCTGCAAGATCTGGGGAGTAACCCAGAAGTTCACCACCAGCTATCACCACAAGCAAATCTTACGGAACGGTTTAATCGCACATCAAAACCATGATCGCGTCATACGTGGGCAAGCAACACAAGACTTGGGACCAGTGGATCAGGGAATTCCGATTCGCCATCAACGCGGCCTATCAAGAAACCACGGGCCATTCCCCGGCAGAGTTGGCGCTCGGAAGATCTTGAAAGGGCCTTTGGAGAGGCTTATCGTGACTAGTCCGCTCCTCATCAACCCCCATACTCACTCCTGGAACGACAAAAGGACATGGTCAAACAAGTCAAGAGGAGAGTAGAGGCGTGCCAATCCAGACAAGCAGTTTACTACAATACCCATAGGAGAAGTGCACAACTCCGGGTGGGAGATCTGGTCTGGGTACGCACACATCCGCTTTCCAAAAGCATCTGAGATCTTCTCATCTAAGCTCGCGCCTAAGTGGTCGGGGCCAGCAACTGTGATGAGAAAACTAGGCCCTATCAACTACCTTGTACAGTGGAATGGCCATGACAAAAAAGTAGACACAGTAAATGTGGTTAATCTGAAGCCCTACTTTGGGGTTCAGCCTCCCATACCTCCGGCTGGGGGGGGGGGATCTGTGACACCGTCACATTAATTGCATGTGTTGATTTAAAATTGTCTTTATTTATTACTAAACTATTGCAAGCCTTTGTAAAGTTCATGAGGTATAGGGTGTAATGTTCATTCCTTTTGTAATTTGTTTATGTGATTATTATGCTCTGTACGTTTTGGGGGTAGGATATGGGTATGTCTGAAAAGGACTCAATCTCCCAAGCTGCCGAGCGTTGCAAGTCTATTTAGCTGCGCAAGCTGGGTTGGCTAGGGAGGATCACCTGAGAGCTAGTCTGAGCGAGTGTGATGCTGGGCGAGGCGCGCCAGCGTTTGAATCTGCAGCCTCCTTCATGGAATAATCGTGGAGGAAAGTGTAATGTTCTAAATGCCGGTTTCGATGGGGGAAGTTAAGCGCCAGAGAAATCGCCTACCATCGCACTGCCTCGGAATTCCTTACCTGCATCGCAAACGCGATGTATGAGGAAGTGACTATTGTCTCAGGGCCCTGAACTTCAGACACCGGTGAGCTCAAATCTTTTTTTTTCTTTTTTTGCGATCGCTTTGTTTTTGTTCCTTTTTGGTGTGGATTACCTTTTTTGCGCTTCGTCTACCTGTGGAATACTTCGTGCTGCCCGCTTGGAAAATGATTAGTGGAGTGCCATGGAACATGACTTGACGTGGAGCTCGTAGAGAGAGTAATTGGCGCCGTCCGATTGGAACTTTGTGTTGGACTTTTCCTGGACACTTGTTTAGTTGGGTGGACTGTTGGGAACGGGGGGGGGGAAATTGCGAGGTGGGGATTGTAAATAATACAGCGCGCAGCGCATCTAAGGTGAGATATGGTGTGTGGTCTCCTCTTTTAAACATTAACCTACTCGTGACTGGATGTAATTTGCGGCAATAACTTTCATCTTAGAAGAATCCCTTGGTATAATTTATATTTTGTGGTAACGCAGACACTTAATTTAATACTTTATAGGTCTGGTTGTTACATCCTGGCGTGTTGATAAGCTGGTCATGCATTGTGCACAGATGGGCACGTTATGATTAACAGTTGACACATTCTTTAAGAAGGTGGGGATCATCAGGCATGCCTGTGAGGATGTTATGCTTGTCAGGCTCTGTTTATTAATGAATTAAAATCAACTTCACTACTCTCTCTTGACTCCCAAGACCAAAACAGGAATGAAAGCAGTGAAGCAGTGAAACATTCAATAGCAGGACAACCACAGGGTTGCAACATACAACGGCACTATCTAATGCCAATAACATCAATAGAATAAATGAATTGTCATGCAAACATGAGATTTGGCTTTGGTCTCACAATAAAATACAATAACCAATACATTAGTTAAAAGAAGAAACATTTGGCAGTTTTATGTAAAGCTGTATTAGAGGAGGAGAGCGTTGGTACCTTGAGGTGATGAGCGGTGGTGTAGAGCCTCCCACAGCCCTCGTAATCACAGCGGAAGCTTTTCTCTCCAGTCTGGACTCTGGAGGAACTCCACGACTTCCCATCAAATGTCACCTGAACACAGCAGAACACAGAGATGCATACAAATGCAGACACTCACACATCTGGCAGTTTCATGTAAGAGTTAGGCCTTTATACATATATTTATTACTCAACATGCACTTAAACTTGCAATGAAAAAGTTGTGATATGAACTGCTATTGGACAATGTTGATCTTGTCTATCCCCCGGCCCTACAGCTAACCTCGATTTCCTCACTCCACAGAGCCCATGCTCACCTGCACAGACGTGGGTTCCTGATGCCCGTTGATGCTGTTCATCCTCTTGTTGTTCTGTCCTTCTGCTGTTAGCTGAGAAGAAAGCAGGAGGGCTTCAGAAACAGAGAATGGCATAAAAATAAACAGGCAATGGCCCTACCGTGGCGCTAACGGTACAGCACTCGTCTGCCACGTGGCTGACCCGGGGTCGATTCCGGCCTGGGTCCTTTGCCGACCCTTCCCCGTCTCCCTCTCCCCACTTGCTTCCTGTCTCATTCTTCACTGTCCTATCTTGATAAAGCCCCACCCCCAAATAAAAAATAAATTAAAAATAATCCTGCAACATATTCCTAAATTTACATTTAGGACCAGACCAAGGGGAGGGTCAATCACTTGGTCTTAAGTCCTCTGGGGGTTAGAGGGTTGTAGTAAATACAAGATAAGAGATCTCTTAGATATCCTCCTACATTGTTAACTGACACATGCCTTGCTATTATTCTCATCACAAAGTCCCAAATGTCCTCAACCAAGTTGACACAATCCCTTGGGAAGGCAAAACAAAGGCCCACAAATAACCCAGTTTGACCAACAGGAGGCAGCCATGTGCTGCTTATCAGGGACGGCCAAACCGGATTGAGAAAGTAAAAGTCTTGCCAGATATTCCTTCTGCCTATTGCTGCTTACATGGGCGATTTCACATTGACCATTCCCTTGATCTGGAACGAATGGCTGAAGTCAGGTCAATGGCATGTTTAGCCGACATACTGCTGCAATAAATCGATGACAAGGCAATATGCATCATTATGACAGCCTAAGATGGCAGCGCCCGGGGTTGGGCCACGCCGAAAGGCTGAATGTTCATATCTATGGTGATAATTAGGCTGCGATGGTTAATTGAATTGGCTGAAGCAAACATGTGGCAGGGTTTTTTAAATTTCTGAACACGGGATGTCCACCCCTGTTGTCTACTGTAGTTTAGTCCAGGGGTTCCCAACCTATTCCAATTTGGCGCCCGCTTCAAATTTTCACAACTGTTTCGGGGCCCACCTACACAGCGACCCACACAAACAGCGACACACACACACACACAAATATTGTGATTTTTAGAAACGGATTTCAAATCAACGCCCACTTGTAATACAAGGCCCACCAGTGGGCATCAGCCCAGGAGAATCACTGGTCTAGTTTCTACCTTGGCAGAGTAGGACTCCAGGCAGGCGATGGTGTCCGCGTCCACCTGCTCGCCTGTGGCTATGTCCTCCAGCACAGCGACTGCTGCTCCTCCTCCTCCTCCTGTCTGCAGCCCACTGGGATGGTGGATGTACGCCGTGCTGCCATCCTCCAGCTGCACCGCCTCCACCGCACTGGGGTCGTAGCCATCTACAGAGGGCATTACATTACATTACATGACACTGTGTCATAGTTCTCATCAGCACTAGTGAGCCAATTGCGGCTCAAATTCCTGACCTCCAAGTGGCAGCAACAGTTAGACATGGCAGCATAGGTACGATTCTCAAAAGAAAGTGAATAAAGAAGCACTCATCAGATTTCTTTTTTCATTTTTAATCGCCTCACATCGATGTGAGGCGATTAAAAATGAAAAAAGAAATCTGATGAGTGCTTCTTTATTCACTTTCTTTTGAGAATTGAGTTCATTCATTGACGAAGTTAAGCACCCAGTGTAACAGCATAAGAAGACAAGGTGTTGAGCGCGCTTCCTGATCTTTCTAAGCATAGGTACGATACAATTGAGCTAAAAGGGAAGGTCGATCGCTCAACACTTCTGCATTTAGTGATGTCAACAATAATCGATTCGGCAACGCAATGCAATGCGGGGCATGGACGATTCAATTCAATGCGGCAAGTTCCAGAATCGATGCGGCAATTTTTTTAAAGTTTCAATTACTTCCGTGGATATTTCAGGAGCAAATGAATGTTAAATGAAATAAAAGCACTTAAAAGCATTGAAAACGGCAAGACTGATACAGAAAACAGCCAATAAAATGTTGCTCAGTATCTGACTACTTGTATTGCCTAATAATGACTGATGAAACATTTACTTTCAGTAGAAATGTAATGCATTGCAATGCATTGTAGAATTGAATCGAATTGAAACCTCCCGAATCGTAATCGAATCGAATCGTGAGGGCAGTGCCAATGCACACCACTAACTGCATTTAAATACAGCTTCGAGAGGGAGGTTTATATATGTTCTACCACAAGGTCTGCTAGTTGGCTTTGCACTTGGCTGACGCTTTCATCCAAAGTGACTTACTATTGGGTCATTTCACGTGAAATCAGACACTTTGGGACCCGACCGACCCGGATTTCAATCATACTTGGTGTGCCTTTTTAGTAGCAAGGTAGCACCCCAGAACTGCATTGGTTTGAATCTGACACTAATATCAAGGGAGAAACAGACTAGGAAAGGTTCACATGTGAGGGTAGGACACTATACATTCAGCCTTGATTATATCAGTCAGTGTTCACACCTGCAAACTCGTCAAAGAAAAAAAGGTGACAGTCTACTGGCAAGGTTTACCTATGTTTTCATGCTGCTGACGCCAAATTCTGACCATTCCACCTGAGTGTTGCAGTAGATATCAGACTCATCAGACCAGGCAACATTTTTCCAATCTTCCAGTGTTCTTTATGGTGAACCCCCCCCCCAAAAAAAACACTCTCCAGTTCTACACGATTCATGTGAATGACCTAATTGGCCGGGAAAAAGGTGACTGTCACCAAAAGGTGACGAGTTTGCAGGTATGAGTGTTAGTCATGGGTGAGCGGTTAGGGCGTCAGACTTGCATCCCAGAGGTTGCCGGTTCGACTCCCGACCCGCCAGGTTGGTGGGGGGAGTAATCAACCAGTGCTCTCCCCCATCCTCCTCCATGACTGAGGTACCCTGACCATGGTACCGTCCCACCGCACTGCTCCCCATGGGGCGCCACTGAGGGCTGCCCCCTTGCACGGGTGAGGCATAAATGCAATTTCGTTGTGTGCAGAGTGCAGTGTTCACTTGTGTGCTGTGGAGTGCTGTGTCACAATGACAATGGGAGTTGGAGTTTCCCAATGGGCTTTCACTTTCACTAGTCACAAAAAGCTGTCTGTGGTGTTGTTTGAAAGCTCTTTTCTGGCTCTACAAATTACACAATCAGCCTGGAATACAACAACCCTCAGAATATGAATTATGACAAATTGAAAATTTTTAAATTGAATATCTAAAAAACGAATATTTCAAAATGGCCGGTTTCTTGTGTAAACATAGCCTGCAATGTCATGAATAACACCTGAAATGCTGGTGTTTGGTTCTTTATTCATTTCAGAGATAATGGGACTCAAAAATATGGCATCATACAAATCACCTAGTAATGAAATGGTAATGCCATAGTAATATCACATGACAGCATGTCTATCGGAATATGTGAAGGATGGAGATGGTCCATGAGGACGCAGGAAGTTCAGTTTCACCTCTCCAGTGCTCGTCATACATTCCTCAACACATGCTAGCCACTAGTTGCCATCATATAGCTACAACATACTCTTTGATGCTGCTCTCTGATCCCTGCCTTCTCTGAATGCTGAAAATGGTCTAGCTTCCACTGTGTCCATTGACAATGGTCAGAAGCTGTGTAGTTTTTGAGTGCCTGAAATAGGGACCGACGAGGGTGCAGGGCCCACCGGGAAAATGCCCGTTATGCCAGATGGCCAGTCCAGTCTTGTCCCTGACACTACTCTATTACTACTTCATTACAACTCATTTCAACCTTTATGTCCAATTATCTCTTAAATGAATAAAGAACCAAACACCCCATTTTCAGGTGTTGTTTATGACCTTACAGGCTATGTTTAGACAAGAAACCGACCATTTTAAAATATACGTTTTTTTAGATATTCAACTTTTTATTTTTCAATTTATCCTAATTCATATTCTGAGGGTTGTTCTATTCCAAGCTGATTGTGTAATATGTAGAGCCAGAAAAGAGCTTTCAAACATTATCACAGACATCTTTTTGTGATTAACACCGACTGATATAATCAAGGCTGAATATATAGTGTCCTACCCTCATTTGTAAACCTTCGCTAATCTGTTTCTCCCTTAATATTCATATCAGATTCAAACCAATGCAGTTCTGGGGCGCTACCTTGCTACTGAAAAGGCACACCAAGTATGATTGAAATACAGGTCGGTCGGGTCCCAAAGTGTCTGATTTCACGTGAAATGACCCTATTACTTAGGTACAGGGTATTAGTAACAGTTCCTGGAGCAATGCTTTCAAATTAGTCTGGGCCCACCTTCATGTGATGCTGATCAACATTTCATGAGTCAAGTTGTTTACACAGAATATGTTTTTTGCACATTGCCTTTTTTATTTTTGTTTGTTTTTTTATAATGTTCCTTATTTTTTATTTTTCCCCTCCCTGACTTTTACTACCTGTGTTATATGTGTCTTTAAATGCCCATGTAGGCATTATGTGTATTTATGTAAGCTACTTGAAACCTGAATTTCCCCTCGGGGATCAATAAAGATACTCTACTCTATTCTACTGTACTCTACTCTAATGGCTGACAGTGGTACCTTTGGGTGTGTGGTGAATGTATGCTGTCGTTCCATCTTCCAGCTGGACAGCTTGCCCATCCTCAAAGGGAGGCTCTGGCTCTGAAAGGAGAGGAGAAGATAGACCATGGGTAAGGACTCTAGTCATTTACATTTTGGCAGTTAGCATTTGCTTATGGAAACCAGATCATTCAGTGATATACAAAAGGCTCTCCATTTAAAAAAAAAATCTTATTCGTTATAACAATATAATAACCTGAACAGATTGCCTAACTACATTGATACATACATCCCATAAACATGCGAAAACGGTAGGACCATGGGTTTCACAACCTACCCTTCACAGTGACTTGCTGGATGTAAGCAGTGGTGCCGTCTTCCAGTTGTATCGTGTCTCCCTCCACAAGGTTGCCATCTGAGGATGTACACAAATGGGAGTGCAGTTAGGGCTCTCTCAAGGCTGCCACAGACCATAAATACAATATACCAGTAGGACTGTAATCAGTTTATTTACATTGCCTTTCAAAAGTTTGGGGTTACCCTAATATTTCCAATTAAGTTGTAATGATGCAAAGGTAAGTACTGCACAGACAAAGGTGAAAAAGCTTTGATTACCCATCAAATTAGTTGAACTGGACAGAAGAGAGAAACCTAACTAACCTGTCTCACACATTCATTACACAGGAGTACGTAATTCAATCCATTATTCTACAGTTATTTCTTTGCTTTATTGCAGAATGCAATAAATGACAGAAAAAAGTATTATGGCTTGAAAGTGTGGTGACTCCAAAACTTTTTAACGGTCATGAACTGTATGTCCTCTGTTTACTTCATGCAAATAGGATAACTCGGAGTCTTTATCCTGTCAGTTAGACAGGAAAGATAATGAAAATACGCTGAAACCACATAGCTAATGTGCTTATTCAATACAATACGCTTCTCTGTCACTTTCTGCCCATAGCAACGTATAGGTACAGGGCATAAGTCCTTTAAAGTCCCTGGAGCAATGCTTTCACAATGCAACTTTCTGATGAAAAAGATCAAGTACCTAACCAGGTAGGCCAAAGTTCCCGATGGAAGCTTACCACTGATGGCCTGCTGAATGTATGCTGTGGAGCCATCACTAAGGGCCACTGCCTGAAGACCCAAACTCTCCATAGTCCTCCTCCTCCACCTCTTTGATAAGGACTACTGCCGCTTCACCTGCAGGCCAGAACACAGAGCCCAGTCAAATTCTAATACACCTTTTATTCACATCAAACACGGACACGGACACACAACCAACACACAGAGAATGGTGATGTGGTGTTGGCACGTGTATACCCAGGGACTATGGTGATCTTCATAGGGATTTTTTATTTATTTTATTTTATTGAACTGGAAAAAAATAAATACTGATCCAGTACCTGCTGTAGGCTACTGAGAGTCTTTTAGATATGAAGGTTGCACTTTTTCCCCATTTCAACTAAATGTATTAATTACTGCATGGAATGAAAGCTTGCTATATCGATTACTCCCAGACAATATCGAATATCTGCTCATCAAAGCAATAAGAATTAAAATAGCAGGAGCCATTTGTTTAGTTTTAATTCTGCTGCATTGGGGAGCGTGTCTATGTTCCCACAGCCCATTGGTCCCACATCACTAAGATTTTAAACATTATTTTTAGGCCTATTGGTTCTCTTAGTTTACTTGGAAATGTGGGAACATGGAGTTGTAGAGCATAGGGCTTATATTTGAATAATTTCGTAAAACTGTGAGAAGATGGAGCAGCAGGAATAAGCTGGGACCAATGGGCCGTGGGACCAATGGGCCGTGGGAACATAGAGCTGACCCCCTGCATTGTATTCAAGTGATGAATGGCACAGCCCATACTGTGGATTTTGCGCAGGGTTCACAAAAAGTTTGCTTTTTTGGCTTTCCATAAAATATGATTTGTGAATTGAAGTCAATTAATGTAAAGTGGGTAATGTAGCTATTTAAAGTGTAATGATAAAGAACAGCACCACTTCTGTGAAGAAGAGGTTGAGAAGGATGGTTTGTGGAAGGTTATTTGTTAATCCATTCAATTTATTTCAAAGCCCAATTGTGAGAACATTTGTAGCTCAGATATACGGACTGTAGCCTACTGCCTCTAGAGCAGCCGACTTACTATTGCAATCCTATTGAGGGTTGTCAGGTCAAAGCGAGACCACTAGGGACTTGGGTTGGCTGGGGAGAAATATTAGAACTAGCAATAGTCAGCAGACTTTGTAACGCATGCTAGATTTAATGGGACATCTAATCATTGACCTCGTGTATTAAGATGGACAGAGAAAGAGCATGGCATGACCCTGCGACATTTCTGTACTGTATCTGTTACAGAATGACATCTGTTACACGCCGTACAAAAAGTAGCGAGCTATGATTCTAGCTCGGCACGTTCCCTGTCAAATAAGTTACAGTTGCAGCATGCGAACCAAATTGTAACAGTTGTCTTTGTTCCCGCTGCCGTTGTAACTGGAATGTCGCGTCTGATACGTATTATTCATCAGATGCTCAAATTTCCATCTAAAATGAAACAACTGACTAAAAGCCGCAGTGTTTAGCTTCCTTGCTAAGTTGGCTAACGTTTCACCACAGGCCTCTAATGTCTCCCCACGTTAGTTTACGCACGGACCTGCCATTTGGCTACGTGATCCAGTCGACAATAAACGCAGCGTGGCGCCTAATGTGAATCCGTATCTTTTCAGCACTGCAAACTCGTTATAACAATTACATTTGTAGGACTCTGAATTCACAACAAACTATCCTCTACATTCGCCCCCATTTTTCAATCCCATCTCTCCCTGGGCCACAGAAGTTGCAGCGCAAACTGGGATAGCTACTCACCGCCAGCAGCCCGCCATGCACCAGGCACTGATGACCCGCCCCGGAATCTGAATAGAACTTTACGTGTTGACAGACAGAGACGTACGCGTATTGAAGAATGTGTCATTTTCATAAAACGCTAAAGGTCTTGAAAAAGAAGTTATGTTAAATTAACAAAATTGGACAGTGAGTGATAAATGTCTACTACAGTACTATGAAAGCTTTACAGATGCAACGGTATAGTAGGCCACTTCAGGAGTCATGATGACCATGAGTCGCACAAACAAATATTCTGAGCACGTACAAGACTAGTCTAGACCTTCATGGTCTTAAAAAAAAGTTATGTAGGCCATACCATAAAATAAGCATCGTATAGAAAAGCACAACACAATGTACATACAAAGTACAACAACAAGCAGACCATTTTATGCTGTGACATCTGACAAGAAAAAAACAAAACAATGTTTTATTTGGCTTGTGTACATGATCTCGTCATCAAATTAACAGTAATTAACAATATTAACAGTCCAGTATTTCAAAACGAAACAACAAACGTTATTAGTGTCCATGTAATCTGTTCATGATCCCAGTCTGTGAGAGACTGAGCGGAGACTGCCTTGTCTGCTACAGAAGAAGCAGACTATAATTCAAAATAGCAGGCAGAGAGACAGACAGCAGCACTTGAACGTTTCAGTTTGTGTACAGATGTCATCCAACAAAAAATGACGACACAAGACGTGGTGCAAAGCTGGCAAATGTCGGATGAAAGAACAACTCTACATAACTGTTTATGAAGAACACATCCAACTGAGTTCCATAATGAGAGAAAAAAGGTGACTGTTGACAAAACAAGTATTTTTTAAAGTGCTTTCAAAGGCAATGCCATCAGAGGCAAACATTGATGCCAAACGCACGCTTGGCAAATAAACAAACAATATCATCGTCCATGGCATTGTGGAACAATAGTTCACCAAATGTCAAATCTGGCACAAGTAAATGAGACAAGACGGATAAATAAGGATGTGAACGGCTACTGCAAAACAGGAATCCTCTGAATACGATGCCATTAATGCCAATAGTTAAATCAGTCCATTTCTACACCAGAGTGTAGGGTCTTTGTTACTTTCTAAAAAAAAAAAAAAGACAGTCACTAATAGTGTGTTGGGACACTCCATAATTCCATACTGACAGCTCAACGCTGGTTGCCACTTAATTATATTCTTACATGAGAATAACAGGCTCTCAAGCCAAATGACCACAACTACAGGTACATCATTAGGTCATTATGCAGACAGAACACAAAGATTTCTTATTCAATCTTCCCCAATTTCGCATGGCTGATTCCTCGACTTCTCCCTGTGATACAGTGAATTGTGAATCCATTACCGTTGGCCATGTTCATGATTGTGCAAAACCCATCAAATCTGATCAAACTGATCCATCACAAATGGGCTCTGTTCATTGCCAGTGATCTCTGGAATACCTGTCTTCAAGATAACACAGAAGTGTGTTGTTTTTGAGATTATTGTCGCTACAGCAGCTCTGTTCCATCATGAGTGTGGCATCATCTTAACCTGGGCGGGCGCACCATGGCTGGTTGCAGATTTTGGCGAGGGACGGACCATGGCAAGACTGCAGATTTTGGCAGAAATAAAATCACTGGCCCATGAGATATCTCAAGAAAACATAATCTAGAACAATTTGTGGGGGGGAAAAAATCCTAAAAATGGCTGAGGCAAAAGCTGGCATCTTTCGTTCTCTCAAAGTTCCATCTCTACTCAAGGTGAAAGAACACACACAGAGGCGGTCTCCTCGCACACAAAGGAAGCACATGAAAAAAAAAAAACGGCGGTGCCTTCCCTGATTAGCGTTTGGGTTGCCTTTGTGACGTTCTCCGTGCTGAAATACCACAGACTCCCTCCTCCTTTGACATTGTTGGTGGTGAAAGGTACTGCTGCTTCAAACACAGGATTCACCTTCGTCACTTTGCGATGGGGCTCCAACCTAGTCATTTGTCGCTAGTTTCCCTTAGAAAGCCGAGCCATCGCACACAATGTTTTGTCCTCTCCCAGGGAACAGCTCCATCTGCCAGTAGCGCGGGTCAGCGTACACTAGAGGAAAGAGTGAGATGAGGAGGATATGAGCTGATATCTACTGCTAGCAGTATTGTGTAATCACATCGCATGACACTATTGGGAAATGCCACAGGTGGAAGGTGGAAAGTAAACATGCAAAGATACAGGAGATACAGAAAGCCGTTAGTCTATGAATAACAAGTAAGAGCCTTCCAGTATTGACCTTGCCTAGAAATCTAGACGCCCCTAGCGACCGCAAATTGAATTTGCTCCCGGGGGCAGTCTAGCGGACCCCGGTCGTTTTGCGAGGCTGAAAGTTATCCGATGACAGGGCCAATCAAATCGCGAGGGGGGCCGGGCTACCTAGTAAACAGGAAACTTTCTAAGAAGAAGCATGGTGTCCGTCCGTGCTACGTACAGCACGAAAGTGTTTACTTAATTTAAAAAGCCTGGATGATAATACATTTCGTGGCTGACATGGATTTATGTAATAATACACCATGAACTTATCGGACACAAATAGATCTCAAAACATTACCATTTGATCATTCGATGTTTTAAACTAGCTCGGTAAGCTAAGTTGAGCATTTTACAGAACCAGATAGTCACACGCTATTATCAGACCACTACTGTAGGTGTAGAATGAAATTGCTGCCCCAATTTCTAATAAGACACATGCCATTAAAAACGAGACATTTGGGAGCTTTGAAAGTCTTTGAGTAGCTTACTAAATAGATGGGAATGACACCTAGTCTACCAAGCTAGTGGCTAGCTAACCTGTCGTCAACAACACAGAGCTAGGTATCTAGGTTAGGGTTAGGGTTAGAAACAAAAAACTAGGGTTAGAAACAAAAAACTAACGTCAAAAATATAACTAGCTCCGTTATATGGCGGTGGGATCGATAGTCTGGCTAGTGGGAGCGAGCTGACCGGGGAGCGTCCTGCGTTGGGAGCGACAATCAGGGAAAGTTATGGGTATACAGCTAGCTAGCTAACACCGAACATGCCATGTTGACAACAATCATAAATATAACCATTTAACAAGCCCCAAATTGCTCGACATTTCGCTGATTGATCAAGGAGGGCCATGTGGTTGAAAACGAGGCATTTTTGAACTGTATAAGTGAAAACACGATTTATTAGGAAACTTGTTTGTGGCTGTGGTCATCACACGCATTCACTGCTACGACGGCTGGAAGTTGCCGCTTCACCTACAAAGAGGCCCTCGCTAGTGGCTAGCTAACCTGTCGTCAATAACAGAGCTAGGTATCCAGCCTTGTATTATATGCCTGCCCCAAATTCTAATAAGATCCATGTCATTAAAAACGAGACATTTGGGAGCTTTGAAAGTCTGTAAGTCGCTTACTAAATAGATGGGAATGACACCTAGGCCCAATTCGAAACGGGGAAGGCAGCTGTCCTTCCAGTGAGCTAACTGGACATCGAGTCATCAAGTGTGAATCGAAACGAAAAATTGCTTTATTTCCTCTCTCGGCAGTTGACTGCATTTGTGGGCGTAACGAGGATATTTCGAGGATACATCAGATGCTGACTTCGCTGCCTTGGTACCCAACATGCTGTGCGCCACCTCCCTCTCAACCGGAAACTTGAAAAACAAACATGGCTACTACCCAAGCTACTACCTTATCATACTCTTTATTCTGACACTTATGTATGTAGATATTGAAAATCGAATGCATAAATCAACATTGTAGTATCTAAATATGCTGTCGCTAGATCTATTTATAGCCTATTTTACGATTCCGCCGTCTGACGATCATTCACCGTTCAAATAGCATGCGTAAGCTAAGCGCTAACGTGATGAACGTAACTCCCGCCATAGAATCGCAAGAATCGCCGTAACATCAAATGCGCAAGGCAGCGCACTCGTTAGTGCCGTTCGTAACGGCTGCCTCATCAGCTAACTGATCAGTGACCTGTTTATGTAGGAGGAGAGTCATCGAGTCACTGCCTCCCGTTTCGAATTCAGCCATGGTCTACCGAGCTAGCGGCTAGCCATGTATTAGTTATGGGTATACAGCTAGCTAGCTAACACCGAACATGCCATGTTGACAACAATCATAAATATAACCATTTAACAAGCCCCAAATTGCTCGACATTTCGCTGATTGATCAAGGAGGACCATGTGGTTGAAAACGATGCACTTTTTGAACTGTATAAGTGAAAACACGATTTATTAGGAAACTTGTTTGTGGCTGTGGTCATCACACGCATTCACTGCTACGACGGCTCGAAGTTGCCGCTTCACCTACAAAGGGGCGTGTCGCGTGTACGTTGTGAAAGACAGCTGTGACGTTACACAGAAGTGTGTGGGGATTGGTTGTTCCACCATCCTATTGCGTGACGTTGAGTGCTGAAGCAACCGTTTATCCCGCCCACACTGCCGCCCAGCCCTCCTAGACCCTGGTACAGCTTTTTGCTGTACGGGTCTGGCTGCGCTAGGCTAGTATTGACCCAGTCGGGAACTCTGGGCCCACCCATGAAATTGTTTGTTTTCCCCCACATTTGCTCCACCCGCTGTATGTAGTAGCTAATTAATATGCCTAATGACTGCCAGTGATTGGCACCGCACAACCATGGGTGGAGCTTTCAGAGGCGAAAACAATGCAGTTTCATGGGCAGGCCAGAGGTGCCGACTGGGTCAATGTAATTGCACTCAGTGATTAGTTAGATTAGTTTGTGGGCACACCACAATACATTCCTAGTGACTGCACTGTATTTCTATACCTCTGAAATGTCTAAATAAACTTGAAACTTGAACTTCAGTCATTAGTTCTAAGTGAGATCTAAACAGGAGGAATATCACAGTACTTGTGAGGAGCACAAGAGCAACACTAGAGGAACCAGACTGTGACGTACATGTACGTGTGTGTGTGTGTGTGTGTGTGTGTGTGTGTGTGTGTGTGTGTGTGTGTGTGTGTGTGTGTGTGTGTGTGTGTATCTGCCATGTGTGTCTCACTTACCCAGGTCTCCGGGACTGAGCCACAGGTTGAAGGAGCTGCACTGCTTCTGGCAGCGGTGGACAGGCAGCACGTGCACTGAGGGCTGCCCTTCTCCCACCACCAGCCAGCCCAGGACCTCCACCCCCTAAAACACAACACAAACACCAACAGCAACATTAAGTACAGGAACCTCCACCCACTTAAACACAACACAAACACCAGCAACAACATCAAGTACAGGCATGGCCTGCTACACCAGCGACCTGGGTTTGACTCTCTCTCCCCACTCATTTCCTGTCCCTCTCTCGCTACCCAATCAATAATAAAGGCAAAAAAAAAATCCATTAGAAATATCTTTAAAATATAAATAAATTAAACATGAAGTACCGTCAGATACACAGCACTATTTACTAGAGATGTGGAGTTGGGACTTGTGACTTGGACTTGAGTCAGACTTGAGCACACAAATGACTTGACTCGAGACTTGACTTGGAAATATTAGGAATGACTTGTGACTTGACTTGCTGGCTATTGACTCGAGACTTGACTTGACAGTTTTAGCTTGCAATGACTTGCAATAGTATGGCAAGTCTAAATGTATTTATTTTTTTGCATTTGTATGTCAAAAAATTACATTAAAAAATGAAATGTTAAATGAATTGACCTTAAACAATACCAGTAGGCATATTATTTTTGTTTAGAACGTGACTGACAAAGGGGGACATGCAGAAGAGTGTGGAGAGGTAAAGAATTTATGACCAAAAGTAATTGTCAATGTTGCTCATAGAATACAAGGTGACTTGTTAGTGACTTGGAAAAAATGAGACTTGGACTTGGGCTTGACTTGGCTTTGGTACAAGTGTATGTGAGTGTGAGTGTGAGTGCAGTCACGTGTGTGTGTGTGTGTGTGTGTGTGTGTGTGTGTGTGTGTCCTCACCCTGCTCTGAGAGCCAGTGTGTGTGTGTGTGTGTGTGTGTGTGTGTGTGTGTGTCCTCACCCTGCTCTGAGAGCCAGTGTGTGTGTGTGTGTGTGTGTGTGTGTGTGTGTGTCCTCACCCTGCTCTGAGAGCCAGTGTGTGTGTGTGTGTGTGTGTGTGTGTGTGTGTGTGTGTGTGTGTGTGTGTGTGTGTCTATGTGTCTGTCCTCACCCTGCTCTGAGAGCCAGTGCTGTGAGTGACTTGGCAGCGCTGCAACATGGTCCCTGCGCTGTCGAGCAGGTGGCAGAACTCTGCTTTGGGGAAGAGCCAGCGCAGCACCTTCTCTCTGGCACCTGTCGAGAACCTCCTGCCACGATAGAACAACAGTCATCAAGAATATCACAGGACAGCAAAAATTAATGATGGGGAACTTCGGGAATAATCAATGTATACCATATAATTCACCTCCAACATTTGTGAAACTTTCTTTTTTCCATCGACAATGTAGAACTTTGTCAAAATGATAATACAAGTTTCCAAAGTTCCAGTCTAAACTAACTGCAGTGGTTTGCTGGTATACAACCATGACTGTATGAGGTCTAGCGGCAGCAGCAGTAGCAGCAATAGATCAAGTAGAGTAGAGTAGCAATACAATATTGACAAAGTGGAGCACTACATGACTCCCAAAATTACAGACAAGAATGATAGTAGATCTTAATGTGATGTGCAATAGGTCCAGAAAAGCTGTTTAACTTAAAAAGGTACACTGTGCAGGAAATTGTCACAAAAGGTACTGCAACTATGCTGCTCATTGAAACTGGGCTGCCTATTGTCAAATTTGATCTTTTCATCAAAGTTTAGTAAGTAATAAACTAATATTTTCTATTATGGCTCAAGTGCAGTAATTTTTGCAGCTAAAAATTGCTATTTCTGGAAATTCAAAATGGCGGACCATGGAGAAGATCCCCCTTTTCATGTATGAAAAGTGCAATTTTTCCTGTCATAATGAATACTTAGAAGGTAAGTATTCATGAAAAAGGTAACATTAGTGAATAGGTAGCATGAATTCTGGAAACAAACAAGTAAAAATCTTGCACAGTGTACCTTTAAAAAAAATAGTAATTAATGTTAGCGTTACCAAAGAAGTGTGAAGTTGGCGGGGCCCTGGGGGAAGGTCCTCTGGTGGGAGAGGCTGCGGTCGGCGTTCTCCTGCAGGATCTTCATGGAGCCCCCGTGGGCAGCATACATCTCCTCCAGCTGGTGCCTCTGCAACATCAGGGACTCACCGCCCTGGATCAACACACACACACACACACACACACTTTTATTTGAGTCTCAGCACAGAGAAATACACAGAGAGGCCTGCCGCTAAGAGTTGTATTGTTATTATTCGACATGGCTTTTCGTAAGACAGAGCCAGAGACAAACAACCGCCGAGACCGAGCGCCCCCAGCAGAGTGGGAGACTTTAGGAGGAGATGCGAAGCCAACGGCGTTGACACTTGGAAGTAATACACACTTCAAGTTTCCAAAAAAAAAAGAGAGGGAGAAGAGAGAGAGGAGAGCCACACGTGCGAGGCGCTCGGATACTACGACTCCCCCTTTCCCTCTCTCAGGCACAGGCTCAGGCTCAGGCTCAGGCTCAGGCACAGGCACAGGCTCAGGCTCAGGCCCAGGCCCAGGCACAGGCAGCTGGACGATAATCTGTGCTCTCCGAGGTCCTTTTCGACCTGCTAGTGATCCTTCCGCAAGTTCACCTACGGAAACCTTGTTACAACTTTTACTTCCTCTAAATAGTCAAGTTTGATCCTCTTCTCAGCTCCCCGGCGGGGCCGATCCGAGGACATCACCAAACCATCCAATCGATAGTAGTGAGTAGCGAAGGGTGGGGTGTACAAGCTTATGACCCGTGCTCACTGGGAATTCCTCGAACGCACATAAGAGAAACAAACTTGTGAACTAGTTGTAGAAGTTTGTAATCTAACTAACATGAAACTAAACCATAGTAGTGACAAGTTCACAGATCGTGAAAAGCTCCAGAGACACACATATAAGATACAGTGCCAACAAGATGAAACTGACAATGCAGTAGAGGAAGCGGTGCCAAAAACAGGATCCATGTCTTTCAAGTGCCAAGACATGCAGGGGTGCGTACATAGTCGACAGCCAATATATGCGTTAACGTGCACTAAGGGCCCTTGCACTAAGGGCACGTTAATGCACCCTCCACAGTGACGCAAGTACCTCCTTCAATGACAATGCACACAAGCGTCAAATATCAAATTGAGAGGGCACTTTTTGCTACACATCGACACAGCAACCGAAGTGTAGCAATGTGTAGCCTTGTGGGCATGTACGTTAGGATGCGTTGGCTTTGTAGGCCATACCAAACACATATGCACAAATGCATTGACATACAACACATTTTGTGGCAAATAGCCAAATGTGGATGAATCGTCAGTGTTTTTAGCTAGACTGTAAAAAGTGACCCAAAGCTTCCACACATTTATGCATAGCACTTAAACATGAACATTGAAAGCTGAGCATGCATTGCTATCAAAGTGTGAACCCATGTGTCAGCGAGAATTCATCACACAAACATGCAAAAAGACATCACACAGAAGGCGAGAGGAAACCTCATAAAACACAAATACAGAGCCGCATGCAATGACTGTCACCGTGTAAATCAGTTAACACAGGATACAGTGTCAGTTTCCTTTAAAGGTGCCGTATGAAGGATCGTGACCAGAGTAGGTACTGCAACATGCTGCTCATTGCAACTGTGCTGCCTATTCTCAGACTTGATCTTTTCATGAATATTTACCATGTAATAAATTACCCTTTACTACCATGGCTACCACAGCTAAACACGTCTATTACCGGAAATTCAAAATGGTGGACATGGAGAAGATCCAACTTTTCATGTATGAAATGGGTCATATTCCCAGTCATAATGCTAACTTATAATTTGATGGTGATGGTATTCTTGATAAGGGTAAAAATTGTGAATGAGCAGCAGCACGCATTTTGGAAATAAACTACAGAAATATTTACATGCTGTACCTTTAAAGGATGTATCTGTATTTTTTAAAATGCAACTCCTTTTTTAACACTTCAAACTCTGAACAACTGGCCTCACAGATAAAAAAGGAACAGATACCAATGACTTTTGCCTATTGCTACTCGCTGATTCTATACTACAGTATACTGGCACAGTGGCTAGTGTAATGTCCTCGCTAAAGGTTTGCTTTGGCTAACTTTGCCATATCCACCTCCACTGGGTGCCACTACACTGTCATAGCAGTCATTGATTATTTACTCCATGCTCTGCAATAGGACAGAGGGGATCTGCTTTGCTCACTGTTTTTTCACTGTATTGTCAGGCTGGACAAAAATAATGTAATTTAAGCGTGGTCTTTCGAGTTAGAATAACATGTTGCTTTTTGGAGAAAAAGGTATCATACAGACTTGATCTACTGTCACCTATCATCTTTTTTTTTTGATGTACACACCTTGCTCCTCTTTCACTAGCCAGGCCATGCCCTCCTAGTTGCTGCTAGTCAGGTCAAGAGCAATGCAAGTACTTTCTGAGTTCCCGAAAAATCGGGAACTCCTCCCACTTTGTTGGGAAGCAAACAACCATTAGCAAACCAAGGGAGGTGGGTCAACAATCCCATTTGGGAAATGTTACTTAGGAAATGTTAAGACCAAGTCTTGAAGAGATTTGAAAGTAGATGATAATCAGGCTACTCTTTTACAGCACTGCACCATACAACAGCATACATAATCAGTGCACACAGCAGAGGTGAACCCACCTTTAGTAACACTGGTTGTGGTCCGGCGCGGACACCAGTGAAGTCCGGCTGCATGTGGGAGATCTCTGTGATGGCAGACAGGTCCGCACAGCCTGAGCAGTTCACCAGGCCCTGCTGCAAAGCACCGATGCTCCACCACTCGTGGAAACCTGCAGGTATGAAAGCAATGCAATAATCACCTGCGGTCATACTGTGTGTGTGTGTGTGTGTGTGTGTGTGTGTGTGTGTGTGTGTGTGTGTGTGTGTGTGTGTGTGTGTGTGTGTGTGTGTGTGTGAGTGTGTATGATGAACACCACTCCGGGCAAACTTGCAACCTCCTAGCAAACTTCTAGCATTTGTCTGGTCCACAAAACCAGACCTATCACAAGGGAAATATGGTCTGGACTCCTCTGGAGACCACCTACTGAATTTCTCGTAGGGGGACATGTGGTTTACGATTGCCAACGGCCGCTTACTGACCGTTACGAATTTATAATTTGGTGTATACATAGCCCATAGCTCATCATGTTGTTGTTTTCAAATAAACTGCAAGCTCCCATGTGTCGAGAAATACGCATCATCATGTTTACACCCCTCCCCACTCTCGGATTGGCTCCCTACCTCAGGCCAGCATTTTGGGACGAGCATCCATGCTGATTTTTTATATCGAACGATTGTACAAAGCAGCATGGGATTTTGATAGTGGTAGTGTCATTGCTTCTGGAGGGAGGCTTACCAACGTTCGATTAACTATTTTTTTTTCGTCTAGTTTGCATCCGTTATGCTTATACATTTGCTAGTGTTTATCTTTACATGTGTGCTTTTGTGAACATGTTCAATACTATGAAGTGAGGTTAGTAACAAGTAAACAACATTCTGTGAAGGGGACTTAGGGAGATTGTGAAGGCGAAATGCTAAAAATAAGCTCAAACATGGGAGAGAAACAACTGCTTATGGATACCAGCGTGTTCCCTTGCGTACATGTGCTTTATAGTCTTAAAAGCCAACATATCCAACATTCACTACTGTGCACAATGGACACATGACCACATGGGAAAAGGTACTGCATTTTCCACAATTTTAGTCACTCAACTCCAATGGGCACTAGCTTGCATGTTACTTCTTAGCTACTTTCACACTAGTATTTATTATATGGTGTAAATAGCCTATGTAATGTGCATGCACAGTAATGCGTGTGTGATTTAAGTCCAAATGCACATGTAATAGGTTTACACCATGCACTTGAATGGTGCCAACATGAGGGATTTCCTTCTATATTTACCTTGCAGGTTATACTTCTTGGCAATAGGTAGTGACAGTAGGCGCACATGGCTGAGGGGAGAGGACCAGTTATGGCTGGTGGAATCCAGTGACCCTGGCTGACGAGTGTTCAGCGGGTACGTGAAGGCCAGCACAGCCACCACCAGGACACCTACAGCCAAAACAAACTGCAGCAAAAACACAACACAGTAACCTTCAGTTATGTGACTTAAACAAATGATATGGCCAGGGATAATGTGTAGATGGGAGGGGTAGTAAATAGTCTTATTAATAGCCTTAATAAGAAAGCTACTATGAAACTGTCTATTTGCAGGTTCTAGTGGGAGAGACTCTACAACCCCAAAAACATTAGGGTAGTTTAGAGCAAATCACTTACTTTTTACTTATATTGTCTCTAAGCAACTCATTTAGGAAATCCTACTGTACCTTAATCGCGGCCCGGACAAATGGAAACTGGGGCGGCTCCCTCCGTGGTTCGTTTGTCTCCAGGACTTGCTTGATGAACTTTTCAATCTCCCTCTCCGACATGCCATAACGATAGCCTGACTGCCGTAAAATGTCGATGCTTTCAGACAGCTTGTCATAAATGCAAGGTTCACTTAATGTTGTGCCCATAGCGATCCCACAGGTTCTGGTTGGCAGTCCTTTGGATTTCAATCAGTGTCAAGGATGGGAATAACTTCTTATTTGGTAGTGACAGGCATGTCGTAAACTGTTTCCGTGTTGGGTGGGACGGAATACACTTTGCTGTGTCCTCGACAGGGAGGTTATTGCACAACAAGGGCGAATATTTACAACTTTTGTGGGAAGGTTATAAAGTAAAGTTGGTGGCAGATAGATCACATTAAACACATCTGGAATCCCATCCGCTCAGAAAAGTTCATAGCAGGAGCTTGTGAAGCACACTTATCCCATATCACGTGAAAATTCCTTTGCCTTCATTGTCGATTACTTCTGTGATATAATATGGCAAGAAGATAATATGTTAGACAAATATTATCAACACTAAATCTTTCCACACTCTTAACACCTATACGGGCAACAACAATATTTCTACAAGAACAGTGTGTGGTCAATGAGAGACCTTGAAAAGATAACTAACAGACAGTCTACGACAAGTGCAACGACGGTGCGTAACACGGTGATGATAGCCGAAACTGGACAGGTAACATTAGCTAAATGCTAACAACAACAACTAGCTTACAGTGGATTCCTTAGCAGAGCAGCATAGCTAGCTTGCCACAGCTACAGCTGCCAAAGTACACCAGTCCGAGTATTCCACTGTGGTCTGAAAAGACAGTGATAAAACGAATATACAGGTATACTTACATTTAAGTAGCAGTACAAAGTTGTCAAATATGTGTTCAAGACTATTCCAACCCAGACATTAGGACACTGACCACCTTCGAGACCAAACTTGCACGGTGACACTTCACCAACCTTGCTGTGAGTGAGCACACCTTCCAGTGGCTGGTTGAATCGGAAACCAGTCTGTGTGAACATTTCACCATCAGCAGATTCGAGCACTAGCACTGTCAGATGACCATTTAGAATTAGAACGCTCGATGATATCTGGGTCGGCGCGGACCAAACAGCATCATGTAGGCTACCTTTTTGTGATAAGATGATAGATATGTGTTACATTTAGTGCAATGTCTGATAAAATTGTAGTTACCCATTATCTCGAATCGTCTGGGCCCCAAAACTCAACTTTTCCGCATTATATTTCTTTCAGTGTTGTTGTGTCTTATTTTCTGTTGTTTTTTTTCTTTTTCTTCCTTTCTTTTTTGTTGCTTATTTAACTGTATTCTACCTTATATTGACTATGACATGATGACTACTATGCATCAGTGACGTGCAGTGAAGGGTATGGTAGGGTAGGCAGTAAATATAGAATATATATCTATTTATATATATATATATTAACGGTGGGTTCGGTCCTCCCCCAGAAAAAAATGTATTTCTTAGATGCAATTTCCTGCATTTTAACCAAATCTGGAGAGTCACTATCAGCTAAAAACTTTTACAAATGTGTGTGTGTGTGTGTGTGTGTGTGTGTGTGTGTGTGTGTGTGTGTGTGTGTGAGAGAGGGGGGCCTTATGCCACAAGGTATGGTTTGAATAGGCAAATAGGCCTATTCACATAAACATGCTGATATTTTCTTTAATGTGCAACAAATTAGTAGGCCTATGTTTCTCTAAATACTGTAAATATAAAGTAGGCTATAAGATGCCATCAGTGCTTAACCACCACAGCTCTAATAACTAAATAAGTAAATAGGCTACACTATTTAGACATTTGGACATTGTCAGTAGACCTAAATCTGAAACAATAAGTGAAAACATAATTTCAATTTCTTGAAAAGGCCAGCTACAATTATTTGTTTTGCCAAATTGCCAAATTAGCTCCAGGACCCATACTTTGTAGGCTACACCTTTAAGGACCTGTAGGCCTACATTTTACAATAATAATTTAGAAAGCTACAACATTTTGGGGGAAAAGCTTTAACTTTTGGCTTTAGCAGTTGATTTTGTTGCTCTTCTGTTTATTCTGTTGCAAATGCCAGGGCGTTTCACATGGATGGAGGGTGGCACAGTGTAGCCTACTTTTGAAGATAAAATGTCTAGTTCACCAACTGTGAATCACACCATAGCATGTGAGGGGGAAACATTTAGCAATAAACCAACCTAGGTAACAGCTCCTGCCTCACTGCCGCGTTTTGTGCTGATAATCAAACACTCACAGACAAGAAGGAAAGTAGGCAAGGGGGCGGGTTGCTTGCAAACATGACCCGTGCATTCAGACAGTATCGAGTAAACCAACGAAACCACTTCTGAGACTCATCCTTGTGCGTGATAGTATTCTCAAACACTTCAGCTACGGTTGTGTAAGGTGTTTCAAATAAAGTCAATTTGTGAGTGCGGAAGCACTCCGAGAAACCATCCCCAGTCAATCGTCCGACGTTGATCTCAACTCGCACACCGCGCACTTCAAAAGAACGCAGCTGCACTTGCTAACAGGCTCCACACAACTCACGCATTGCGTAGTCATCATCATAATAAATTAGGGAAATGGAGTCATGTCGTACGCTCAAAAAAACAATCTCGCGTCGATAATAACACACACACGGTCTATTCATGTCCACCACCGCACAACCAATCTTCAATGTCAACACCCTGACAAACGGTGACAACAAAAGGCACCACGAACAAACTTGAGCATGTTCATGTTAAAAGGCTACCCGCAGCATAATAATTAGATGAATCTTACCTTAAAGCAGAATCACAAGTAGGCTGTGTTTTTCATGCAAGCTAGTTCCATTAAAAGCCGGGTGGTTGACATGATGAAGACATTTTGTCCCAGTGCAAACTACTTGAAGCTGCTACCCATCTGATGTTGAATATTTCCACAATGCAGCGATTGCAAACGGCTCAGCTGTCTGTCACTTTAACCGTCTTTCTTGCTACTTCTCGGCATTTTTTTTAAAAATAATAAAGACAAAAAGCCAAAGACTGCCATGTTTTCTTTCCGATACGGCTAGAGATTTGAACAAGCCTTGCCTTGCTAGTTGTTGCTATCATAGCCACAATACAGGTCTGTGATCATAGCTGCCTGTAGGGCAGAAATTGGCTACTACCTGAATTGTAGCAATTTTTCATTTTGGGCGCTGTGATTGGCTCACATACTCCCGCCACAGAGTAAAGGCTCTGCTTTTAGTCCCATTGACAAGCTATGTGACAACTTAATACGCATGCGCAAACTTCTACATTGACAGCATTGAAGGCAGGGTAGGCAGAGGAAAAGCGAGCCTTACCGGGCTGCCTGGCTGGCATTCGAAAGCTCTGCTTTCAGCCTGTCTCTGCTACCAGCCGGGACTGCGCGTTGCCACGGCAACCTGCCCAAGCCTGAGCGCTTTGCTTCGTGCGATTACTTAGGTTTTTGATCGTTGTCCTGTGTATACTGTACTTTAAACAGCTCATAATTTATGCTGAATCAATGTTATTGTTGTGTAGGCCTATGTGAACTCTGAAGAATATTTTTTTAAACACGTGTTAGTTTTTATTTTTAAGACATTTATCCCAGGGTAGGCACTGCCTACCCTGCCTACCCTGACCGCACGTCTCTGCTATGCATATCCATTCAACTAACTAGACACTGTGTGTGTGTGCGTGCGCGCGTGTGATAGAGAGATCTGACTTTATGAATATACTGTATAATGTATGGTAAATATATGTGTATGTTGTGTGTAATGTCTTTGTGTTTTTTTCTGTATTTATGTATGTATGCTACTGGACACTTTACTTTTCTCGGGATTAATAAATGATACTCTACTCTATCTATCTATCTATCTATCTATCTATCTATCTATCTATCTATCTATCTATCTATCTATCTATCTATCTGTCTGTCTGTCTGTCTGTCTGTCTGTCTGTCTGTCTGTCTGATCATTAAACAAGCTGGATATAGGCCCTATGCAGAGCCTGCAAGGAAGTTGTAGAAGTTCAACTTAATTTGTCGCGTATGTTTATCACAGTAGGTGTTGACATTTGGCAACTCTAAAAACTAAAATTACATGAAGAGAAGAAGCAGAAAGAGGGCTGGCCTGGGGATCAGACATCACAAGACAAGTGTTACAAACACAGGTACAAACTTCATGTCTACGCTAGAGGGCGCAATCTCAAGAACCTATGCTAGCACCCAGGCCAGCATGCCTTCTTTTACCAGTCGCCCTTCTCCCTGCATTGTTTAGGATCAGCTGTGCATGGATCTGAAACCCCACCCAATGAGGAAGGACAAACCATAGGGAGGAACAGGGGCTGCAAGAAAACAGAGCGGATAGCCTTTCACGATAGTGTCGTTCATCACAAGGCAGTACCAGACAACGTTTAATAGTGACGATTGTTTGGCGTTTTCAGCTAAATCTTCTCCCAGGAAGAGGAAGGAAGGCTACACTGCAACATTTCTCCTACGGGGCGCCGCGCCAGCGAAGCTAGTCAGCTGATATTTCGTTAGCAATTTCCAGCGAGCGGCGACAAGATGATTGCCTTGATTAACAAGCTATTGGACTGGTTTAAAGCGCTGTTTTGGAAGGAGGAGATGGAACTGACACTGGTTGGTTTGCAGTACTCGGGGAAGACCACCTTCGTTAACGTGATTGCGGTAATGTGGTCGTTTTATGAGTCCCTCTAGTAAAAATGCAAATCATTATTTTCTTCCAAGGTATCGGTCCCGTGATTGACGTTGCGCCCCCAGTAATTGCTAAGTGTTGTGTTCTCTGGCGCAAAAAAAGATGTCAGTTTAATCGTTAACTACGATGTCATCTTGCATTTTGTTTATGTAGTCGACGTTGCTTCATTTTAATGACCAAAATACTACGTTGGATGATCGTGTGGGCCCAGACATTAGCTAAAGCGTGCGCGAATGCGTGGAGGGAGCTAGCCTCAGTTCATCATATGATGTCCAGAGACCCGTTATGACGGCATAGCGTGTGACGTTTGGTGAATGAAAATGGAGTCCTCTCAATTTTTGCTAGCTAGGTGCTTCCATTTGTTATCCACAAACTACATTTTGTTTGGCACATTGTCCTAAATCCGGCCAGGAATGTCCAAGGCTGAAATTGTGTGGATTAGGCTAGTTTGTTGGAAGAACTCGGCCGAAAGACCAAGCACCACCACTGCACGAGCTGACTAGCATTCATGAAAGTGGCAATATTTTGACGCAAGCGATCGAGGCTAATATCTTTCAAAGGTTATGTTTGGATAGTTTTGTAGGTCATGGATGGAATGTTACTAGGAGTGGTGTCCTGTTCAGACATCATGTCCCATTATCAAACATTCTGCCGCTAAGGGAGGCCTACACACCACAGTGGATGGACGCAAAAGCAGACCGCCTGATTTACTGTCACTGTTCCTCATCCTCACTTTGACGTGTGGTGGTGTTTCTATTCTACTGCAGGTGGCACGTTGCATTTACTCAAAAGCAGGAATTCGAATGTGGTGAATATTGAAACACTATCAGGCCAATCATTCTCTACATGCAATTTGTTTTGTTTAGGATTTATGTTACGCAGACTTGAATGCCAACAGGTTTTTGAAAGGGTTGTCATATCCATTTGTTTGCTGCATAGCATACACGTTCAGATTCAGATGAAAATAATCTTAGGTTTGGTTTGGTTAGGTAAAATGTTTGTTTTGTATTGCCTATTATTGATTTAAATCTTGGTGTAGGCCTTTAACCTGCTCATCAGTTTCCCCGTGGTGGTATGCAAAATGTTGGTACCAGGCCAGCCCCTCATCCTCAGGTCATCAGTTCAAGGTGTGATGTCACCAATGTTGACACGTATTTCTACACAACAACATCAACCCCCCCCCCATCTGCCTTTAATCAAACTCATAATGGTGGTGTCTGTGGTGGGCAAACAGGATGTTGTCATCCGTGTTTGCTGAATCACATCTGTGAGTGCGTCAGTCACTATTGAATCATGCTGGTGATTATTTGTTACTGGAAGCTGCATTTACAGAATTGTATTTGCATGCTTAACCTGTTTACTGTTCTGCTCTCCTGTTCAGTGGGATGGAAAGAGCCTAAGTGCTGTTGTCCACCAGTATCTCACTAACGTTTGGGCGCAGAAGAATTTACCGGAATTTGAACCTGCTTTTTGTTGGCATTTGACCCTGAGCTGCAAATTTTTTCTTGATTGTGATTTTGTCGGGTTTGGGATTAGACGCTGTCAGCTGCTTTTTAATAAGACCATAAAGCTTTTGATTGCAAAACTTGTAACTACTTTAATAGGCTTAACTTATTGAATGTACAGTTGCTTTGACTGAAATTCATTTACAGCATAATTTTTGTGAGCAAGCATAATTTTATTACACACCCAATTGTATTGCAGAGTAGCTAAATTAAACGTGAGGTTATTAGCAATGAAACTCTTTGTGACCTCAGCCCGGCAGAGGCTTAGTCGGCTGGGCACTGCTATGTGAGCGACCCAAGTTCGATTTCTGACCCGGATCATTTACCGATCCACCCTCGTCTCTCTCCCTCACTCATTCCTTGTCCCACTCTTCACTGTCCTGTCTAAAATGAAGTTGAACCCTCCCCCCTCTCCGTGACCACTACCTCCGTCTTCCTGTTGCTCTCTGAGTGTTTGGCCTGATCAACATGGCTCGTAGACGGCAGCATCCCTTTAAGTTCTAAGCTTACCAATTGTCACACAACAGCAACCTGTCAAGCTTTAGCGGGGTCAGTCACATTTTTCAGTAGCAGACGTCAGGTGGCACAACCACAGCTAATGCCACTCTTGGATAAATTAAATAAGCCAATTATTAATTATTGGTCAATGAATATTTTTATTTAACCCAGTAAAAACAAAAAATAATTTTAATTCATACAATTGTGGCATTAGCTGTTTTTGTACCACCCTGACGTCTGCTACCAAAAAACATCAATGATCCGACAGTACACCAACAGTCTTGAGCGAGCGAGCGAGGATGGAGTCGTCTGGCTGAGCTAATGTGTATTCTACCTGCGACAGAGGACAACACGCAGGGCCAGACTCTGGAAGGTCACCCGCGTGTGTACATTCACACCTTTGGCAAGGACATAAATCCAAACCTGCTCAGTCAGTGCCACACCCTCCAGTTGTAATTCCTTGCTGCTTCTCGCATCCTTTTGGAAACACATCATCCCTTCAGTTGTAATTCTGTGCTACCTCGCATCCTTTTGGAAACACATCATCCCTCCCATTGTAACTCTGTGTTAGTACCTCACATCTTTTAGGAACACATCATCCCTTCATTTGTCATTCTGCGGTACCCCTCATCTTTTGGAAACACATCATCCTTGCCAGCCAGTTTTTTTTACTTTTTGTACATCAAGGGACCCACCACCAGGACCATCGCGACGTGCAGTGACACATTATGTGACAAATTATTTTTGACTCGTCCTTTGGAGAGTGACTATCACAAGCCTGAAATAGCCGGCCTCCCATCAGTTGAAGCCGTGCAATGATTTCTTGCTAACTGAGTAGGTAATGCAGTGAGGAACCCTCTTTAAGTAGATATGGAGACGCACATGAGGGATGGAAGTGTCTCTTTGCATGTGTCGTTTCAGATAAGTCAAATCATGTTAAGTTTGTAGGTAATTGAATCAGTCTTCCCCCATCACGGGGTTGCTATCTGATGTATTTTGCATACTGTTAAAACATTTCTGTTACAGTAGGCCAGTACTAAGTCAAATATCTAGTAGTAGAGTAGAGTAGTAGTAGTAGAGTAACTCTATTGATCCCCAGGGGGTAATTCAGGTGTCAATGTTGGAGTAAAGGTGATCATCTTATCCTTTGATGTTTGGTTGCAAGAGAGAAGAAATGGGTTGGGAAATGGATTTTATTGCATTTGCAGGTACTGGTGAAGGACGGACCTAGACAAGCCAGTATGCTAAATAGCCCTCAACTGGAATTGCACTTCTCTATTCTGCTCTGTAATGTGTCCAGAGCTTCTCTTTCTCTCACATGTCACAGTCATGGCACCATGTTTGTAAATGTCCAGATCTTCATGTCATGGTTTTCCAATTATTTTACCGCTTCACAGTTGTCACAGCAGTCTCAGAAGTTATTTTTGCCACCTGGCTTTTGGGAAGGAAAAATCTGTTGCCATACAGTCTGTTCACTGGACTGATCCACCAGAAAACATTTCATGTCACAAATTGGAACGTTCTCACAACATTTCTAATGACTGTGGTTGGGCATAACAGCCCTTGGCAGGCGTATAGATGGGTACATAGTTGTGTGTGTGTGTGTGTGTGTGTGTGTGTGTGTGTGTGTGTGTGTGTGTGTGTGTGTGTGTGTGTGTGTGTGTGTGTGTGTGTGTGTGTGTGTGTGTGTGTGTGTGTGTGTGTGTGTGTGTGTGTCGCTCTGACCGTTTGTTTGCTCATTTTTTAATCAATATCCAGAAGCCCTTTTTCCACGTGGCGTCAGCTAGTTTTCAAAAGATGCAGCTAGCTAGCTATCCAGCCCTTTGGCACTCATCATTACCCATTAGCATGGTTTGGCATCACCAGCAGCTGTCAGCAGTCAGACCTCCTGTATATTCATGACTGTGTGTGTGTGTGTGTGTGTGTGTGTGTGTGTGTGTGTGTGTGTGTGTGTGTGTGTGTGTGTGTGTGTGTGTGTGTGTGTGTGTGTGTGTGTGTGGTGTTCTCCCTCTGCAGTCGGGGCAGTTCAGCGAGGACATGATCCCCACCGTGGGCTTCAACATGAGGAAGATCACCAAGGGCAACGTCACCATCAAGGTCAGAAGAGCAGCCCGCCAGCCAGCCAGCCTATCATCTGGCCAAAACAAGCACACAAGTTCAAACCTTAAAACATTTGCACTGTTTGAAGTGATCTAGGTTGATGTAGGGCGTGCGTGTGTGCGTGTGTGCGTGTGTGCGTGTGTGCGTGTGTGCGTGTGTGTGTGTGTGTGTGCGTGTGTGTGTGTGTGTGTGTGTGTGTGTGTGTTCTTTTCATGTGCATCTTGTGTGTGTCTGTGTGTATGCAAGCACGCAAACAAGCCCAATATCGGGTGTCTTGTCAGGGTCTGCCAAAAGTCCAGATTTCTGCTGAAGCATTTAACCTCAGGCTATCGTACTGCTATCCCCACGCACACACACGCGCGCACGCACAAACACACACACGCACCTCCTTTCTACAAACCCCCTTTCTACAAGCCCATGTTAACTCTAAGAATGATGCCTAGCCCATTCCCTCAGCCCTGGGTGTTCCTGCCATTTATCTGTCTGCATTGGGGTTAATGTTAAGCAGAGAGGTGGAGATTGATGGCTAAGTAGTTCACTACATTCTCTTTAGGAAGGCTTGCATGTCTTGTCCTCACCTCACACTGCTAAGAGACGCCTCCTGAAGCCACCCACTCCCTGCTTATGTTTCATAATACATGTGCTTTTTTACAGCAATGGGTTATAGTTCAGGAGTTGGATGTTAGGTAGCACAGTATATGTCTGTGTCTGTCATATATTGATATAGCACATGTTGATAAAACAATGTGTGGCTTGATGAGGGCTGTGCCGATTGTGTGATGTGTTATATTGTGTGTTTGTCATGTGTCTACACTGTGTCGTACAGTATGTGTGTCTTGTATGTTTTCTAGCTCTAACTGGTTTGTCTTCTCCTCTGGCAGCTTTGGGACATCGGTGGTCAGCCTCGATTCAGGAGTATGTGGGAGAGGTACTGCCGTGGAGTCAGTGCTATTGTGTGAGTACCGTGAAGCAGGTGCCACTAGGAGCCTCCTGCTGATGTTGTCCATGATCTGATTGGCTGGCATAGGAATGTCAGTCATTAGGATGACTATCACCTGAACCTTATTTATGCACATACTGAATTTTGTCTGTTACTGTTTACAACTAGTCCTATTTGTAGTGAGACACGCTGAAAGCATCTATTTTGTTTGCCTACAAATTTGCTCCTCTGACTCCCATGACTTGGACTCCCCAGACATCTCTTTTGTATGATTTCAGCATCATCACAAATTTCCAGTCTGTGCTATGGCATTTGGTTTGCCTACTTACTTACCAGACTTAATTGCAGACGAGCAATTATGTGTGGCTCACTGTCAGTGTATCTACCATTTTAAAAGTAGAATAGGCTAACACCCAACAAAGAGAATGTGAAATCAGCATTGTAGGAGTAAAGGCTTCCCTACCATTATCTCCTCCATACACCCACCCACCCACACAAAAAAAAACCTGTAGTGGCTAGCACATGGCACATACTGTACTGTACAGGTCGGTGTAACTAAACACCCTCCCGCTTGTTTTAGAAATGATCAGAGAATTACACTTTGAAATTGACTTCTTGTCGCTGTACACATATACAATCTAAACTATAGCTACACTTACATTGGCCACCATTGATCACCCCCCCTGTGCACTGTTTGTAGTTCATACACAATATGTTGTCGGATAAAATGAATTAATACCAGAGCAAGCGAGTAAATAACAAGAGTATGTAAAAGAGATAACTAAGAAGAGACAACCAAATTAAAAGGAGGCAGTGTTTTTCACTGTACCATTTCATTTTACTGTCCCGTTTTTGCGTTTTTAAAGGAACATCATATACATAATTTGGCACTGTTTGGTCTCTGTGGACCACTGTACCACTGACCTTGTCTCTGTCCCCCCCGTCTTGCAGATATATGGTGGACGCTGCTGACCCTGAGAAGATCGAGGCCTCTAAGAATGAGCTGCACAACTTGCTCGACAAACCCCAGCTGCAAGGCATTCCAGTGAGTACTGCACATCATTTCACAACTACTTATCACAACTACTTATCTACCCACTAGAAATAATAACATGAGCAATCAGATACAGGAACTGACCCCCTGCCCAATGCTTAGAGGTGCTCGTAATGTTCTGTATTTGGTGCCACCCGTGGGCGACTTAAAAACACTGCGAGTGGACGCACAAACAGGCAGACAGGCGGACAGGGGTCATTGCAATAGATTGCCCAACCCTCTCCGGTCTGTCCATTTGTTTTGTTATTGTCTTGTAGTAGGTCGTTGGTGGTTAGACCAAGACCATTTGTTTTGACCAAGAAGCTTTTCATCGTTCATCAGCTGAAAGGATGTGAGATGTTTTAAGCATACTGGTCAATTTTGTTGTTCAGTGTCCTAAGGGTTTAAAAAAGTTACTTGCATCATAGTGGGAAGCCCCAATTTTGGAAATGAGTGGGGAGAGAGAGACGGGGAAGGAATCAAACCCGGGTTGCTGGCATAGTAACCCAGTGCCCTACCGTTTGGCCACGACAGGGCCAATGGCATTATATTTAACTGAACCTTTGATCCATATCAAGTTCAATTTATTTAGGTAAAATGTATTGACTACAGCCACTGTGTCATTGCAAAATTAAATTAGGGGCCTTGACTAAGGGTACTTCAGCCATGGATGATATGAAATGGGATGTAAACCTATAACCTTCCCGATTCCAATGCCATCTCTCCAGCCATTAGGCCACGGCTGTTAAGTGTGTGGTACAGTGTATAATTGTTTACAGTCTTTGTAGCAATATGAGATCAGGTGAGATGCCTTGGTTCTTGGTCATGGATGAAGTGGAATTTGAGGGGGCTGCTGTGGCGCAGCGTGCTAAGCCCACCCACATTTGGGCTTGCATGCCCAAGGGTTGCACCCAGGGTTCGAATCCGGCCTGGGTCATTTTTTCCCATCCCTACCCTGTCTCTCTCTCTCCACATTCGCTTCCTGTCACTCCTCACTATCCTATCTGAAATAAAGGCTGAAAAGTCCATAAAAAAGTCTTTTTAAAAAAAAGAAGTGGAATTTGAACCTGCAACCTTCCAATCCCAAGACCAAATCTGTGAGCATTAGGGCATGGCTTCTTTACGCACTGTGGGGTGTGTGTTAGTGCAAATCTCTATGCAGCCCATGTGGCTCTCATATGGAGCCTCTTCTGGCCCCTCCCACCAATGGCAGAAGGATGGCCAGAGCAGTATTCTCTCCTGTCCTGTCACGATCCTTTACAATGAATAATGAATATGCGTCCGTGCGTGTGTGTGTGAGTGTGTGTTGAATAATGACTGTGGTTGCATCGCCGCCTGATGTATCGAACCAAGAGACGGGAGAGGGATGGATGGATAGATGGATAGATGGGGGGATCCTGATTGAGCATGTGTGTTTCTTAGTTATGTTTGTGTGCTTGTCACTGTCTTTGTATGATGGGTAGCTGCCTGGTGTGAGAGAGAGGTGAAGAGAGAGCAAGCAAAGATGGGGGGAAAGCAGCAAGTGAGCTCAAATGACATGGGATGCAGCCTCTCCTCCTTCCCCCACCCCTCCTCCTCCTCTCCCTCGTTTCCTCCCTCGAGTCTCATCAAGCCTGGCTAACGTGTAGCATTAAAGAGGGGGTGGGTGTAGGCACACAGGGTGGAGGGCAAACAAAGGAGTCAGTTGTCTCAGGCCCAGGGAGAGAGGGGGCCCAGAATTGAGTCCCCAGTACATTGTATGCATTGAGTAGGGGGTCCTTTCACGTGATTTTGTCCCGGGCCCAGTCAAAACTGTCAGCATTTCTAGGGGTGGGCGGATGGGACGACATGTCTTGAGTGTGAATGTAGCAAGCCATTAAGGGCAGCTGTGGGTGGATGAAGGGTGGAGGATGGAGTCTATTGATCCCAACTGAAGGGCAGTGGCAGAGGGACCAGCAGAGGTCTTAAATGGCTTCCTCGTACTGTTTCAGAGGTCCACAGTGCACATGTGGCTAGTATATATGCCCAGCTTAGAGCTACTTTTGTCAATGCTCATCATGCTTTACTGGCACTAGCCTGAATAATGTAGTCAGTACGGAGGATGGCGTCCCGTGGAATCGGTTTTAATGTGACGTCATGTGCTGAAGTGATGAAATGAAATCCTGATCACGTGTACCAGTAACAGTAAATGAAGTAGACTGAGTTATTGGTATCATTTCAATATATTTAACCTGCATTTCATTAGTCTTACATTTTCTTTCCCCCTCTCTCTCTCTCTCTGCCCATCCGCAGGTACTTGTCTTAGGAAACAAGAGAGACCTTCCGGGTGCCTTGGATGAGAAGGAGCTGATTGAGAGAATGTGAGTTCTTATCTTCCCTCCTCATGTCACAAGCATTATCCCCATTATTATGACTTTTTTGTTCTTCCTTCACATTTTAAACTGACCCTTTGGCCTTTTCAGGAATCTGTCTGCGATTCAGGACAGGGAGATCTGTTGTTACTCCATCTCGTGCAAGGAGAAGGACAACATTGGTGAGATTTTTACCTGATTTCAGGATTAGTATCTGCCAGCCTGATTTTTCTTCTTTTTTCCGATGTGATTGAAGTCATTATCTGGTATGATTGGCCCGCCCATGCTAACATCCTGTGACTCTGAAGATGAAGTTGAAGTTGAACCCTTTTATCCTGCACCTGAGTCCCATGGAAAATGTGATCACAAGCCATCAAACAAAGCTCAGTAACTTGAATCTTTGCATCTCGCTACTGTGCGGTTGAACCCCCTTTTGCCTTAAGAACTGCCTTAACTGCCTGTAGCAGTACAAAGGTAGGCTCTGGCATTGCAACAATGCTCAATTAGTACTACGGGGGCAAAAATATGCCAAGAAAATATCCCCACACCATTAGTCTGAACCACTGATGCAAGGCCAGATGGATCCATATTTTCATATTGTTGACGCAAAATTCTGACCCTACCCTACGGAGTGTTGCAGCAGAAATTTAGACTCATCAGACCAGGCAACATTTTCCTATATTCTATTATCCAATTTGGATGAACCTGTGTGAATTGTAGGTTTAGTTTCCTGCTCTTAGCTGATAGGAGTGACACCGGGAGTGGTCTTGTGCTGCTGTAGTCAAGTCAAGTCAAGTCAAGTGTACTTTATTGTAAAAAATCTATAACAGTGTTAGCACAGAAGTTTGAAATTGAAAAGACCAGGTTCCAATATGCAGTTTAACTAAAACATTTAAATAGACATTAACAATAATATCTCTCACACACATTCACACACACACACACACACACACACACACACACACACACACACACACACACACACACACACACACACACACACACACACACACACACACACACACACACACACACACACACACACACACACACACACACACACACAACTAGCCTACTCATACATGAATTTACAATTCTTTCTCTGACATATTCATTCACAGCATACACACAGACAAAACACACTCACACATGGGCTGTTGTCTGGCTCAAGGCTAGAGGTGCTGTGCAGTCACAGATGTTCCTCTGCATTCCTCCTTTGTAACAAGTGGTTATTTGAGTTACTGTTGCCTTTCTAATAGCACAAAGCGGTCTGGTAATTTTTCTCTGACCTGGCATCAACAGGCCATTTTTGCCCACAGCATTGTCACTCACTGGATATTTTCTATTTTTCTGACTATTCTTTGTTCACCCTGAGAATAGTTGTGCATAGATATCCCAGTAGATCTCAGCAGTATCTGAAATGACCAAACCAGCCCGTTTGGCACCAACAACCACGCCACGTTCAAAGTCACTTAAATCACTATTCTTGCCCAATCTGATGCTGGCTTTGAAGTGCATCAGATGGTCTTGACCATGTCTTCATGCCAAAATGAATTGAGTTGCCGCAGTGTGATTGTTTGATTAGATTTGATTCTGTGTGTGTGTGTGTGTGCGTGTGCACATGCATGTGCAACATTGCTGTACAGCAGTGTTTCCCAACCTTTTTTGTCTCATGTAGCCCCCAAGCCTTTTTTGTTATGCTATGAGTACCCCCTAACTTGTGTTTTACATCCCTTTTTCTATTCCAGTGTGACTATGCCCCATGCATTTGTTAAAAAAAAAAATCCAAGTCCCCCCTGCAGTGTGCTCGCTTACCCCTAGTGGTACACGTACCGCCGGTTGGGAAACACGGCTAACAACAAACTTATAATGGAGGCACTGCAATGAATGATTACAATTGTTAAAATGCTTCAGTATGGTGGCCTCCCCTCCCTTAATGAGCTTGAACTTTTGTGGTATTGATTTTGTTTGTCTTCCTCGGCTGTGCACTTGATGGCTGATGTGTTTGTGTGCTTTGCAGACATCACGCTACAGTGGCTGATTCAGCACTCAAGGACCAGGAGAAGCTGAACGCCCTCTGTGTTCATCCCCACCTCTCCCTAACCCCTGGAGGAACCACGTCTGTTGTACACACGCACACCCAAATACACACACTTACATATGCACCCACACACACACAGACACACACTCATATACACACACACGAACCCACACACACACACACGCACACACACACACACATACTCCTGGGCCTGTTCGTTTATAAAATAGTAACACCCCAACCCCTCACTACCCCTTGCAATCGGCCTCAACCCTCCCCCAAACCCAGTCCACCCATGATGACACCCTCAGCCAAGCTCCATTCTTGTTGTAAAGACATTGTAAGAAATATGATTTGCACTGTTTGTTTTTGTAGTTTGTTATTTTTTAAAACATACGCAATTTTTATTTTTTACAAGTGACTCTGACTGGATAACATTTTGCCTCTTTTGGAAAGTCGCTGATCAAAATCAACTGCTAGATGTTGTTTACCTTCTATATTTTGCGCTTATTTTTCTGGTGAGGATTTGTGTGTTTGTTGGCTATGGAAGATGATATTTCTCTTGTCGGATGGATGGATGGATGGATGGATGGATGGATGGATGGATGGATTGTTTGTATTTTAGCTCCCCACCCCTTCCGATTTAAACAATCTCAACACAGTGACTCGCGTGGCTTAATGTGCTTTCAGCGGCACCTCAAGGTCGTCTGGTTTGGTGGCCATTTTGATGGTTCCACTTTCATTTCCACAGAGAAGAGGAGCAAGGTCATTCTGTTAAGTGGCCAGGGTTAGGGCTAGGTTGGAGGCTTTGACCTTGCAGCCAGTGTTGGTGACTCTTATCGCCAGCTCTTCCCTCTCAGTGGGAAGAAAGTTCATCAGCTCTGTCTTTGATAGGCGTTGGTTTTGAAAGTTTTGTGTGCACGTATATGTGTTTGTGTGTGTGTGTGTGTGTGTCGACGGGCTTCAAACCATTTTATGGTGGACTTTTCTGGTAGAGTGGTGCAAAACGGATGGTGGTGTGAAGGAGCAATTTCCCCACCAATTCCCCAGAGTGTGACGTCTCCTCATAACGCTGGAGATGTTGTCTTCTTGGGCACCTACAAGTAGAGAGAACTTGGTGCATTGTACTGTACATTCGCCTTTTTGGTAAGCAACTTCAAAACAGTCATAATATCTTCTATTACTTCTTCAGCGAGGTACTGTACTTGCATGCCACAAAGCCCACACCTTCCAATCCCCACTGCTCCCCTCCATGTCCACCTGGCTTTTAATGTTACTCGGCAGATACATGGAGCAGCCTGAAAAACGCAGTGTGTGAACTGTGTATTCTGCTTTCTCTTACTTAGCTGTAAGCAAAACGCTTGTATCATGAACTGAATGAATGAATGAATGAGTGAGTGATTGATCGCTCTTTTAGCTTGACCTGAACCAGGCTTTTGAATAATAAGATGCATTATGTGTGTGTGTGTGTGTGTGTGTGTGTGTGTGTGTGTGTGTGTGTGTGTGTGTGTGCGCGTGTGTGCGCGTGCGTGCGTGCGTGCGTGCGTGCGTGCGTGCGTGCGTGCGTGCGTGCGTGTGGTCTTGGTGGACCTAGCCATGGCCTAGTCAATGGAGCGTGTAAATGACAAGCAAGGAACTGAAGGGGGGAAAGCACATGAGTGTAGATCTCCTGAGGCTATCCTGAACCCTCTCTGTAGCTTTTGTTTGATTGTTCTTTTGTTGTATTTACTGCGTTGTTGTCCAAATAAAATAATATGATATGTACAGTCCCAAGACCATTTGAATCAAAATTGAATGAGGATGATCACAATTATCAGAATCGGCATGCTTGTCAGTTATTAAATTACATTATATTAGATCACTGAAGTCCCATATATTTTGGGCCTGCATAATGTGTGTGGTTGCATATCCCCTTGTCATTAAAGCCATAGCTTGTGCTTTTTAAAGCCTGTTTGGATGGTTCCTTCATTTCTAAATCCCCTGCACCCTTCCCCTTTATTGGATGCAGTTTGCAGGGAGTTTGTGAGGGCCCTGGTTCAGAGGCTTGTGCTGAGTTGAATGAAGCGCACATATCCGGCATGGTGTTTCTCTTTAGACATTCCTGTAATAGGGGAAAGCTTGGATCTTTTTTAATGAAGTTCTGTGCGTGGTCTTGGTCTAGGAGCCTCAAACCACGCTGCAGAATTTTCAACCATGGTGTAGGACCTTCTAACCAAGGTGTTGGACCTTCAAAGCACCCTGTCCATGTTTTAGATTGCTTAAGCAGCTCTGCAGTGCTGCCTGAGTAACGCTGAATGCCAATTGTGACTGGCTCAGCAGCCAAAAAGCAGGGCAGGAGTGAAAGACTAGACATCACTTGAGGTGGACCTTTTGCGTTGATTTGGGTTTATTTTGCCACGTTGGTTGTTGGTATGCAGTGGTCTTAGCGTTTGGCTGAGGTTGCAGTACTTGCTTTCACGGCCTTCCGGTCCATGTCTTATTCGAGTATGGCTACAGAATGCATTCCTGAACTTATGTGATGGCTGGTCCTGAGGTCTGTAGAGCCACTCACCGCCCAAACCCCTCCAATTCACACCCGCACGCACAACCCCCATACTCTTTCTAACCCCTACCACAAACCAGCAGCTCCAGTAGTGGTCAAGGCATTCTTTCTTCTGTCATTTTTTTTTTTTTGCCATTTGTTTATAGTACGTGCCAGGCTTTTTGTACATTGCACACATAACAATACATCTAATACATGGGTGTGCTGCTGGACGGGATCACTGGTCTCTTCTCTGGCTATGATCTTAGTTAAGCATGTCATGGAAGGCATCATGGATACACAGTACACAGCGTCCCCATAATTCTGTTCTTTTGCCAGTTGCCTTTTTACAGTTTATTTTTTAAATACAACATGTACTGATCTAGCTCATCTTGTTGGGAGGGTGTACTGTGTCAAATTCAGTTTTTTTTAAAGGGTACGTTTCCGTTACACGTTATACATATGTACATTTGCAACAAAAAAATACACAAATGAAGAATCAAACCTTTTGGCATGTTTTTGAAGAGTTTCTATTTGCGCTCTCTCTCTCTCTCCGATGGGATGTACATAGCAACTTGGAACCAAATCATTAAGCCCTCCTCCTGTCTGTTCAAGTCCTTTGCGTTATCGTGAAACCTGTGTGCAAAGAAAAGCATATGTACATATATAATATAAAAACCTAGATCATTTTTGTTAGCTTTGTTGACTAAGGACTTGGCTTGGGTGTGTGTGGGTAGTAGGGGGATGACCTGTCGTTTCATTACATAAGGTGGAGGGATCCACTGTGTTTTTACCGGTGACATGGGGGGTCCTTGTGAATTGGACAGAGTTAAGTCTGTTATTTACTTAGATGATGGCTGGACTCCTCGGACTGTGTGTCGTCACCTGTGGACATGGCAATGGCACTGCATGCAGGCAGCCAGTCTGTCGTGGTCTCCTTGTTGCTAGCAAAGCAGTGGGGCTGAGATGGCGACAACAAATGTCACAGACAGCACAATATGTTTTTCACGGCTCTCTTGCTCTTCCTGTTGCTCTGTATGTCTCTCTGGCTCTGGAACAATTTTGAGACGCACTTTTGACTCAATGTGTAAGTAAAGCAGAATGTTCAGGGCACAGAATGAATCATGACTCTCATTTTGTGGATTTGATATGTGGATTTGGCATGTTCACAAACCTCATGCCGATTCAATGTAAATGTTGTTCATAATCAAATAATCCAAGATATTATTGATGTGCTGTGACATTAGAGCACAGGATAGGTCTAAGGGTGCTTTGGCTGGCAGATGTGGATCACGATAATACTCTGCTCACCTTCAGGTGGCAGTGTAGGTCATGTTTTGAGCAGTGCTATTGAGTTAATATCAGTCCATGCCTTCAGTCCCATTATGTCCACAGGGGTCGTTACACTTTTGAACATATTTTCACTAACTGAGCTCTACTGACGTTTCCAGCTTCTTCAGCAGAGCTTCAAATTGGCCTTTTTTTGTTTTCCATCATTTTTTGTTTAGTTTTTTTGTTTTTCATGTTTATACATTTAAGCTTCTTTTGTATATTGTTTTTTTCTTCTTTGAAATGAAAGTTATTTCAGAAAGGTGTTTGCAAAAAGTTGAAAACTTGACAAAAAAAAGTAACGTTTGGCTGTGGCCTTCGTCCAGCATGCGTTGATCGATCCATGTTGGGCGAAGACATTGCAGGCTTTGGGTGTTTTTACTCTGTCTCACTAATACCCGTTGATTTAAAATGTGATTCTCTCTGATGATGTTTTGGAGGACTGGTGAGCAGCACACTACTAGAGTCAGTACAGTACTTGGTTTTATCCAGCGCTTGCACCATGGGATGCCTGAAGATGCACCATGACCTGCAGCATGACGTTATCAGTCCAAAAAACTCATAACACAACTGTCCCCTTAGAAAAAAAAAACAAGAAAGAAAAAACTGTATGTATTCTATGTATTAATGAGAAAAAATAGGCTGTTCCTTGCTATCTTTATTATAACTTTTTTTTTTCTTTTGGAGAATAACTTTTTAAAGAATTGTTGACATGATGATGATAACACGTGTTTCTGTATAACTCCTTTGAAGAAACTTTCAACTGATGAAAAAACAGGTGACTTTTATTTTAACTCTTTATATTCCTTCGTCCCTCCAGTGAGAACTGTACATGTTGCTATTGTTATCTTGAAATAATTTAAAGATGAAGAATAAATAATTTCCCACTCAATGGATCAATTCTGTTGAACCTTTTTTTTTTGTTAAATTCAGCCAATGGATATTGGACCAGACAAAGATACAGTGTCTGTGTCATGAGGTGATGTGAATAATATTTAAGATCTGTATTTAAGACTTCTGTAGATTTCCTACTGAATCTTTGTGTATCTAAAAAGACACTTGCATATGCAAGTTGCATATGCACATTTTCAAGTGTATCTGTCCTCCTACTACATGCATAAACAGTTTGTCATCCTGATCCATTATATCCGATTTCATGTGAAATTTTATAACTGAAAAATGAGAAAAGGTCGCACCATGCATAGATACTTTTTTATTATTACACAGACGCGTTTCGGTGTTCTGCCTTCCTATGCCTATGCAGTGTCTATGCATGGTGTGACCTTTTCTCATTTTTCAGTTTTACAATATTTTGGTCAGCACTCTCAAAAGAAGAAAACTTATCGGCTGAAGCCTGCTCCAACCTTTATGAACTACATGAAATGTTATACACATGGACTTTCTAATGTTATGTCAGTCTTACTACATCTGAACTTTTATGTGTTAAATGCTTGTATAAGCCAGCTTTGTACAGTACATGAGGCCCCAGGTTTAAGTCAGGCCAGACAGACTCAGGTGGAACACATTGTGTTATACAAAAGTCATCAATACGGGCTTCAGAAAGATACATCGAGTGAAGCAGGTTTTTTGCGATGAACGACTCGGAGAACGGTTACATCTTGCCTTCCTCTTGTACTTTCTAATTAAATCTAAATAGAAACAGTGAGGCCCATTCAATTTTAGTCCAAGATCTTTCTTTTAAGTATTTACAATAGTTTTTTCTCAGGTCATGAGTCAATAGAACGCTTCATTTATCAGAGACAGTTGAGGCTTTATTAAAAAATAAAATTAGTCGCAGTTTATATTTAGAATCGGAATGACGCTACAGCCTCTCATCTGTTCTGGCATGATTTTGGACACCTCAAGGTATTTAAATTGCTCTCTGCAGGCAGATATATACGCTGATGATGACAGGGTTCAGTTGACTCAGAGTAGCCTATCTACAGTAGGACGTCATCAGTCTATTTGTTTTCATGGTGCGTCTGGAGGGAGCGTGTTCTGGTGTTTTCCAAGGCTGTTTCGTCTCAGTGACTCATGGAAGAGCATGATGAAAAGACATTAACAGGAAGGTGTCCAACCAACTACTGTTTCGCTTTCGGTGTTATCACATGTCCCCACATCAGTGAAAAAAGAACGTCCAACTATCTCACACACTATTCCTCTGTCCCTCCATGATACACGTTGTCAGGGAAGATGGCAGGGGGGGACAAGCAGGTCAGTTGTCTCGGGCCCAGGAAGGGGGGGGGGGTCTCACTGCTCATCTGAACAATACCATGTAATGCAAACCCAATTCTGGGACCGTCCCAATGGGTTTGCATTACATGGTATTGTTCAGATGAGCCAAGCCCAGCCAAACCTTTCAGCAGCCCTGCATGTCGTCTCCTATCATACTGTATATACTGTACCTTATGTATAGGTATTACCATATATATGTGATCAGAGGGTCGCACACTATTTTTCCTTTTTACCCATGGTGCTTTTTTTTATTAAAGTATGTGTATTTTATTATTACAGGACGAATTCCCAGCTTTAGGAGGCAAAAGCATCTGGTAAACGTGTGTAAAATGTGTTGTGTAAGCATTTAGAGTAATAGAACACTTTATTTATCAGAGACAGTTGTGACTTAAATACCCTGGCAGAATATATGCTTTCTTAGTTATTTTTTAAGAGAATAGGAATGCAAATGCAAAATCTCATTGTTTGTGATTGGTTGAATGCATTTATGGGCAATCAGGTGTCACAACACATAGTACTACCCAAATCTGACCCTGATCAAAAGTTTTCATACCCTAGTCCAGGGGTTCCCAAACTTTACCACAACAAGGCCCCCCATATACCGGTAGATTCCAGCCAAGGCCCCCCTTACATGAGGCATGCCACACTATTTTTTCTGTGCACCCGGTTTCACAACTCGATGAAGTTGGTGCATTCCTAAACCCATTCAAGTACTACATTTGACTACTTTAGTTATTCAATTTATTAAATTATTCATTTTATAAGGGGTGTAACGCGCTCAACTGAAACAAAGTGAACAACTGGGTGCTCATTCCTCGAGAATATATGAATTAATATGCCCGACACTGAAGAAGGTTAACCCCGAAACGTCTTACGGGCAATAAACCACAAAAACTTGGAGTGCTGTCCTGCTCTTTATTTAATTTTGCTATTTGTTTCCTGCCAACCTGCCGCGGCCCCCCTGGCATCCCTTCGCAGCCTCCCATGGGTCCCCAGCCCCCACTTTGAAAACCACTACCCTAGTCTTTGATGCTGTGTACTGCTCCCTTTAACAGCATTGACCGGTTGAAATCTTTTGTGATACTTGTGGCTGAGGCTCTTTGTTTCCTCAAATGGCAAAATGGATCTGATTTCTGTAGTACCTCTGGTTGTCTTACCCAAACTACACATTGAGGTCTTCCAGGGACATGGCATCTTGGCAATGTGTATAAAAAACACAGCAATTCCTCCATCCAGTTCATCTTCCCTCAAGTGCTTTCTAATAGTTCTTGGCTGCCAGTTGGTCCCATCTAGACCAATAGGCCTATGGACTTCACCTGTGTCTAAAGTGGCCTTGACTAAGCAAGGCATTTAACCCACAAGTCCATGGACAGTGTCCAACACCCTGAACCTGATATCTGCGTAGGATTTCGGATAAGTGGCTTATAATATACTGTAATGTAACGCTGTGCATAATACGGTCACAGTTCTTTTTCCACAGACTTAATCCAGCAGAGGGCAGTGTCTGCCTTCTCCATTTCAACAGGCAAATGGCATGCCATGCACATGGGAGACTAGGGCTATGTCTCAAATGGCGCACTTTTGTCAGTGCATAGTGTACACAGTCCACTGAGGTCTTTAGTGCATAGTGTCGAGGGAAAATGTGAGCACTATGAACTGTGCCCTCGCTGGAAGTGAAGGCTGAGCACATTAGCCTGCCAAAATATGAGTTGGCTACTGTTTACAATGCACAGCGTCTGGTGCTTGTATTTTCATGTCCTTCACCCCAAAGGACAACAATCACACATACAATACTTTGGTTGGCATGTAAAGGTTGGTGTCCCATCAACATTACTTACAGAATTAGGAGACTGTTGACCAAACTCTTCTACTGAACTGAATGCCACATTTCCTCCGTGTCATTGTCAACATGGCCGCCGTTTAGTGGGTGCAGTGTCCATCATTCAAGCACTGCATTTTTCTGCCATCGTTAGGAGATCATCCTGGCACTTTCCGTGCACTGGCTCAACTGAAATGTTCAGCGTGAGCGCCCTATAGGCACTGAAAAACAGTGTCCGAAGAGCACAAGTGCTGCATTTGAGACACAGCCTAGGACTGAGGCCAACTCGCCTTCTTCCACTGACGTCTGTCCTTTTAGTCAAGACTCCCTACACAGTTGATGCACTTATGGGAAACACAATGACGACTCTAGAGAAACATCTGTGGTGGACACAGACAATATTGGCTGTCATGATTCATGGCAATATGATTGCCAAAAGAAGTATATCCAAAATGTTTTGACCCAATTCAGGAAGTTTACTAAACTTTTAACTTTCATGTAAATACTAAAAACATTGTAGTATAAAATTCTCTTTCTCGTTAATCTTGGATTTGGAAATAATTTTGGCATTTGGAAATAATTTTGGTGATCCTACTGCAAATCACCAATAAGGTTTGATCTGATGTAGAATCAGAGAATGCGACAAAAAATACGATTGTATGTCCTTCCTTACATACGTAGGCTACATTACATACATTGTATGCAAACTTCTGGTTTAAACTGTGCATACTGTACACCGCACGCACGCACGCACGCACGCACCGCACACACACACACACACACACACACACACACACACACACACACACACACACACACACACACACACACACACACGCGCGCGCACATGCACATGCACATGCACATATTCATTCCATCCACACACACACACACGCACACAAACACACACACACTCACACACACACACACACACACACACACACACACACACACACACACACACACACACACACACACACACACACACACACACACACACACACACACACACACACACACACACACACACACACACACACACAGACACACACATTTTCACACCCCCACAGTCTTTCACACAAACGTGGGTCTGCGTGTGTGTACACAAGATTTGTCAAGGTGTCATGTTTACACCTAAGTAGACTACCTAAGAAGTGATCGAGAGGCCCTTTACTCCTTAAAAACCTCATGGAAAACTTTATATCAAACAAGCAATCAACAGTCCTTCAAGCCATTTCCAGTGTACTGATAAAAAAGACCTCATGGAATAAAAACACCTGACATGACATAAGTAGCGTGTACAGACATGCAGCAGTGTGGGAAATGCATTCTTTCTACTGTTTGCCAAGATCTGGCAAAGTCATTCTGCTATTGTCAGCAAAGGTTGAGCATAATATAAGAATTAAGACAGTAAATAAACACTTCACATCACAGCTTCTTTTTTTACGTGTACTTACATGTATCAACATTTAGTTACCCTAATGGACATGGGCTAGGGGAGGTAAAGATTGGGAAAAGCGGTTCAGCCTGTGCCACTTAAAGATGAAATTAAGTTGATGAAACACTTTTTCCATTTATCCTTATGGTAGTAGCGTTCAAGGACATAACATTACATACGATACGATATGATACGATACGATATGATACGATACGATGTTATACGATTCGATACATGGAGCTTAGAACAACTGTAAGCTACAGCCACACCACAGATGTAGGCAAGATAGGGGACACAGACCTACAAACAGACATTCATACATGCATACATACATTCATAACAAGGGGACAATTTTCTCCATGGAGTAATAGTACTACATACAGTCCTAACCCTGCAGATTCAACAGAAGAATGGAATGATGTATGAAGGAATGTTCAAGTCTGTGCTGGCCCTGCTGGTACATGCATACTTCGTTAAACTGTACCTAAATAATGTACACTTGCAATAAAGTGTAACAATAATATACATAACATAATATAACCATAATAAACAAAGACAGTACAGCATCAATAAAAATATAACCCCTGTAACAGTGTAACAGAAGTGTCTTGCCTTGCTTTTGCCTTAATAATATAAATAAAGTGTTAAAAAAAAGAAGAAAGAAAGTATCAATAATACAGAAGCCTAAACTGGGCCTTGATTTACAGTCTGTAACAGTGAGCCAAACAGATGTGCCTTGCCTTGCTTTTGGCCTCTCATTCTTCCCTACAGATCTATGGGACGGACATGAACTCCACACTGGGAGCTACAGCTGGATACCCCATGCACACCGTTTATTTCCAGCCTCACCCTTTACTTGCCACTGCTCCTTTGTGGAAAAAGGAAAGGAGGCCCCTAACAGTACCACCAGAGATTCTTTAAGTATATAGAGATATGCCAATGTAGTAGGTTGCTATGGGCACCTAACATGACCAGGTTCCGGTCTGCCTAAAGGGGCGTGTCATAATGCTCCTAGGATTATATAGAACAGTCCTTAGGTCTGCTTAGGTCTGTCTAAAGGGGGATTTCCCCCCCCTCCCCCTTGCAATTGTACAACCCGGAAACAATAGGCCAATGGAACCTCTCTCTCTCTACTCTCTCTGGTACCACTGTGTATTCCACACTCTGTATATGGAGACACACGAATGTCTTTTTTTTATCTCCAAAGATATGCACAATACAAAATATTAATGAAACACACATATCCTTCTGAATTCCTTAACAGTGGTCATGGTGACAGAGAGAATATGGAAACTGGTGGAGAGCCATTTAGCGTGTCCTTTGTCCACAGCTTAAAATACTTGTCTGTGGGGTCTGAGGTTGTTAGGATTGTGTTGGACCAGCCGTTCCTGGGGGAGTGTGGGTGTGGGGGGGGTTCATTGTGAGCTTTGAGATTCATGCCGAAGTCCTTACTTTGAAAAGAGTTTCCCACCGATGTTGATTTTGGACGAAGGCTCTCAAGCTGGGTTGGTCTTTTATGCTCTCGGCTGCAGAGCCGTAGCCATCCAAGAGACATAGAGTGTGCTGTTGGTCGGGTGCTTTATGCTCTCGGCTGCAGACCTGTGTAGCTCTCCAAGACACTGAGAGTGTGCTGTTAGAACAGTATGACGTGACAGGTCATAAGGGCAGGAGGAGCAGACTTCATCCAAAGGATTTTGTTCCTCCTCCTGTATCTCCAAGTGCTAACCTAAATATACAGTAAACTAAACTAAAAGACTGTGGAAAAGGCCATAATGTGCATAAGCAACTTCCATTACACACTGACATGTTTCAGCATTCATCTTTCCTCTGTGGACATGGTCATGGACGAGAGAAAGAGAGAGAGAAAGAAAGAGAGAGAGAGAGAGAGAGAGAGAGAGACGGGAAGGGTGCAGTACATGTGTGGGTTTGAAAATAGCCGTTCTGGCTGCTCAGAACAAGAGTTGTGTTGATGAGGATGAGGTTGTTTTTTTCTAAAGCAGCCTGCCAGAGCCACATTTACCATACTGCAGCAGCAGCAGCGGCCGCCTGCCACCATGCTGTGTCTTCTCACGCCTCTTCACCCCCGGCGCTGAGAACAGGGGCGACAGGAAGAAGGAAGTGCTCAGCTGGACGCGTTGTGGGAGAAAGACACAGAGACCCGCTTGACGCCCAGCGCCCCTACTCTGAGCCCCAGGGTCTCACCGACTCTAGGCCTGGGCCCGGTCTGATCACACCAGGACCACTGATGGGTCACTGACACATGGAACCATGGGGGTTCTGTGTGTGTGCCACAGGGTTCTGCTGCCAGTGGCACCGGACTCTGCCCTGGGGAGTTCTGGAGCTCAGCTTCTGCCCCCATTCCGCTCAGTTCTGTTTGTTCTGCTACCAAGGCTGGCGCTGGGTACTGGCACTGGGGTACTGAAGTTGGTTGTTAGGGTGGTTGCCATGGAGCAACGAAAGGGGCTCTCAAGAGCGGGAGCTATATGTCGTTGCCTCTTTCTCTCTCTCTCTCTCTCTCTCTCTCTCTCTCTCTCTCTCTCTCTCTCTCTCTCTCTCTCTCTCTCTCTCTCTCTCTCTCTCTCTCTCTCTCTCACTCCCTCTCTCTTGCTCACTTGGCCACAGCCCACCACCCCCTCTGTGCTTTTGGACGGGAACAAGATAAACATTGTCCTCATAATGTCTGTCCCCATTCGAGGGAGTCTGTGCATGACTATATGTTACACGCATACACACACGTGCTTATTCATACATTCTTTATGGAATAATACACATGCTTATTCATGCAAGCACATGTGCATAATGCACATACAGTTGAAATAAAAAGTTAACTTACACTGTACCTAACATTGTTCCCTTACTTTCTGATATAAAATCAGATCAATGTCGTCTAGTGTAAGGTAATTTAGGATTATGAATTATTTCCTCAGACCAAAATGATTTCCAAATCAAAGAATAAGGAGAGACGTGGAGGTATCTAACCATTGAAAGTATCATCACCAGCTGTATAACTGTGTGGGGCGGGAGATGCACTGACTACAACAGGAAAGCCCAGCAACGTATAGTGAACACAGCTGGGAGGATCATCAAGGCACCTCTCCCCTCCCTGCAAGACATCTACTCCAGCCGCCTCACCCGCAAAACCCTCACAATTGTGAGGGATGAGACCCACCCAGCACACAACCTGATCCGTCTCCTGCCCTCTGGAAAGAGGTACGGGAGCCTACGGTCCAGAACCACCCGGCTTGCGAACACCTTCATCCACCAGGCCATCAAAATGCTGAACTCCCTCCACCCCCTCCCTACACGGTCTGCTCCACCAGGCAGACAGGAAGCTAAGACTCTCTCTCTCTCTCTCTCTCTCTCTCTCTCTCTCTCTCTCTCTCTCTCTCTCTCTCTCTCTCTCTCTCTCTCTCTCTCTCTCTCTCTCTCTCTCTCACACACACATACACACACACACCGCACACACACACACACAACCTATGGGACTACTCCACGTGACTGCACCTTACCTGCACTCTCTGATCTCCACTTCCAAGAACTGTTTGTTCTATGAGACTTGCACCTCCAGCTATGCTGCTAAATGCTAGACCACTGGACTACAATGGACCATGTTGGACGGCACAGTTTGACTTTTTGTATTCCACTATTGGACTGTACCTGCACTGAGTTCGAATCCCACTCAGACGCATGTTGATTTTCAAAATTCTATCATATGCAGTGTTCCTTAACCAACTTAAAATAGCATGTATGTCATTTAGTGTAAATGGCAAAGGTGCTGGATTAGAGATATGGAGGTTGTGAGTTCAAATCCCACTCGGACCCATGTTGATTTTCAAAATTATATCATATGAAGTGAAAGTGAAATTTAAGTGAAAGCCCATTGGGAAACTCCAACTCCCATTGTCATTGTGACACAGGACTCCACAGCACACAAGTGAACACTGCACACAATGAAATTGCATTTATGCCTCACCCGTGCAAGGGGGTAGCCCTCAGTGGCGCCCCATGGGGAGCAGTGCGGTGGGACGGTACCATGCTCAGGGTACCTCAGTCATGGAGGAGGATGGGGGAGAGCACTGGTTGATTACTCCCCCCACCAACCTGGCGGGTCGGGAGTCGAACCGGCAACCTCTGGGATGCAAGTCTGACGCTCTAACCGCTCACCCATGACTGCCCTAAATATATATATGCAGTGTTCCTTAGCCAACTTAAAATAGCATGTATGTAATTTAGTATATCCCCAAAACGCGGAACACTTTCAAAATGGCTGAATCCAAGATGGCTGAATTGTTTGGCCCATAACTGGATGGATTTGGATTTTTCCAACATTTCTTTCAGCGTTGTTTTCTCAATAGTAGTTTGTTTTTAATTTAGGTATAGAGATATCAAAAATAAAACTGCTCATCTCTGCCCCAAAAGGCAGGCCCGCTTCCAGCATTTTCTGTGAGAATGCAATCTAGTTTGCTTTGTATACTTTTGGTCAGTGTCTATTTTGAGGACCCATTTGCTGCCAACCTCCAATTTCTTGGCGGATTCTTTGAGATGTTGCTTCGATATTTTTTCACATACTGTTCTTTCTTCATGATGCCATGTCTTTTATGACACAAAAAATGTGGTTGTGTGTCCTTACATGCATTACATGCAGTGTATGTAAACTTCTGGTTTCAACTGTTCATACTGCACGCATTCATGCACACACACATTCAAATTCCCATTCATGGGGTGTGCTGTGGTGCAGTGCGCTAACTAAGACACCGTACCATATATGGGCGACCCGGGTTCGAGTGCGGACCAGGTCCTTGCCCAACCCTACCCCTTCTCTCTCTCCCACTCGCTCTTCCCCCTACCCCTTCTCTCTCTCCCACTCGCTCTTCCCCCTACCCCTTCTCTCTCTCCCACTCGCTCTTCCGTCATCTCTTCACTGTCCTATCCACATTAAAGGCATAAAAGCCCCCAAGAACATTCATACGCATGCACATATTCACACCCCCACAGTCTTTCACGGAATCGTGGGTCTGCTGGTACGTGATGCTATGGTGATATTGCACTCAAAACAATAAATATTATTATTATTATTATTATATTATTACGTGCCTGCGGTACACCAACGCTGTCAAACTGTCATGTTTACACTTATTAAGTACCTAAGAAGGGATCCATTGGCACTTCCAATGTACTCCTTAAAAACCTCATGGAAAACTTTATACCAAAGAAGTAATCAACGTCCCCTCTCCAGCCATTTCCAGTGTACTGATAAAAAAATGCTCATGGAATAAAAACACCTGCATGACATAAGGAGCGTGCACAGACTTGCAGCAGTGTGGGAAATGCATACTTGTGTGCTCCAGGTGTATGCCAAGGTCTGTCAAAGTCAGTCTGTCATTGTTGGCAAAAGTAGACCGAAATAACGTTGTTTAAAAAAAAAAAAAAAAAAAAAAAAAGACGTTTAAGGGGCTTTTGTGCCTTTATTGATAGGATATTGATAGGATAGGATATTGATAGGAGTGGAAATTATGACAGGAAGTGAGTGTAGGGAGACAGATGGGTAAGGGTCAGCAAACGGCCCGGGTCGGAATCGAACCTGGGTCGGCCGCATAGTAGACAAGTGCCCTACCGTTAGCGGCACGGTAGGGCCATAATGGTATTAAGACAGTAGATAAACACTTCATTTCAGGCTTCTTTTTTTTAGTGTATCATTTACACGTATTGACATTTAGCATTATGCACGACTTGTACTGAGCCCTAATGTACAACATAGTTATGGGAGGTAAAGAACTGGAAAAAGCTGTTCACCCCAAGTACATACAGTTACATGCTGGTACATATGCTCCATACTTTGTAAAACTGTACCTAAATAATGTACACTTAAAAGAAAATGTAGCCATAATAATCACAGTACAGTATCAATAAAAAAGAAACCTAAACCGGACCTTGATATGTGTTACGTTCCTCTTCTTTTTTTACAATGGTATCAATGATACAGAATCCTAAACTGAGCCTTGATTTACAGAACACAGTCTGTAGCAGTGAGCAAAACAGAAGTGCCTTGCCCTGCTTTTGGCCACACATTCTTCCCTAAAGCTCTATGGGACAGCCATGAAATCCACGCTGGCAAGTGCTACAGCTGGTCCCTTGCCGGCCTTTTATTTCCCACTTCACCCTTAACTTGCCTCTCCTCCTATGTGGAAAAAGAAGGGATGAAAAAGGCTAACAGTGCCACTGCTCCTATGGGGGAAAATAAGGGAAAAAAGTCTAACAGTAAATGCTCTTTTCCTTAGACCCACTGACAAACTGTCCCTATAGTATGTGATGATGTGAATAGGGCCACACATGTCCATAGAGAGAAAGTGTATGCTACAGGGAACCTTTTGTGGCAGTATACTGTATAAAATATGCTGCTTTTCCCCTCGTGTTAGACTCAAGACAGTGACTGTTATTTAAAAAGTGTCACACAGAAAGCCTCCTCTCTGTTGGGATGCTCCCAGTGTATCTGGTCGCACACAGTGAAGCTGTGTGTGTGTGTGTGTGTGTGTGTGTGTGTGTGTGTGTGTGTGTGTGTGTGTGTGTGTGTGTGTGTGTGTGTGTGTGTGTGTGTGTGTGTGTGTGTGTGTGTGTGTGTCTGTGTCTGTGTGTCTGTGTTTGTGTTTGTGTGTGTGAATGTCTGTGGCCAGTCAAGGCCAGGCCGTCACAACAACACGACACAGCATAGCACAGGGCCCCTATCTGATCGTCTGTCTGTCTGTCTGTCTGTCTGTCTGTGCTGGGGCTGCTTTGGAGGAGACAGCGGCAGCATGGGTTCCCTTTGTCAGCGAGACAGACAGAACAGGGGCCTTTTCTCCCCCTGGAGGTCACACAAGCCTTTCTTTCTTTCTTTCTTTCTTGCTTTCTTTCTTTTGTTCATTCTGTTTTTCTTTTTTTCCCTCTCTGTCTGTCTCTGTCTCTCTCTTTCTCTGGTCCTGTTTGTGATGGCAGTGTTCTCAACCAAAGTGCCTCGCTCTCTCACTCACGTGAGATGAGAAAAGGCCAGTGGTCTAACAGACGGAAAACCCCACTCGAGTGGAGATGACAGAGGGGACACATGACGAGCAAGACTGAAAACGCTGTGCTGTTGTTATGTTGCTGATGCTGAGTGTTCAGTGCTCAGTACAGTTGGATGAGCCTACATATCACAGCATGGTTTGACAGTCCCCCTTCATCCAGTTTAGCATGCATGCATCACACACCTAATGAGTACTAGACACGGTGGTGATTTAACGCTGAGCTGTTAAACTGTGCTGGGAAAGAAGCCATCGGTTCACCATACATCTCCCATATGAAAAGCGTTGGCAGATTAGACAATAACCATCAGCGAGACCACCACAGACTCCCTTTTATAACGAGAAGAAATACAGGGGGCTTCACAGGTCAAGCTTTGGTTGCCAAAGATGTTTGTGTACTCAGCTGTGCGGTTGGGGCAGTTCATTACAGACACACTTAATGCTTTTTGACCACGGCTTCTGAAGAGCTAACGACCTCGATTTATTTCGGAGCGGACGTCTGGTCGCTCATATTAATGAAGCCGGGCATAATGCTCCTGAATTGGAGGCCTATGCTGCGCTGGTCTGGTCTGGGATGGAATGGGATGGGATGGGGGCTGAGCTGGCATGCTGGTTGCTTGGGGCCAGGCAGGCAGGACAGGCAGGGCCTCACGTGCAACAAGTGCATGTGGCGAGAGCAGCCAAAATTGTCCCTTCAGAAGAGGAGGAGGAGGAGGAGGAGGAGGAGGAGCAGGGGACCAAAAGAAGAAGAAAAGAAGAAAAGGGGGAGAAGGGAGAGAAAAAAAACACAAACGCTGTCATGGCAACGGGTGAAGGGCGGCGGGGCAGAGAGAGTGTGAGTTCTGTATTCACACGCTTTGCCTCTCCGCTCCTCTCCGCTCCCTCCTCTCCCTCGTCTCCTCTCCTCAGTCCTCACTCAGTTGTCTCTGGAGTACGCGCTTGAATGCAACAGTCGCTTAGCAACCCCGTCAGTGGCTGGGTATGGGTATTGATATTCACTGAGGGGGCTCAAAGGAGGGGGGTGGGTGGAGGGGAGCTAGTGAGGTGGGTGGGGTTGGGTTGGGCTGGGTTGTTTGGGGGTGTGGTGGGAGTAAAGTGGAGGAGCCCGGAACAATAGTGTCCTTATGAGAACCTCGATTCCTTCTGGTGTGGCGAGCGACTAACGTGGGAGGGCAAATATTTCAGGCCGGCCGGGAGAGCCGAGCCGCCCTGAGCCAACCAGCAGCACACAACAAACGGCCCCAAAGCAAGTCTCAAGTCCGAAAGCAGGCGAGCAAGCAGGCAAGCAGCCCCCTCTCAACAGCCAGCCTGTTCTGTCCTGTTCCTGTCCCATCTCAATACGCGCACACACACACAGACACAGCTTCTGTTAATGTGTCTGTGTTAAAGAAAAAAAGAGAAAGACTGAGAAAGAAAGAGGAGGGAAAACAAGTTTGAGTGTGTCAAATGGCAGACACGGCTTGGGTGACTGACTGAGTGGTTTTGTTGTGTGGCGTTCTTGTTGTTGTTGACAATGCTGGGTAGTTCACTAGCTTGGCCCACATTTGCATTAAAGAGTGAACTACAATTAGAACAACTTCTTTTATTGGGTCCGACTCGGTACAAACGAAATGCGAATACACACGACAACTGAAATAAGAAAGGCCTGTAACTGCATTATGTTTTCCCTCAAGTTCCCTTATACTGACTCGGGAAAGAATATCAAACAATTAACATTTAAGAAAAGAAACAGAATCAGTCAAACATTTAATCAAAAATGACTTGACATTTACTAAGGACATTTACGGATTGAGATGTAATTTGTTGAGATTCTCAATCACAGATTACAATCACAAATGCTCTTGATAAGACACACATTTACAAAGAATTACTTTCCAAGCCCAGAGGCAACAAAAGTTATGTTTAATGCCAGCTATCTACCTTCAGGCTGGTACATACCACAGCACTGACAGCAGATATGAAACAAACGTGTCTATTTGCTTTAGAAATAAACCGTATTGGACTAGAAGTCTCGCTATCCATGAAAACATTAAAAAACAAATCTACTCTATCAATGATATCTCTCAGTCAAGAAGGCCAAGACAAACTAGCGGAGTCTGTCCAACAGCATTGTCATGTACAGTGTTATATTCATACGTGGAGAAACACAAAGATAATTGTATGCATTGCCTTGAGTTATCTAACAATAATGTGAGTAGGCCTGATACAGAAACCCAGCTTTGTGGACGTGTGGAGTAATGTGGTGCGCTGATGAATACAGAACGCAGCATCACATTCCTCCACTTGTTCATTATGCACAAGAGAGAAAAAAAAGAGGTTAGCAAAACAGAAGACAAAAGGCCATCGGTCGAGTCAAAACGCCGGAGGAAAAAAAGGAAACGTCACTGGACTCAAAATTGACCACATTTGAAAAGTCCTTTAAAAAGAAAGAAAGAAGGGGAAAAACACACACTCACACACACACATCAGGATAATAGAGACCACACACACACACATCGTTCACATTTCCGGATGTAGAATTTGGACGAGTCATTTTTGACGAATGGGAAGGGGAAGTTTCTTATTATGCCCTTTATAGCACTCCGCATTCCTTCATTTTGAATTTCACTCTGGAGCTTCTTGTCTTGTTCAAATCAATATGGGCATTGAAGAGCTGTAATGTCTGCTCTAATGGATTTTGAAGCCACATTATATGATCCGGGCTACAAGCTGTAATAGTTTACATACAGGGATGGGGTATTTCAGCAAACACATGTAACAGTATCAGCAAAAAGAACAATAACAATCTCCTTGTATGACATGAGTTGGTCGTGATGTGTCCTCTTCCCTTGTGATTTCCATCTGTCAGGCACCTCCAGGCCTCTGAGGAGAGAGACTAGAGTAGGCCATGAGACCAGAAGTCAGTGCGCCTGGTTCAGTGACGTTATTAGACATGAGGTCCATAGGCTCGCCCCAAACCCCCCAACCCACCCACTTCAGTTTGCACCCCCTAACCTACTCCTTCTCAACATGGGGTGCCTAGGGCCAGGATGGAGGAGTTATCCTTCGCCTTATCAAACAGAATAGCAGGAGGTGTCGAGCCTGAGACTATCTTGAGCTTGTCTGTGGTGGTGGTAGTGGTGGTGTTGGCGGTAGTGATAGTGGTGATGGCTTTGGTATCCTCCAAGGGCACTGAGGAGGTGGGCGAGGAGGCGGTGGTGGCTGTGGCAGCCGTGGAGCGTGTGGAGGAGCCCGAAGACGAGGAGGAAGAGGAGGAAGAGGAGGAGGAGTTGGAGCGTCCCGGCAGGCACTCATCGCAGCAGCAGCAGCAGCAGTCCATGAAGGCCTGGCCCAGCGCGCGGCACAGGCACAGCAGGATGACCGGCGTGGCGGCAGCCCGGGCAAACATCAGGAACTGGCCAATCAGCTGCAGGAGAGCCAGCGTCGCCGCCGAGACCTCCAGCCCGGCGTAGGCCAGCGTGATGTTGGCCGCGTTCTCCGGCAGGCCGCAGACGGCGAACATGGTGGCTAGCGCCAGGACCGTGTGGGTCAGCTGACGCTCGCGCCGCCGCTGCTGCTGCCTCTTGGGCGAGGAGGATGAGGACGAGGAGGTGCAGGTGGAGGACGAGGAGGTGGTGGAGGGCGAGAGCGGGCGCCCCTTCGTCCCCTTCTTCCCTGTCCCCGTGTCCGCCGCGGCCTGCTTCGTCTCCTCGGCCACATGGCGTGTGAGCAGATGGCACGCCAGCGTGAAGAGCAGCGGCAGGCAGTAGAAGCAGCCAAAGGACCACCACATGCGCGCCTCGTGGTAGGTGAGCACCAGCGAGTACACCGACTCGGGCAGCTCCACGGAGGGCCGGCGCACGCAGGAGTCCAGCGGCAGGCCGGTACCCGGCGCCAGCTCCTGGTGCAGCTGCCACAGCAGCAGCTCGGGGACGGCCAGCACCATGGAGCCCACCCAGATGACCGACAGCTTGGCCAGGATGGACTGGCAGGGCTCCACGGGGCGGCGCAGGGGCCTGGGCTGCGGGCTGGTGGCCACGTGGAAGCGGTCGATGCTCAGCGCACACAGGCTGAAGGTGGCCACCCCCAGGGACGTCACCTGGAGAGGGGTGGGGAGGAGAGGGCAGAGGAGAGGAGAAGAGGGGGTGGAGGGGGATAGGAGAGAGGGGGAAGATGTGGTGGGAGGAAGAGAGGGGATGATGGGATGGGAAGGGAGGAGAGTGAGGGAGGAAGAGAGAGAGACGAGAGGGATGTAGGGAAGGAGAGGGAGGAAGAAAAAGAGGGAATGTTGGGATGGGAAGGGAGGAAAGGAGAGAGGAAGACACAGAGGAAGATGACGAGGGAAGAAGAGGGAGGGATGGAGAAGGAGAGGGAAAGGGTGGAATAAGGGAGGAAATGATGGGGAGACAGAGAAGGTAAAGAGAGAACAATAATAGATTGGTAAAGAGAGAGAACGCGCAGACATCACACATGAACTTCACAGTTAGATCACTGCACTTATTGAGGGACAACATAACGTTCAACAGAACAACATAACGAAGAACCAATACACTCATTTTCAGTGTGAGGCCCTTGAGAAAATAATAAAGCCATGGCGAGTGGTGATGGAGGTGGTGGTGAGGAAATTCCTGGCGCCATGGAAATTGGGAGGACTAAAATGTTTCATGTGACACGTTCATTGGCATTAAACTGTGACACCTTGTTTAAAATCCATATTCAACCATAGGCCTGAAGTTCCACATGGAACTGTGAGACATTCTTTGATAAATGGTGACTTAATTCTAGCCTCGTGCGCCATCCTACGTACTTCCACCAAGACACTTGGCTCCGCACTATGAATGACATGAATACGAAATGGAAATGGTAGTATTATGGGATGGTCAGGACCAGGCTAACTTAATTCCTCCATACGACAGAAGCTCTTCTAGAAAAGTTACTAGTATGGTAATTTAATTTTATTTATGGGCTTTCCCATATAGGCTACTTCCTGTGACTCTACACAAAAGCCAGGCTGATCATTTCTCTTATTAGTAAAAACTGTTTCTACCCCAGTCTACTTATGGTCTTACTCTGTGTGACCAGTAGGCCTACATATTGAACTGCACAAAATCCAGACTGTTAATTTCCTTACTTCGGCAACCACCACACATTTAGCGTAGAGACAGTATTAGTAGTTTTTCCTACTGGTTACACTGCTGAGTGTGAACCATGACCAAGTAGACCTGCATAATGTTCAACCACAAACAGCCCATGTGTTGTTGATGCCATCCGGTGCCACTGCTGGTGCCAATATGAGATTCTGGCCTTTTAAATGTATCTAGGACAACAAGTAGACGGTTTGTCACTTGAGGGCCGTTTGACCTAAATCTGGTCTCATTTAAAGTCGTAATGGCTCAATTAATTAGTCTTCCCTCCAGACAAATAACTTAGTGAATGGGTAATTTGCATGACAAAGTCTCTCCACTAGTAAAGGCAAAATGAGGGGGCAGGACAAACTAGCTCACTGAGAAGATATACACTTCCAAAACAGATAAAAAATACTGCCTAAAAACTAAATTTACTGTCATGTGTTAAACGTACTTTACCCCATATAATTCTTCTGATGTTTTTAATGACTACAACTCACCTCCATGTAAGGCACAATTCTACAGGAGAGGTCTCCCATCAGCCTCCTCTTGGTCAGCTCATTAAAGATAACTATTGGCAGACAGAAAAAGAGCACGAGGAAATCCCAGAAGGCCAGGCTGGCCAGGATGCAATTCCACGCAGTTTTCATGTAATAGTTGTGCCACACGATGCACATCACTGCCAGGTTACCAATGATGCCCACGGCGAACACCATGAGCGACAGGAGCATCACGGCATAGGCGCCATAGGAGCTGTCAGTCACTGGGTAGAGAGGGTTGTGGATACGAATCGAATTTGTGTCATTCCTGACTTCTCTGTGTGTTTTGTTTGGGAAATGTACATTGCTTGGGGTTGTGAAAAAGCCGTCTGGGTCATGAGGTCTTGGGTCCCTGAGGTTGTGGAGCTCCTGTCTCTCCCGTTGTCTGGATCGTCCATCTTTTGCACCCCGTGTTACCCTCTTTGGGGTTTCCTCGTGGTTTGCATGCTCTGGCACATCCATATCTCCTGTTGTGTATGATTTGGCGTAAATTGGAAATTGCATCGCAGTAGTGGTGCCCGATAATCCACCTGGTAACATTCCCATAGGAGAGTTCGAGGAATCCAGTGCGTCCTGTAGCGGTTTTGCCTGGAGGGGCTCGGCCAACCCCAACATTAAGATTAAAAAAGATCCCAACATTATATCCGTTCAGATATCCAACAGTTTCGAAAAAGAGCCTTAGAATAAAATAATAACCATAAAAAACACACACGTCTTCAAAATGATGGCCAAATAATTTACGACCCTGCACGCTCCCGTTGAAAGTGAGACACTACAGCCTCGGGTGAGATGCTCTGAAGTTTGGAACAACTCTCCATTCTCCCAGTCCGTTACTCAAGGACAACCTCGCTGCGCACTTGCCTGTCTCCAAAGCCCTCTAGTGTTCAAATATGGTCATAGGATGAAGCGAAGGTCTGTGTGGAGGGTCTGTGGCTTGTATGGTCATGGTATCCTATGTTTTTACTTGGTTGCGTGCATGGTGCACTTGTTGCTCAATGCTCACTCCGTAGGAAAAGGAATTTGCAAATGTGTAAAGATTATCTTCAGGGCGCAAGAACTGTGTCAATGTGAAAGCATACAAATCTGAATACACATATTGAGTGTGTCAAGATAGAGGTATTTAAGTTGATAGGGCCCGGCCTATAGGCCTATAAGCTGAATTAATATGTCCATATATCTGCGAAGCCGGGACTTTATTTTAAAAAGTTATCATAACATTTATATTGTTAACAATTTATTGTTTGTGGTCATTAGCAGTGCACTGTTTATTGCAATGTAGCTTTTTTTTTTAACATGACAGCCTTATTAGATTGCCTGTTGTGGCCCATCATGCAAACATGACTGCGATAGTGTTGATGGTTGTAAAGTTGAATATTTGCAGTGTTTAATTGCCCGGTCATTTCAGCCCAAGGAGTTATTGTTATTGTTATGAGTTAACTGATAGGCCAGTCATGTCAAATTGTTATTGTCAGATTGCATGAAAGCAAAGCATGTAGGTCCCATTTCAACACCTGAAGATAATGACCTTCGGAGACCTTCGGTCATATCTTATAATCTGCATGGCATTGAGTTACCACATCAGATTTACCCAACACACATTTCAAGTTGCACTATTTCCCGATAGACTGGAAAGAGAGGGTACTTTTTCATAGTTACATAACACAATGCAGCCATTATTTCCCCCCCCCCCCCAGGATTATAGGCCTATGCTTTATTACAGGACACAGAAATATGCATTTGTAGCCTATCATTATTTATAAGGAAAACAAGTGTTGAAGTTCCTGTAAATAACCAGTGACATGTGCAATAGGCCTATATTCACATATAAGTCCAACCAACATACAAAGTCAACTATGAAGCATATTAACCGCCCTGCCTCTGCTCTGCAGCGAGTGGATCAGCTGGCTGTTGGATTTCGAGTGGTGATGTTGAGCACTGGCACAGTCTGGGCTGCGGGCTGGTGGCCACGTGGAAGCGGTCGATGCTCAGCGCACACAGGCTGAAGGTGGCCACCCCCAGGGACGTCACCTGGAGAGGGGTGGGGAGGAGAGGGCAGAGGAGAGGAGAAGAGGGGGTGGAGGGGGATAGGAGAGAGGGGGAAGATGTGGTGGGAGGAAGAGAGGGGATGATGGGATGGGAAGGGAGGAGAGTGAGGGAGGAAGAGAGAGAGACGAGAGGGATGTAGGGAAGGAGAGGGAGGAAGAAAAAGAGGGAATGTTGGGATGGGAAGGGAGGAAAGGAGAGAGGAAGACACAGAGGAAGATGACGAGGGAAGAAGAGGGAGGGATGGAGAAGGAGAGGGAAAGGGTGGAATAAGGGAGGAAATGATGGGGAGACAGAGAAGGTAAAGAGAGAACAATAATAGATTGGTAAAGAGAGAGAACGCGCAGACATCACACATGAACTTCACAGTTAGATCACTGCACTTATTGAGGGACAACATAACGTTCAACAGAACAACATAACGAAGAACCAATACACTAATTTTCAGTGTGAGGCCCTTGAGAAAATAATAAAGCCATGGCGAGTGGTGATGGAGGTGGTGGTGAGGAAATTCCTGGCGCCATGGAAATTGGGAGGACTAAAATGTTTCATGTGACACGTTCATTGGCATTAAACTGTGACACCTTGTTTAAAATCCATATTCAACCATAGGCCTGAAGTTCCACATGGAACTGTGAGACATTCTTTGATAAATGGTGACTTAATTCTAGCCTCGTGCGCCATCCTACGTACTTCCACCAAGACACTTGGCTCCGCACTATGAATGACATGAATATGAAATGGAAATGGTTGTATTATGGGATGGTCAGGATCAGGCTAACTTAATTCCTCCATACGACAGAAGCTCTTCTAGAAAAGTTACTAATATGGTCATTTAATTTTATTTCTGGGCTTTCCCATATAGGCTACTTCCTGTGACTCTACACAAAAGCCAGGCTGATCATTTCTCTTATTAGTAAAAACTGTTTCTACCCCAGTCTACTTATGGTCTTACTCTGTGTGACCAGTAGGCCTACATATTGAACTGCACAAAATCCAGACTGTTAATTTCCTTACTTCGGCAACCACCACACATTTAGCGTAGAGACAGTATTAGTAGTTTTTCCTACTGGTTACACTGCTGAGTGTGAACCATGACCAAGTAGACCTGCATAATGTTCAACCACAAACAGCCCATGTGTTGTTGATGCCATCCGGTGCCACTGCTGGTGCCAATATGAGATTCTGGCCTTTTAAATGTATCTAGGACAACAAGTAGACGGTTTGTCACTTGAGGGCCGTTTGACCTAAATCTGGTCTCATTTAAAGTCGTAATGGCTCAATTAATTAGTCTTCCCTCCAGACAAATAACTTAGTGAATGGGTAATTTGCATGACAAAGTCTCTCCACTAGTAAAGGCAAAATGAGGGGGCAGGACAAACTAGCTCACTGAGAAGATATACACTCCCAAAACAGATAAAAAATACTGCCTAAAAACTAAATTTACTGTCATGTGTTAAACGTACTTTACCCCATATAATTCTTCTGATGTTTTCATGACCAGAACTCACCTCCATGTAAGGCACAATTCTACAGGAGAGGTCTCCCATCAGCCTCCTCTTGGTCAGCTCATTAAAGATAACTATTGGCAGACAGAAAAAGAGCACGAGGAAATCCCAGAAGGCCAGGCTGGCCAGGATGCAATTCCACGCAGTTTTCATGTAATAGTTGTGCCACACGATGCACATCACTGCCAGGTTACCAATGATGCCCACGGCGAACACCATGAGCGACAGGAGCATCACGGCATAGGCGCCATAGGAGCTGTCAGTCACTGGGTAGAGAGGGTTGTGGATACGAATCGAATTTGTGTCATTCCTGACTTCTCTGTGTGTTTTGTTTGGGAAATGTACATTGCTTGGGGTTGTGAAAAAGCCGTCTGGGTCATGAGGTCTTGGGTCCCTGAGGTTGTGGAGCTCCTGTCTCTCCCGTTGTCTGGATCGTCCATCTTTTGCACCCCGTGTTACCCTCTTTGGGGTTTCCTCGTGGTTTGCATGCTCTGGCACATCCATATCTCCTGTTGTGTATGATTTGGCGTAAATTGGAAATTGCATCGCAGTAGTGGTGCCCGATAATCCACCTGGTAACATTCCCATAGGAGAGTTCGAGGAATCCAGTGCGTCCTGTAGCGGTTTTGCCTGGAGGGGCTCGGCCAACCCCAACATTAATATTAAAAAAGATCCCAACATTATATCCGTTCAGATATCCAACAGTTTCGAAAAAGAGCCTTATAATAAAATAATAACCATAAAAAACACGCACGTCTTCAAAATGACGGCCAAATAATTTACGACCCTGCAAGCTCCCGTTGAAAGTGAGACACTACAGCCTCGGGTGAGATGCTCTGAAGTTTGGAACAACTCTCCATTCTCCCAGTCCGTTACTCAAGGACAACCTCGCTGCGCATTTGCCTGTCTCCAAAGCCCTCTAGTGTTCAAATATGGTCATAGGATGAAGCGAAGGTCTGTGTGGAAGCTCTGTGGCTTGTATGGTCATCGTATCCTATGTTTTTACTTGGCTGCGTGCATGCATGGTGCACTTTTTGCTCACTCCGTAGGAAAAGGAATATGCAAATGTGTAAAGATTATCTTCAGGGCGCAAGAACTGTGTCAATGTGAAAGCATACAAATCTGAATACACATATTGAGTGTGTCAAGATAGAGATATTTAAGTTGATAGGGCCCGGCCTAATAGGCCTATAAGCTGAATTAATATGTCCATATATCTGTGAAGCCGTGACTTTATTTTAAAAAGTTATCATAAAACATATTTATATTGTTAATAATTTATTGTTTGTGGTCATTAGCAGTGCACTGTTTATTGCAATGAAGCTTTTTATTTAACATGACAGCCTTATTAGATTGCCTGACTGCGATAGTGTTGATGGCTGTAAAGTTGAATATTTGCTGTGTATAATTGCCCGGTCATTTCAGCCCAAGGAGTTATTATTTAAAATTGATATTTGGAGGCCAGTCATGCCATATTGCTATTGTCAGATTGCATGAAAGCAAAGCATGTAGGTCCCATTCAACACCTGAAGATTATGACCTTTGGAGACCTTCGGCCGTATCTTATAATCTGCATGGCATCGAGTTACCACATCAGATTTACCCAACACACATTTCAAGTTGCACTACTTCCCGATAGACTGGAAAGAGAGGGTACTTTTTCATCGCTACATAACACAATGCAGCCATTATTTTCACACCCCAGGATTATAGGCCTATGCATTATTACACGACACAGAAATATGCAATTGTAGCCTATCATTATTTATAAGGACAACTTGAAGTTCTTGTAGATGACCAGTGACATGTGCAGTAGGCCTATATTCACATATAATTCCAACCAACATGCAAAGTCAACTATGAAGCATATTGCCAGCCCTGCCTCTGCTCTGCAGCGAGTGGATCAGCTGGCTGTTGGATTTCAGGTGGTGATGTTGAGCACTGGCACAGTCTGAATTTGGGGTGATGGCAATCCCCTTGCTCATATAAAAAAAAAGAAATACATGCAACTCATGAAACCATAGAGTATGCAAATGTTTTATAGCAGATACTGTTACCAGGGCCGCTGACAGCTTTGGCTGGGCCCAGGACAAGGTCCTCCGAAAGGGCCCCCCACCCAATACATTTAATGTAATGCCCCATCTCCCTGGGCCCGGGACAGCAGACCCCTTTGTCCCCCCTTGTCAGCTTCTCTGAATGTTACTACAGTACTATCACATACTATTATTAGGGCTGGGACATTAATGCATTCATTTTGATTAATTAATCACACAAAAAGTAATGCGATTAAAAAAAAAACCTCATTTTAATCACACTATAATATATCTACATAGTTCTGGATAAGACCAGTGTGGAGGGCAGCATTTCGCTGCATGGTGAACAGTCTGCTGAAATTGAGAAGAGTTCTCTCTTCTTTTAAAAATTAGCAATATTTTTAGATTAAGCTTATTTATTGTAATTATTCAATTCCATGTTAAAAAAAAAATAGTTTTCACTGTTTACAAGTCAGATATTTAAATGCGATTAAAATGCGATTAATTCAATTAATTAATTTCAAAGCCTATAGATTAATTTGAATGTTTTTTCCCAGCCCTAACTATTATCCTAAATAAAAGAGTATAGCATGCATATAGCACTGCCGAGTAAGCAATTTAAATATGTGGAATGTGTATTTGCTTTTGTCGTATGAGATTAATGAGCCACTGTAATAGTATTAGTATGTGCCATATTAAGTGAAAGCCCATCTGGGAAACTCAAACTCCCATTGCCATTGTGACATAGCACTCCACAGCACACAAGTGTACACTGCACTCAACAAAATTGCATTTATGCCTTTATGCAAGGGGGCAGCCCCCAATGGCACCAGCAGTGTGGTGGGATGTTGCCATGCTCAGGGTAGCCCAGTCATGGAGGAGGATGGGGGAGAGCACTGGTTAATTACTCCCCCCACCAACCTGCCGGGTCGGGAGTTGAACTGGCAACCTTTGGGATACAAGTCTGACGCCCTAACCGCTTACCCATGACTACTCTGACTTATATTAGACTTAGTATAGCCATGCATTTTGCTTTTAGCTTCATTTATTACTTTTTCATGGGTATGATTGTGTGAGTGTCTAAGAATGTTGACTTCTGGGATATATTGTAGCACATACAGTGCATATACCGTGAGCCCCAGTAAGAATCACAGAACATGTTGCTCTGATCATGAAAAACAAATGCATGAAACTTACAAAATCTTTCATGGTTTTTCATGGCAGTCTTAGATGGCAAAAAATATACTTCTGAGCTATTATTTCCCTACTGTATTATATGAGAAATTCAGACATACACATTCCATTTACGATGCTTATACTGAAACATACAGCCAACATTATCAATGTGTGTCCTCATGTGGCATAAAAGCGGCTTTTTATTTTCCTCAGACAAAGCCATTTGATCAATTTGTACGTTCTATGTCATTCTTTTCATATGGTGATATGTACAGTTTTGGTACGAGTACAGCTGGTTACGATAACTCTTTCAACACTGTACAGTCACTCAGTTATTGTACAGTTGAGGCTCACTGTGATTTCTAGAAAGCTGTTTCCGGTTGCTATTGTTAGCTGCCTGCCCTTCTTATATATAGCGTGTTAAAAAGTGGGCGGCTTCTTAGCTGTGCATGTGACCTGTTTAGTTTTAACTAGGCTATATCAGATCTCTGAACTTTGATCCTCTGTGTATGACATCATTTTTCCACAGCAAATGATTCTGGTCTGTTTATAACACGTTACGAAATTTAAGTTTATTGACTTTAAATTCCATCAAATTGCATGCAAGCGGCCCAGCAGATGCAAGTAAGGTGAAGACTGCTAAATAAATGAATCAACTTTTTTGGAGAAAAAGGGGGGCGGGGGTTATCTTCAAAATGCAACGTCTAAAACATTAATTTCATATTGTGCTTTTTTCCCCTCAAGCACTAGTGTACTGGTGACCATAGTAAGGTCAAGCTGTGTATCACCTTTTGATGGCAACTTAATTTCCCCCATACAATAGGTCCCAATGAATGCCACACGGTATAAAAATAGTCCTTCCTCAGTCTCCTGATAAGATGTTTGCTTTTCTTATATTTGGTAACCATTACCCCATATGTCTGAGTTTTGACACACACAGATGATAACGGCGCAACAAAGCGTCAGTGATCTTGACACACTGAGCACACCTTTCTTCCTAGTGAAAACACTGAGTCACAGTTACCTACCCTGTTCGTCAGAAATTTAATCTACACGAGTAGAGGTATTGATTGATATTTGTATTGTCATGCACAAGTGATTCTGCATTGATTTGTGGAAACTGTCAACAAGCCAATGCCTTCCGAGGAAACTACGTCGCCACCACATGCCCGCCCTGCCCTTTCTGGTGCCCGGGGGAAAGGGAGAGTGCTTGTGTTGTCTGGTGTCATGGAGTGCATATTTTACTTTTATTTGGAACTTTGAAAAGAGGATGCTGACCAGCAGGACAGAGTGTTAATCTTGATGTTCCCTGAGTAGTAGCATACTCGCTAACACTTTACAATAGGGTTCACGCAAGCCACTGACACATGGCTAATGACGGTCTGTAGTATTACTTATATATCAATGGTAGCCTCTTACTGCAGCAGGGGTCGCCGGCGACCCTATTCACTTGCTGAAAATGCTTAACTACATCATAACAACATTGCTATGACATTACAGAGAGCCATAGTGCTGCGCTAGGGCCTGCTAGGACCTTCATGAGATTACATCAATAATAAGAATGAGGAATTTGTGAGTTCTTACAAATGATTGATTTCCCTTATGCCCTGTAAGTCAGTTACACATAACATATTCAAACTCATTCAAACTTATAGGCCTACTTATTCAAATGTAGGCTGAATTTTCTACCTGTGCATGTAACAATAAACGTGTCACACGTGACAATAAACTTGTCACATGTACAGGTAGCCTACAACACTTGAACAGCTTAGTACACTAAATTGTGAACAAGTGTTTGTAAACTTCAGTCAACCTTCCAAGTGACTTCATTGTCAGTTGTTATATTCTACAGGTCAATGCAATACATAACAAAAGGGATGGTGTAAAGATACATTAAGTATAAAACAGAAAATCAAAAAGGTAGGCCACAGAACTCTAGACAGTATCGATGATATCTGTAAGAAAACAAATGAACCAGGGAACACCTGGTTGTTTTGCATAACATTTTCCAAGACACATTTCACGTGCCCAACTTCCTGATAGACTGGTTGACAGGCTAGCCCAAGGGAGATATGGGGTTTTCTTGAAGAGTGTAAACACTTTAAACAAATCTGCATCCTGGTTCAGGCTCAAGTTTACTTATTTTTTGTTTTTATTATCAATAGGCCCACTTTTAGCAGAACTAACAAGATTGTATAAAAACTACAATGTTGATAAGAGATTATTTAAAAAATATCCCTGAAGTGAAATTAGTGCATGTGTTATAATCCAGTTCCCGAAGATGCATTATCCTGACTATCCCGTCATTAGCCTGACATGGCCAGGCCCTCTCTACTTCGCTACAAATGGAAGAAGTAGAGAGGGTCTGGCCATGCCAGGTTAGCACTGAGCTATCGGATCGTACCTGTGCCTCCCATGGCGCGTGAACCGGAAGGTCAAGAGTTCAAGTCCTGAGTGGTGGACTGCGCAGGATGACCTTGGTTACACTGGTGCTGTTAGACCTGGATGGGAGTGAGGTTTAGGAGGGCATGGGTGTAATGGATGCCACCTAACAGAGTTTGACAGTAGAATATTAGTAAACCTCCCTCCTGAAGCCTCATACAGATACATTAGTGCTGAGTAGTTATCGGCCTAAACCTTAAACTCAGTGGTGCCGTACCTGTGCCTCCCATGTCGAACTGTAGCATGAACTATAAATTTGCGACCCTGCCGTGGTAAAGTGGTTGGGCGGTCGTCTGAGATGCGTCTGCCAGCCCTTCCCCATCTCTCTCTCTCCCCACTCGCTTCCTGTCACCACCTTCACTGTCCTGTCATAAATAAAAGTCAAAAGGATCCAAAAAAAAAAAGAACTGGAAAGTTGCGAGTCGGAGCCCCGAGTGGCGGACCACGCAGATGACCTTGGATACACATCCTCAGATGTATTATACAGAGCAAAACAATGAATTTAGGACACAAGTAATTACGTAAGGACAATTTCGATTGTGTCTAAGGCAGGGGTGGGGAACCTTTTTCATTCGAAGGGCCACTTCAAATTCACCCGAGGGCCGTAAAAGTCCTCCAAGGGCCGTACTATGAACACAAACCAGGATATTCCCCTTCACTTAGGCCTATATAGAAGGCAGCCACCTTTTAAACAAACACCCCCTTCTCTAGGTTCCTTGAATATAACTTAATTGTATTGCAAATGCATTTTCTAAGATTCCTTTACAAAATATGTCATATTCCATGTGAAGTTGAATAACATTAAAATTATATAGGGGGTCGGATAAAACGGCCTCAAGGGCCGCAAACGGCAATCGAGACATAGGTTCCCCACCCCTGGTCTAAGGGAATGAATGATGAGGAGGAGGGGAAAAGGAAGGAAGGCCGGAGGGCAGAAAACAAATAAAGAAGAAGAGATGATGCCTACAGATTGGAGAGTAGGCCTAGTACTATGTGGTTTCTCTTTTATCACTGGTAAAGGCAAATCTCTCCTCCTCCTCCTCCTCGCTCGCTGCCATCTTATTTCAGTCCTCCTTGTTGTTTATGAGTGTCACCTCGCATTTGCAAGGATCAGTTAAGTGAGATGCAAACCACTGGCCTTGCTTTTTCAGAAGAGCCTTTTCTCCCAGAGAATCTGCAATCATTGCCCCTGTGTGTACTCACTTGGTGGAGGACCTCGGTGCCTCAGGGGTGGTCATGCTAACCTTCTTGGTGAACAGCAGAGAGAGAGAGACGCAAGAGAAGTTGCTATAAATCATATAATTAATATTATTAAACACTGTTCATAATAATAACTTAGTCTTAAGCACTCTTAACAATAATAATAAAACAAAGAATACATATCTTATGCATAAAATATTTAAATTAGAAATGCACTCAGAGAGTGCAGACCAAGGAAGCTGTTTGGTAGAACATTTGACACAAAATAAAAACATGTGGTAAAACATTTGCACAATATAAGATGGTTGTATTGATGGTATTTGTGGTTGTGTTAGTCATTTCTTATATCCTTAGGCTATTTGTTTTTCCGTTTTTAGTTATTTTATCAGCCTTGAAGCAGCATCCGTAGTAATTACGTTAACCCACGTCATTTTACAATCTGTGCACCTTGTACCATTGCCTTTTTCTCAGTGATTCATAACTATTTCACACATCACCTGAGGGTGGTTCACATTCACGTTCACGTTCACGTACACGTACACACACACGCACGCACGCACGCACGCACGCACGCACGCACGCACACACACACACACACACACACACACACACACACACACACACACACACACACACACACGCACACACACACACACACACACACACACACACCTGCATTTATGATGATACTGTTAAGTGGAAGAAAAGATTTCTGCAGAACAAGGTTATTTTTAGCTGCCCGTATGCAATGGAAAGTTGGAGGCGGGTGCAATCTATACGTCATCAGCCTCTTCATATCATGTCGTATCTCATCCTTGACCTCCGTCGTAATCGCTTCTTTTCCTCCTAGTGTGCCACTATCTCTTTTTAAAAATGGGTTGCAGATATTTCTGCGGTAAAATGTCTGGCCTACCAAAGCGCTATTCAGCTGAAAAAAGAGGCCATCTATTTTAAAGTTTTATATGTTTAAGATTTGTGTGCAGTCATTTGTTAACATGAATACATGGAAATGAGTAGCTGGCATGAATGTGGTATGCAGTTGGACTGCATGGTTATAGATGAATATATGCATTAAAGAACATTGATGAATACAGTATGCTTTGAACGCACGAATATACCTTGTGTTAGAGTTAATTCTGTCATTCATTACCTTTTCAATGGACAAGACTGCCTCATATTAACAAAGTATACCAGGTGCTTTATAACAAAGTTACTTTCAGTGCCTTATTTTTCAAGATCTTTATTTGCAACAGACTGATTGCACGTTTTTACAACTATGCAGAGTGTTAAACATAATTTTCCAATCATGACACAGTTGATATCTGACCAAGATGTTCAAATATCCAAATAGGCCCTACTTCATCAGTTACTCTCATTCACTTTGAATATTCCATTACTTTTACATAATAGCAGTACATGAGCTTTTTATTTGATAATTTGTTGCTGGCTGCCGCCCGCAGCTGAATGTTTTCTGGCTCTGACTTTCCGTAGTTGCCTGTGTATTCCTCTAGGGGGAACTGCATATCACACTGTATTGCTGAGTTCACACTGTATTGCTGAGTTCAATCCAGGACAAACTTTGCAGGTATGTGTTTATTTCAACGTGTCTGAGGTCCAACATTTGTGTTAATATTGCATTAGAAATGACTGAGTAAGTGTTCTTCTGATAGACACTGTTGCTATACAGTCATTCGAGTATTCCAATTACCTCAGTAATCACTCAAGATGATGGAAAAAAGGAGGCGCACACAAGGCTTGTGTGAAAAAGTGTATTGAAGACGAAATTAAACAACAGCAGGCCTGCTGGAGACATTGAGAATGGACTAGCTCCGAAACGTCTGTTTCTTCAGTTAACCTTAGACTTCTGTTGTTTAATTTCGCTTCAGTACACTTTTTCACACAAGCCTTGTGTGCGCCTCCTTTTTTCCATCATCTTGAGTGATTACTACTTTTTGGGAGTGCACGCACCAAGCAATACACGGGTGTTAAGTGCAGGCGCAGACGCCGACCTTTGTTGATCTTTTGTCAATTACCTCAGTAAACCAGGTTAAGTTAACCTTGAGGTAGTGGTGGTTCATCTATAAGCTACGTTTAGTACATGAGACATTTAGGATAATTCAGAATTAACTCACTTTAAGGATACAGCTGAGAGGAGGAGGTGCTAGATTTCCATTGGGGGCATTAGTCCATTTTTTTTATACTGAAGTGAGGTCAAGGGGGCGTTGAAAGGCTTATGATCAGGTCCATTCGCCCCATCAGGGACCATTCAAGAAAGGTAAAGAACCACTGATCTAATAAAATAGCCTGTAGTCCTCATTATCTTTATCATGAACTAACACCTGACACCTGTGGGCTGTCAATTAGCAGGTCTGCCACTGTAGCTTACGGTGATGTTTCCCCGTCGCTGGATATTTTTAAATGTGGATATTTATTTATCCTGTTTAGGTTGCACTGCTTTTGGCCTTCCGCATGTAAACAGAGTTTTGAAATCCACATATCAGAAATCCAGCTTTAATAATGTTCCAATAGGGGGCTAAAACGCACCTGTTACAATGGAGTTTTTTGTATCCACATGTTGCGTTAACACCTGAACAGGATAAAAAAATACACATTTTAAAATATCCGGCTATATGGAAACAGCACCTAATTTAGCCAGGTTTCTCACCCCCCCAGACCCCCAGGTGCTTATCCTATAGATGTTTCAGCGTATGTACTCTTGCTAAATAATTAGGTGGTTTGAAAAGAGTGGAAACACCTGGGGTACTTGCATGTCAAAAAGAAAACATTAGTGGATCTCTGCTCCTTCACACACACATGCACGCATGCTACACACACACACACACACACACACACACACACACACACACACACACACACACACACACACACACACACACACACACACACACACACACACACACACACACACACACACACACACACACACACACACACACACACACGTACCCTACATCTATACATAACTAACGCATCATCACGCACACACACACACACACACACACACACACACACACACACACACACACACACACACACACACACACACACACACACACACACACACACACACACACACACACACACACACACACACAAACAAACTGACAGGAGAGCCAAAGGCCAAAGGCCAGATCAAGTATCTCTTGGTAAACGGAGAATGCTGCAAAACCGCTAGCTCTGGTTGCCACCGTCTGGTCTGGCAGCATCATCAGTTGCCTGTTACGCTTGCACAACACAACACAACAACCCCCTTTTTGTCTTCCTTTCCGCATCATCTTCATTGTTGAGCTTTCTTCCATTGGTTGGTTCCATCCCAACAGGACAGGACAGACTAGAAATGCAAGCTCTCAACAGGGAAGCTGACAAGAGGGGACAAACGGGGTGAGTTGTCCCAGGCCCAGGGAGAAAGGGGGACTAGATTTGGATCCTCATGACATTGTCTGTACCTAGCGTGGTGGGGCCGATCAGATGATTTTGTCTTAGGCCTGGTCAAAGCTGTCTGTCGACTCATGGTGTCTGACTGTAGCCTGGGAGAGACAGTGAGAGTAAAATGCTATCTGACTGTCACAGGATTTTTCACTAATTCACCTCAATCAGATTGCACATAAGCGGGAAATTTGATAAGTGATACCAGTTATGCTGGTAGAATTATCTGAACAATCAAAACAGGCTTGCAAGATGTTTGACCCACATTACAAGGTGAATCAGGACGTTTTTTGTACTACGGTAATAAGGTTTGGATAAGTTAGTGTTGGTGGTGGTAATGATGGCATGCAGAAGATGCTAAATGTTGAGAAGCAGTGTGGACTATATTCATGAGCACACACTGACACTAAACGTAATGACATGCATGAATGAAATGTTGTATTAGGATACATAAGTATCTATATCATATGATATAATCACACATGCGCACACACACAAACACACGGGCACGCACACACACAACCACACACACACAGATGCTTGCGCAAAGGCATAGTAATAGTAGTGACAGGGGGCTGAGCGTGGGAGGGTGACCGAGGGAGCTCCCTAGATCTGGGAGTGGACTACCTAAACCACTGCATTTCACCCAGACAGAACTACCACAAAAAACACATAATCATATTACAGTTTTTGCTTACTGCTTACTGCTTACAGTTTAATGTCATGTACTGTAAGGTGCAGTTATGTAATGCGCAGTAGGCCTACTGAATTGTGGGGTCTTGTGAAGATGTAGGCCTACATTCTGTGACACTGAATAGACTGTTACTGGTGTTTTGTATAAAGCAGACAACTGTTTTAATGTTGATCTAATTTGTTTTCTCATTTGTTGCTAATGTGTGTATTTTGACATGAAAGTGAGGTTTTGTCAAAAGATTGTTGAGTTTTTATGGCAATGTTTACGTTTTGATAGCAGAGTTTCATGTTGGCATAGGTGAAGGGTTTATCTCCAAGTGTTTAGAGTAATTGGTTTGTGTGTAGAGTTTTGACTCTATGAGCCAAATTTTACAAATTGTGTGCAAGCAGTAGGCAAAAACTGTAAGAATTAGGCTTTTTGGTTGCAGCTGGTAACATGAATGACACATGAATGGCATAACAAGGACATTAAATTCTGCTTTGTCACGACGAAATGCAATGTTTTATGGCAGTTTGTCTCCTTCTGGATATGACTGCAGGCCTTCAAGCAGACGTCAAAACACTGTGCCACACACATTGCTTATGACATTAGATTACTTTAGATTCAATTGTTGTCAGTACAGCCCCACACAGTATAGTCACACAAACTCCACCACCAATGTCAACTATGAATTGGTTCTAAAGAAAGACTTCTAAATAAAATTGCTCATCAAGTCAAGTCAAGTCAAGTAGGTTTTATTGTCAATTTCTTTACATGCACTGGTCATACAAAGAATTTGAAATTACATTTCTTGCTTTCCCATACAGACATAGACTAATCTAGGTAAGGACATAGACAGTATAGACATAGACAGTACTTATACATGGACTTAAGACAGTATGGACATAGACAGTGCTCATACAGACATTTAAAGTGCAAGACTGGACAACAGAAGACTTGTAGAGGACATACATTAAGAGGTATTGTTGTGCTTTTGTGCTTTTCCTAAAAAAGTCCTTTATAGCGTTCTGACATGGTAATAGTAGCATTTTGAAGAAAAATAAATATTAAAAAGGTCTGTCAAGTACACCAGCAGCAGTGTGTGTGTGTGTGTGTGTGTGTGTGTGTGTGTGTGTGTGTGTGTGTGTGTGTGTGTGTGTGTGTGTGTGTGTGTGTGTGTGTGTGTGTGTGTGTGTGTGTGTGTGTGTGTGTGTGTATGTGTGTGTATGTGTTTAGTGCAGGTAGAAGGTGCGGTGTGCGTCTGTGTGTGTGTTCGTGTGTCTGTGTGTGTGTGTGTGTGTGTGTGTGTGTGTGTGTGTGTGTGTGTGTGTGTGTGTGTGTGTGTGTGTGTGTGTGTGTGTGTGTGTGTGTGTGTGTGTGTGTGTGTGTGTGTGTGTGTCAGTGTGTGTCAGTGTGTGTATGTTTGGGTTTAGTGCAGAAAGTGCAGTGTGCTTGTGTGTGTGTGTGTGTGTGTGTGTGTGTGTGTGTGTGTGTGTGTGTGTGTGTGTGTGTGTGTGTGTGTGTGTGTGTGTGTGTGTGTGTGTGTGTGTGTGTGTGTGTGTGTGTGTGTGCATGTTTTGAGTTAGTGCAGGTTGAAAGTTCAGTCACAAGTATAGTAGTGCAGGTGGAATGTTCAGTCGCAGATATGGTGGTGGGGGATGGGGGGGGGGTTGTCAGTGGCCTTGCTGGCTAGAGGCTGACAGTGGAGGGAGAGTGGGTTGAGTGTTCAGCATCTTGATCGCTTGGTGCATTGTGCTGCTCGCCAGCCTGGTGGTACGGGAACGGAGGCGCCTGTACCTCTTTCCAGAGGGCAGGAGGCTGAACAGTTTGTGTGCAGGGTGGCTTGTGTCTTTGATGATCATCAGTGCATTCCGGGTGAGGCGTGTGGTGTAAATGTCCTGCAGGGAGGGGAGTGGTACTCCAATGATCTTCTTTGCTGTGTTCACAACACGCTGGAGTGTCTTCCTGTTTTTCTCCGTGCAGCTTCCTCCCCACACTGTGATGCAGTTGGACACGACGCTCTCTATGGTTCCTCTGTAGAATGTTGTCATGATGGAGGGTGTAGCACTTGCCTTCTTTAGTTTGCGCAGGAAGTAGAGACGCTGATGGGCCTTCTTCGCCAGTGATGTAGTGTTGGTGGTCCAAGAGAGGTCGTCGCTGATGTGCACTCCAAGGAACTTGGTGCTGCTCACTCTCTCCACAGCATCGCCGTCGATGGTCAGTGGTGGCAGTTGTTTTTGGACCCTTTGGAAGTTGACAACAATCTCCTTGGTCTTGTTGACATTCAGCAGGAGGTTGTTGTCTTTGCACCATCTGGCCAGCAGGTCTACTTCTTCTCTGTAGTGAGTCTCATCGCCCTTGGTGATGAGGCCCACCAGTGTTGTATCATCCGCAAACTTCACTAGATGGTTAGTGCTGTGGGTCGTTGTGCAGTCGTGTGTCAGCAGCGTGAACAGCAGGGGGCTGAGAACACAACCTTGCGGAGCCCCCGTGCTCAGGGTCAGGGTGCTTGAGGTGTTGTTCCCTACCCGTACTGCTTGTGGTCTTTGCATCAGGAAGTCCAGCAGCCAGTTGCAGAGGGAGGTGCTGAAACCAAGTTTGTCCAGTTTTCTGATGAGTTGTTGTGGTATTATGGTATTGAATGCTGAACTGGAGCATAATAGAACACTGTCCATTAGGGTGCATCAGATGCCCCCTATGAAAAGATATTACCTTGGCCCTATAGTAAAAATGTTCTACACCCAGTAAAAACACACTGTGTAAAATATTTTGAAATTTGGATGAAGTCTACCGGGGCCACCAGCCCCATGAAAATAGAAAATAATGGTGATAGTCAGAATCTTGGAATAGAAATGGACATTTTGCTGCATAAAGCTACCCAATAAAAAACATATTGTCTCAGCTCTGTGATAAAAATGTTCTATGCACAGTAAAATCACTCTGTGTAAAATATGTTGAAATTTAGATGAATTCTACCGGGTCCACCAGGCCCATGAAAATACAAAATAATGGTGATGGTGATGGGCAACCTGGATTCCAAAGCTGAAGTCCAGTGCCACATATTCCAAATGACATACCTAGTTTTACCTTTCCAGTTAGGGCAATTGGACAGGTAAAACCAGGTAATTTGAAATATGTGGCACTGGATTGTAGCTTTTGAATCTAGGTTTGCCATTGTCTTAAAACAGAGGTGGACAAACCGCGTGACACATTTGCCCCAGCCAATATAATGAACCAGCTGAGCCTAATTACAACTTAAGCCAGGTTGATGAGGTAATTAGTGATTATCACCTGTGTTGGGAGCACAAACAGAAGGAATATCTAAGCAGGTTGTGTATTCAGTCGATCCACTTACACAGACTTCAGTCTCAGGACAGACTGATGGTCAAACTGCTATATTTAGGCAAATTTGCTCTTTTGCAACACAATATCAATTCCTTGCTGCCTTGGACCACTGCTAGTATCAAGCAAGAGATTGCAAAGCTGTATGACTGTTATATTTGTGTGTTTCACCTGTGGGCCTACAATTCATGGAGGAACATCTGTACTTAAGCTGTGAATGTTCCTTGGAATGCCTAGGCTACAAAGCAGCCAATACAACTGTATTGAAGAGTGCCATTACTTCTTTATCCCATCGCCTGTGGTAGTATTTCACTTTACTCCATCAAATGAGTACCATAACTTACCTGAGAGGCCCTTGGCAATGGACTCTGGACCTGGTGATACCCATGACATACCTAGAAGCCACTTAAGTACAGGTTTTGGGAAGCCACTCTTTCCAACATCACATACAGTTGTATTGTATGTACTCTATTGAACTACTGCAGGGATTTCTTAAAAAAAAAACACAAGTCATTCCAAGGAGCATTCACAGCTTTAGTACAGATGCTCCACCAGGTATTAACAGCTACCTGTACAATCCTGTAGGCCCACAGGTGAAGCACACAAACGTCATACAACTTTGCAATCTCTTGCTTGATACTGGCAGTGGGTCAGCTGGTTCATTATATTGGCTATATTTGGAATATGTGGCACTGGACTTTGGAATCCAGGTTGCCCATCACTATCACCATTGTTTTGTATTTTCATGGGCCTGGTGGACCCAGTAGAATTAATCTAAATTTCAACACATTTTCCACAGAGTGATTTTACTGTGCATAGAACATTTTTTTTTATCACACAGCTGAGGCAATATGTTTTTATTGGGTAGCTTTATGCAGCAAAATGTCCATTTCTATTCAGGGCTGGACTGGGCGATAAATAGGGCCCGGGCACTTTTGGATTTAAGGGGGCCCCCTAATTATTATTAGTGCTGGAGAACTGACTCACCGATGGGCCCCGCACCCTCATGGGCCCCTATTTTCAGTAATGTAAAAAAATAAATGGGGGCCCACGAGGGTGCGGAGCTCACCGGGAAATGCCCGCCATGCCAGATGGCCAGTCCAGCTCTATTTCTATCCAAGATTTTGACTATCACCATTATTTTCTATTTTCATGGGGATGGTATCCCGGTAGACTTCATCCAAATTTCTAAATATTTTACACAGTGTGTTTTTACTGTGCATAGAACATTTTTATCACAGAGCTGAGACAATATGTTTTTTATTGGGTAGCTTTATGCAGCAAAATGTCCATTTCTATTCCAAGATTCTGACTATCACCATTATTTTCTATTTTCATGGGGCTGGTGGCCCCGGTAGACTTCATCCAAATTTCAAAACATTTTACACAGTGTGTTTTTACTGGGTGTAGAACATTTTTACTATAGGGCCAAGACGATATCTTTTCATAGGGGGCAACTGATGCACCCTAATGTCCATAGTATACTTGCAATGTGTATTTGTGCAAGAGCCAACAACATTGATGAATCATTGATGGTGTTCTACCATATAGACATTTAATTCAAAAGATCAAAGTAAACTCGACAGAACTATTTAATTCAGAATTTTTCATTCGAAATTAAAAACGTCATGTAAACGTAGCAAATGTGCTCATGCATGCAACAATCAATGCACATGAGTGTGAAGAAATACTCCTAGGCTATATCCTACCAACGTGTCCTAACCAAAATGTAGTAAATCGGTACAGCTCTTCAGAATTCCTTTTGGCCTATGCTGTGGGCCTACCAGTTTATGTCTGAGGCGTCGATAGAAGGGCACACCAGCCACTCTTCTTTGGCAAAGGGATATGTTCAAGCTCTACACTGTATTCCCCAACAGTACAATGAACTAGAAAAGTTTACGCTGTAGTACTCAATATAGCAAAAATGTCCAGATGACATACACATTTTAGGTGTTCTCAACAGGTTTTCAGGTACCAATAAATTAACTCTGGTTGGCATTGTGTTTTTAAGTACAACTGACATCCTAACACAATGTCTTTGAGTTTGTAAATTGGAACACTATCTGGCATATGAGTGGTTAGATGTCTTGACAACAGCTGAAGCGACCATGGAGTAGTGGTTAAACAGCTGGTCTTCAACCTCAAAGGTTGCAAGTTCAATCCCCAACATGGAGATAACCTTACCTACTTCCTAGAACATGGTACGAAAATGTTCTGATGGCCGCCAGACCCATGACTCCAGCTTTAATTAGCAATATTTTTCACATTTAGTTTTGAGCGAAATTACAAAAGAAAAAGGCTTCGGTAAAGCAAGACAATGTTTGAGTTGCTGTGGTCTGGATAGGGGAATGGCCACAAGATCAGAGGATTGCAGGTTTGAATCCTGTATTACCAATAAAAAACACTCAAGTAGATATTTATTGTTTATTTCTCTCGAAACTGTGAAAGTTACAAATTCTTTAAATCATGTCAATTGGAACTATACAGTATCTGAGATATGAGACTATGGATGTCAGTGTGTTGGGCTTGGGCAGTCATGGACTAACAGTTAAGCAGTTGGCCTCAAAACATGATGGTTTCAAGTTCGATTCCCAGCACAGGATGTTAGTAAAAAAAAAAAAAAAAATCACATTCAAACATCATTGTTTTGGTATGATGTCAGTTGGTCGAATTTGAAGTGGAAAGTATGTGTGAAACACATTTGACTGTTAATTATGAGTAAGTCCAATACTTTCTAACAAACAGGGCTAACTTTCTACCAATACAAAACCTGCAGTTGAGTGGTGTAGGGGATAGTCCTCTGCATATAGCCATATTGGCAAGTCCTTATCTTGAGGTTGAGAGTTCGAATCCTAAGGCTGGGTCACTCACTTTTTGGGTTGTTTTAGTTGTTTTTTTAATTGTTTACCAGCTTCTGCTTTGTGTAAAGAAGAACCCATCCATGTCAGAACCATAGAAACCCTATTTTATTAAAATGTAACATAAAATACAAACTTCTCTAAAAATGGTGAATCTGTCAATGGGGGATAGATTTACTCAACACCACGTGACCATCAAACCACAACTGACAACTTGGCATGGAAAAATGTGTCTATCAACCTCACTTCAAGGTAAGAAAAGACCCATAAAAGTGTATTGGTGTGTATGTGTAGTAGTTTACTATGTTGCTGTGTGTGACATTAGGTGCTCTTGATGCTCCACTGGGTGTGTGTTTTGTTAGCAACTTAGCTTAGAATGTTAGCTACTGCTAGTTAGGCTAGCACTGTGAAGGACTTTCATACAAATCTTTTTCTTGTATCATACATCTGCAGTGTATTTGCAAGTGATGTGTTGCATTTTCATGTTGACATATTGCACATTGAACTTCTGTATAAACCAGTGTAGCAATCATGCTGTAGGGGCCTAATCCAACAAGTCCTCATGAAAGCCTTAAACTTATTAGGCCTATTTATGCTCCACAGGCAGCCGATATGGGACCACCAGAACTCTATGATCCATCAGCTCTACTCAACACTCCAAAGGATAAACAACTGACTGTGTTGTGAAGTCTGACAATATTTTGGGAGAAATGTTATTGTAAGTTAGGCTATATGGATCTCCTTCAGCCACCAACTCCTAATAAAAGATTCAGAAATGGACAACAAATAAATGACTAAATTGCCTAATGTGTTGAGGTTGATTCTTTTGTAATATATTGACTGTTGACTGTGTGGTCTAAATTTTAAATTTAGATTTAGATTGTTGTGTATTGTATGATTGTTGTGTTATTGTCTACTGTTTTTGTTTGTCAACCACATGGAACACAATAAAATAAAAAACTTGATATAAAGCATTGTTCATGTTTGTGGAATTAAAGCTCATGTTATATTTGGTTTAAACAGAGGGGTGGTAGCCTAGTGCATTAGTATAAACCAACCAATCAATAAACCAACCAAGATTTTTTTTGGGCTCTAAAATGGGAATACATAAAACTTTTAATTTTGGAATCAAAAACTTAGAGCCAATATAGCTAAACAATGTTGTGCTTGTTTACTTAAACAATTTAACTGTCTGCTTAGTACTAATTACATTGATTTTTGCACCATTCTCGAAATATTTATGTCAATGGAGCATGTTAGATCTTTGAGTAGCAGCTACTAAAACATTCAAGATTTTATTTTTTCTCATAACATTTGTTTTCACACAACATGTCTGATTTTATGTAAGACTTACACAAACGTTTTAGTTTTCAACTCAAAGCTTTTTGTGTAAACCATTGTTTCTGTGCATTTTAGAGTTTGGAGTACATACTTGACTTGGGCTGCTAAAAACTAAAATTCTAATTATGGAATTAAAGTTTTCAATCTTTTCAGTCATTTCAAAGTTTTTGATCATTGTCTGAAAGATTTTGTGTCCTACATATGCATGCATGTATGTAGTATTTACATAAAACATTTGGTCACAAAACTAAAACTTTAACGGGAATAAGTTTCCACAAAAGTTTAGAGTTCGTGGAACATGTTGGGGAATACAGTGTATACTACAGTGTCATGGAGCAGTGTCAAAAAAGTGACAAAAAAGTCCTGGGTAGTTGTCCTTTGTATAGAATCTCTCATGTACTATGATCATTACTTTCACAAGTTTTTCTCCTCTATTGTGAAGATTATAGGCGCCTAATACCTGTGCATAATACCTGTTAAGAGGGTGGATAAACTCCCCTGACATTTCAGAGGCGGCGGGTTGATCTTTGTTTACACTCTTCCAAAGGATATGGCACATTTACACATATTTGTTTTGCAGGGCCTGGTGTGTGACAGTGTGCTGCTGTCTGTCTCCTCTCGCTCTGCTTATCTGATCAGACGTTTGTGGTGGAGAGAGAGAGAGAGAGAGAGAGAGAGAGAGAGAGAGAGAGAGAGAGAGAGAGAGAGAGAGAGAGAGAGAGGCTGGCAGATAGACAGACAGAGACAGGGACAGAGACAGAGGTATGAACGAGTGGCACCATGCCCAGGGAAACCGGTCGTGCCGTAAGGCCCGGCATACCTAACCTTGGCAGAGGGCCGATAAGATAAATATGTTATGCCTGGCAGTCACTGGCTGATGGCAGCTTTGGCTGGGCCTGCGACAAAGTAATCTGAAAGCCCATTCTTCCCTCCCTGTTGGTTTCCCTGTAAAGGCCCAGAGACCAGTCTGGTGAATGACACCTTAAACCTTAAATCTTTTTCAACAGGTAACAAAGGCAGAGTTATGGTAAAGCCTTGTGCTGTTCCAAAAAGAGGTGCTGCCAAGATTCTTTGATAGGCCTACAAATGGCATCAACAATTCCAGGTCATGATGCAACCATGAAATATGTGGGTCAACTGAACCAGTGGTGTAGTCTACGTAGAACGCGGGTATACGGAGTATACCCACTTCTAAATTTCAGGGATTTCAGTATACCCACTAAAAATTGATTGATCCATTGTTTTGACCCAGGTGAAAAAGTGGTTCAATTTAGTACAATAAAAGCACAACTGAAGTGTACTTAGCATGTTAAAAGCGCACTCACACTTTTTGTACTAAGAAAAAGCATGTTTACAATATGCTTATTTAAAGTGTACTTAAAATTAGATGTAATTAAGTTGCTCTCAAAGAAAGTACACTTTGCGAACCATACATAAAGTGCACTTAGAAGATGTTTGGCTAAAGTGTATTTAGAGGAATATACTAATAGTGTTCTAATAGTGAACTTACTAAAAGTGTATTTTTTAATAACATATTGCAATTGCACTTTTTTAAGTGCACTTTGATTATACTTCACCCAAGTGACTTCGAAGTGTGATTTTCTATAGTGCGCTTTAAAGTAAATCACTTTAACATATTGGAAGTATACTTTTTGTAAGTGCACCATGATTGTGCTTCACCCAAATATATTCAAAGTGTGCTTACACAAAGTGCATTTACCCATCATGCATCATCATGCATGTACCGTCATGCAATGCACTTCTTGGAGCTAAATTTCTCAAACAGAAAGCCATTTACCTCTAAGGAATATCTTTGGTTTGCATGAAAATATTACTCATTGTTATATTCTGCATTTATTGTAGGAGTTTTAACATTTTAAAGTGGTACACAAAAAATGGCCATGTTCCCACCGTCATTATGATGGTCACGTATATGTTCTGGTATATATAGACTCACACTTCCCATGATATCATGGTGAGAGGTAAGTTGGAAGTAGTTGTTCAAACGAAGAATCAAGGTTCACCATTCGTGATTAATTCAAATGATCAATTGCAGGAAGGTGGAACAAGAATGAAGTAAAGTGAAATGTGTATCTGAAATCTCTGTAACAATGCAATGATTGTAAATGTCAGTCGTGCTAGGCATGCATACTATATCACTACTGTAACATGTGGCTGTGTGTATTGTACAAGCTCTGAGAACCAGCATGGATTGTAGTATAACATTTATATTATTTGTTGTACTTGGGAGTGTACTGTAAATATACTTCAAGCATACCTGTTATATATTTACAATACTTAATATGATATACTTTTTACATACTTAAAATGTTCCAATGTAGTCCCAAAGAAGCATGAAGTTAATATACTTTTATTGTACTTCTAGTAACAATAACATGTTATAGAAGTGTACTCAAGCACACTATTAATGCCATACGAATGCATGAAAAGCGTGTTTGGAGCATACTTTCAAAAGTATGCTTGTAGTGCACTTAAAGTTGTCCAAAAGCGGTGCCAATTTAGCATCCTCAGTGTGCTGCAACTGTGCTGAAGTACTGCTTTAGTAGTGCTTCAGCGCACTAATAGTGCAATGAAGCGCACTTTAAATCGCCGAAAATGGTACACTTTGTACTAAGTACGGTAAAAAAGTACACTTTAAGTATATGGGTTTTTCACCTGGGGAATAGCACAAATATATACAGTACTTTCACTTACATGCATTCACTCACATGCTCACACACTGACGCGCACACACACTCACACTTTCCAACACAACACTCTGTGAAGCGTCCCTTGGGTGTTTTGAAAGGCGCAATATAAAACAAAAGTATTATTATTATTATTATTATTATTATTATTATTATGATTATGATTATTATTATTATTACAGTATACCCACTTCGAAAAAAATGCTCAAATATACAGTATATCCACTTCAAAAAAGTAGACTACACCGCTACGCACGTGCATGGCATTGCTTTTGTACATTTATGCTGTGTCTCATATCGTGCACTTGTGTCAGTGCACTTACGGTTCGTGCCTAGTGCTCACAGTGCACTGAGGTAGTACATAGTACCTTGGAAACGTTTGAGCTCTGTGCGCTCACTGGAAGTGACGGGTGAACATAGCATTAGCTCGCCAAAATATCAGTTGGCCAGTTGGTATTGCACAGTGTCTCCTGCTTGTAATAACATTTCCTTCACCCCAACTGCCAACTATCTTGCACACAATTCATGGCTTGGAAAAGGTTGTTGTCTCACCAACATTACTTACAGAATTAGAAGACTGTTGACCATACTATTCTTCTTCTACTGAACTGAATGCGTTTCTTCTGTTTCATTAACAACATAGTGCCGTTTAGTGCCTGCAGTGTACATCGTTCAAGCACTGCGTTTTTTTGCTTTGTTATGGCATCATCCGGGCACTTTCAGTGCACTGAATTTACCGGAATTTTCAGCAATAGCGCCCTGTGCACTGAAACATAGTGTACAAGTGCACAAGTGCACGGAATGAGACACAGCGTTAGTGTATCGCTGTTCTCTATGTGCTATGGCACACTTGGGGCTGCAAAGATCAACAAAATGCTCACAGGTCTTATCTAAATAATACGTCACCATTATTGAAACATGTCAACCTTGACCTGCATATTTCTTGATTGATTTAGAAATCAGGTTTCAATTGCAACCTTTAAATCCTTAGAAAGGCACACACAAGACTGTGAGACATAGACCGTTGTAATCAACTGTTTTGCAAGACTTGCAAAGCATGTTGACAAAGAAGTGTTTTTCGTATTCAAATTGAATATTCAAATCTCATATCAAATAAAAAAACGAGCTTAACTGAGAGCTGTGTTTCAGCAAAGCTATTTGAATATTTAGGCCTATACAAAGATGCAAGCCTAGTAAGGGCCCCAGGGGCTGTAAAGGAATCATGGGCGCACTGATAAAGGCAGCGTGACTTTGAACTAAATACACACATACACATACAGTACATATACAGACATACTGTACATACATAGGCCTACATACATACATGTATACATACATACATACATACATACATACATACATATTGTACATACATACATACATACATACATACATACATACATACATACATACATACATACATACATACATACATACATGGGTCAGTGATGTTTCATCAGTAGCACATGTCAGGGTGGCACAATGACAGCCAATGCCACTATCGTGTGCATGTTTTTTGTTTTGCTTGTTTTGGACTATTTAACAAGCATATTCCTTGGAGCATATCAACCACCAAATACTGATTAATTTATGGGCATTAGATGCTGTTGTTTGAGCCCCCACAAAAAACGTCTTGGACCCACATGCGTACGTACACAGTTAAAATTTTGTGTTAATTCAACACTTAGAGAGCACTCTGGGACCAAATATACTCTGTATACAATGCTGCTATGCTGAGAGGACAAACTGTAAATGTTTGAAATGTGACTCTCAACGAGTAAGAGCTTAGCTCTGCACATTTACAGTAATGAGGACAGACAAAAAATATACAGGGTATTTTTTGAGTTTGTTCTTTAGTTTTATTGTGTGCTTTTGACATAAAAGGCTGAATACATCTGAGGACTGTGTTTTCAAAATGTTACCTTGCTTGAAATAATGTTTCGAATGTAACCAATTGAATGCCTTATTTACTAGGCCTATATATTTGGTGTTTGTTGGATGCTGTGTCTCTCTGCATTTATACTGTGAAACAAAATCATGTATGGTGAGGACAATAATGGTACTGTATATAGGGCAATATATGGGTAGATGACGGATAGGCAGCAAAAAACATTTTTTTCACAAAACATTGTTTATGAGGGAAAAAAGTATATGTCTACGTAGTGCAGCAATTAATCTTTCAAAAAATCCAAGTGGTCACAATGTTGCTCTATTCATTGATTATTTATTTACGTTGATAAAGCAATTTGCTGAAAATATGTCCTTTGGTGTGACGTTAAGAAATAAATATATTAAGTTATGTAGAAATGGCTTGATGGAGTTTTATGAACATTGTTACACTCTTCATATTTATTGCAATTTTTTAAAGTCTTAATTTAATGATAAATTACCATTTAAGTATTTTTTTCCCATTAGATGTGAGATTATTAGAAACCTTCGAGGAAAAACAGGGATATCTTTCTTTTAAATGTTCAAAATTGTCCGAATTTATACTAACTTTTCAGGGACGATAATTTTGAAACATGTCAAACAAATATTTGAGAGTTTGAGCATATTTGATGTCAAACAAATATTTGAGCGTTTAAAACATGTCACACCGTAGGACATTCATGTCACGCTAAAGGACAGAAATGCAAAACTGAGCCAGAAACAAATATATCAACATGATTATTTTGTCTTTTGATCATAATATAATGTTGTAGTCAATATGGACCTACACTTTACACTTATAAGTCTTTGAATCGTCGATTATCAGCCTATCGTAACTCTTACAGTTTTTCACGATTGGTTTGGCTAATTTCTTGACACCGAGATGGCATTTCTAGAAATTTTGGGTCATTTGGCTAAACATTCTTACACTTCTGCACAACAGATCACATAACTAGCAAAATGTCATATACCTCCCAAAACAGCTCATTCTTGAATCATCACTAGACCTTCTCCCACATAAATGGTCAGTACCATCAAAATGGTATAGATCCTTCTCAATTGCTTTGGCTCATTTGCATTCATTTAGTCCATCTGTCAAAATAAACTGGATGGTTCAGCATAACTACATGGATCCTCATCACTTGCTCATATCACTCCAAAAACAGTTTTCCCGTGTGTCGAAACTAAATTCCTTCCACAGAATGCCGTTTGAAAAAATGTCAAGAAATTAGCCAAATAACAGAGGAAACTGTAGTATACACGGTTGTAAAATTATTTTCTACAAACTAGTAAAGTTACAATACCATCTGGCCTGTTGAACACTGTCATGAATTTACTGTTTACAGTAAAGAAATTCTTAAAATATTATGTCCTTGACTGTTTTGACAATTGTGTAGACTACTTTGCATATGATGACTCACACAATGAAATCATGCTGACATGTTTTGGAGAGGGCAACCATTACACTGAGAATTGTCTAATTCGTTTAGATAAGAAAGGACAATTTATTTGTAAAATGTGCTAAATGTATGCTCAATGTGTCAACTGTAGGGTACTTGTACATAGCCATCTGCCGAAATGTACTAAACATTTGAGACATGTACAAAGCATTTGAAATTTGATGAAAGCAATGAAAAATGCCATTCTGTTGTGGGAAATTGCAAGTTGGTTTGGAGATTTGTCCGTATTGTTTTGAGAATGTCATCTCAGTTTCGAGAAATTAGCCAAACCAATCGAGAAAAACTGTAATGACAGCCATGCGGTCATTGAATGTAACCTGCAGAGCTCATAAGACTCCTACTGAAGGGTGACCTTGGCATGACCATCACACTTTTGTAGGTATGCTATGACTGTCACACCATTGAACCTGAAGTGTGTAGTGGCCAGTGCCTGTTTGGTATCTCAAGCTGGACAGCACATTTATGCTGTATATTGAGCTCTCCACAGCATACTTTATTCATCTATACTCCTCTATATACGCTCTCACTGATCTTTCCTTCACTGTTACCGTTTTATGGTTTCAAAGCACAATTAATGACATTTTATATCATTAGACAGTACCTAAAATCAACAGCAAATATTCATCAACAATGCATCAAAGTATAAATTCCAAAGGCCAATAAAGGAATAAGTAATTTGAATACACAATATTTATCTAGTCAAACAACAAAACAAAACAAAATATGTACTACCAGTTGTTTTAAAAGCTATTTCTCAAATATCTAGTCCATTGGTGTGACCTGTTTGTCCTTTGGTGTGATACTCCAAAGTGTCACACCATAGGACTTTTACCATCACACCATAGGACTTTTACCATCACACCATAGGACTTTTGAGCTTTTGAGTTAATTTAAAGCCATGTCGTTGCCAACTGAAATACAATTTCACCTTTAGTAAGATGCATTTTCATACATCTATAAGAAAAAAATATGAAAAATATACACTATTGTCAAAATGTATTTTATGGCTGTCACACCAAAGGACTACAAAACTAATACATCTTGTGGTAGCAAAACATAATTGATTGACTGAAGAACTCTGAGAGAAAAATCTAAAATCTACCCTTGCCATTGGCTTCTTAAGGGTCTAAAGTCACAATTTATGTACCGCTGGAGCTTCAACAATAGATAATTATCCACAGAATTAACAAAAAAAATGATGTCACACCACAGGACATTATTTTCTGCGACAAAGTTTCATAAGTCCATACGGTCTCAGAAAAACAGGAAAAAAATTAAGCATTGCCACTTACTAAAATAGACACCTTGAAAAACATGCCAGGGTTGTTTAGACAAATGACTGAACTTTGATTATTTATTTAAAAATGTTTTAATATGGAGAACCAGGCTTGCCTCAGTCACACCATAGGACAAATGTGACATTTGACTCAAAATTAAGTATACTTATTTAAGCTCTGGATTTATTACACATTACTTTTTCACAACAACGACATTAGTTTAATCATTTAAAGCATTGACAATTTTGAAAGCAGGAATTTACTTAATTTTAAGAGCCTGCGACAGCAAAATTTACACGTCACGTCATCTACCCATATACCATTGATGTGACATCAAACATTTTGTTGTTAATCCAAGATCAAGATACGCAATTTGGTTTTAGATGTTGTCAAGCATGTGTGGGGAATCAAGTGAGTACTACAAAGACAAGTGTCCCATGTGTACAGTCAAGCCTGGTAGTAGGACTGACATGGTTTGGGGATGCATGGATGCTGTCAACGTTGGGAAGCTGAAGCTCATCAAAAGAAACATGCATGTCAACATTGCCTACTCCGATTCATTGTCTCAAAGTGAAATTTCATTTGTGCTGTCCCAATGAACATACAGTATATACCGTAACACTTTACTTGACGCCAGCGTCATATGTGTGACAAGACAGTGTCATAACAGTGTCATAAGGTCATGGACGTGACATAAACATTATGTAAATGTTGTGAACATTTTATTACTGTTGTCATGAAGTGACATTCGGTTATGGTAGAGACATCCCAAACAATGTCGACTTTTCATGACCATAAAAAGTTTTGTTTATGACTCTTACATGACGGTGTCATGACACTGTTTTGACACTATTATGGCACTGTCATGTCATGCGTATGATGCCGAGGTCAAGTAAAGTGTTACCAGAGATACTTACAAATCTTCAGACCCGTGAGGGGGGTGTACTCACTTTTATGATACACCATATTACATTACATTATTACATTACATTGCATTTGGCAGACGCTTTATAACCAAAGCGACTTTCAAAAGAGGACATAATCAAGCCAACATCACAAGCAAATACAAAGTGCACAGGAAATATACAGAACAACAAGTGCAGTTGCAAAGAGGGGTTAGTTTGTTTGTTTGTTTTTTTAATTAATAAAGAGTACACACACACACACACACACACACAAACTAAACTAAACTAAACTAAACTAAACTAAACTAAACTAAACTAAACTAAACTAAACTAAACATCATGTCAAGAGTCTGCCCTGGGGCTAGGCCAGCTCAAGCATTCGTTTAGTAGCTGCTCTCGAAAGAGGAAGGTCTTTACTTGTTTCTTGAAGGCTGCAAGAGATGTGCTTCTTGCTACCTCTGGGAGACCGTTCCACCACTTGGGTACAACAACGGAGAACAGTCTTGACTGGGAGTACCTAGAGCGACTGGATGGCAGAGCCAGGCGGCTTGTGCTGGATGAGCGCAGTTCTCTTCCAGTAACATAAGGCGTTAGTAGGTCCTTCAGATAAGCTGGGGCCGTTCCTGCGATGGTTTTGTAGGCAAGGGTCAAAGCCTTGTGCTTGATCCGGGCGGCAATCGGTAGCAAGTGCAACTCAATAAACAGAGGAGTAACATGGGTCCTATTAAGTCCTAGCCTTGGCAAAGCGACTGTTGACTCCTTCAAACAGTCTGGCAAAAGCCAAGAGGGATCCGTCTCCGTGGAGGGTGGGGGATGGTCTGATCTTACGTTGCCATTTCAATTCATTGGAGATCTGAATTCAAATTATCAAACGCACACAAGCAAAATCTGAAACCAAGATCCTACCACTATCTGGCAAGCACAATACAAAGCATTTCAGGGAGTTGTTGCTACAACTTCAATAAATATTTTTGCCATTGGAGACTGTTATCAGGATCACTTTCCCCACTTGAGAACCATAGAAAAAACTGCCCGTTTCTACACCACATGCACTCTGAACTAAAGTAGGCCTATATCTGAGAACTATTCAGGCAGAGTTGTGTACTCTACCACACGTGTTACCTGAATTGTTTTACCTGAAAGGGCTTTTGCCTATATTTTTCGATAGGACAGGAGACAGGAAATGATCTGGGGAGAGAGAGACAGGGAAGGATTGGCAAATGATCCGGGCCGGAATCGAACCCTGGTCGCCAGTGTAGTAACCCAGTGTCCCACCGTTAGGCCACGGCATGGCTAAGTGTTACCTGAATTAACCTGCTGATGCCTACGTTGCCATTACGGTTTGCAGAGAGAAACCAAATAGTCTTACTTTTGAACCTACTTTCTGGTGCAGGAACACTAATGAACATGCCAGTCCGTTTGAGAGGGAATGGGCACCAGGGCAGTCTTTCTGTCAGCCTGAAAACCCTATTTTAGAGGTTTATCTGATGAGAGACCGATCTATGGTAGGTGCTACACACACACACCACTGAGATGTGACAGAACGTGCACTCCTAGTGAGTGCCAAAGAACTAACACCTCAGGTTTGACTTGCAACAGAAAAAAATGTCTTATGTCATGGAATGCATTTACATTACAGTCATTGGAATGGACTCACAAGTTGTCAACACTCAAACATTAAAAAAGGCAACCAGAGTTACACCCAATTATAGGTAGGTAGGATACCGAGACACTAGACAAATACCAAGACAAGGGGTGATTTGCTCCAGTTTAAACAACTTACTCTACAACAAATTCTGTTCTGTAAAGACACACACACCAAGATACACACAGAGAAAGAGACAAACACACACACAAGCAAACATGCACACACACACACACACACACACACACACACACACACACACACACACACACACACACACACACACACACACACACACACACACACACACACACACACACACACACACACACACACACACACACACACACACACACACACACACACACGAACACAGGGAAGCTGACAAGGAGGGGGGCAAAGGGGACAGTTGGGGCCCAAAATTGGGATTTTATGTATGTATATAGGCCTATGTATTGGATGGTGGGCCCTTGCATATGACTTTGCCCTGCGCCCGGCAAAAGCTGTCAGCGGCCCTGCACACACACACACACACACACACACACACACACACACACACACACACACACACACACACACGCACGCACACAGAGTGCACACTGTTTTTATGCAGTGTTTGCACAGTGGTCGTTGGTGCCAGCCCTGTGCCCCACATTGGAATGCGGCCTCCTTATCACAGGTGATAAACCCAGCAAACCCTGACGGTACCATGGCACGGCAACATCTAATGCTTCATACATGCCAGTGCCACCCCTACAGCCGTCTGTGGAATAATAAAAAAAAGTTGATGTATGGTGCACCCTTTTCTTATTTTTCAGTGTTACATTATTACTATATTGCATTATTTTGGTCAGCACCCTAAAAGAAGAGGAAATATGTTTGGGTGAAGCCTGCTCAAACCTTTGTGACACAAAAAGTTGCCAGACACAAAAGACACAAAAACATGCCACTGTGTCAAGAGGTTCCATGCTCATTATTACATGTTTTGTTTTTCTTTTCTCCAAATGGTAACATACTGATTGA
>NC_085870.1:46274604-46307104 GCF_034702125.1 Engraulis encrasicolus | reverse complement strand
TAGCAGTGGCCCACACACCATTGGCAAAAGCTCTGCAGGAGGCTGTCATCATGTTTTGTCCTTAAGCGTGTTTCAAGTTGACTACACACCACACAGTAGACAATGCGCCTGAGATAATACAGTAGTACATGTGTGGATCGGATGTGTGTGTAAATGGGTGTGTGTGTGCGTGTTCGTGTGTGTGCGTGTGTGTGTGTGTGCGCGCACATGCTTGTGTGCGTTTGTGTGTACACTACGTGTATGTGATGGGTGGTTGATGGGTGTTGTAGGGGTGGTTGCCGTCTTAACAAAGGAATTATGTGAGACAAAAGGTTTCATATATCCACGTGTCGCCAGAAGTCCTCGGCAGACATCCTCGGTTGCATCACCAAACTTACATATACACACGAATGTACACACACACACACACACACACACACATACACGTACGCATAGTGCGTGTGCATTCGTGTGTATATGTATTACACACACACAAACACACACACACACACACACACACACACACACACACACACACACACATGCACGCACACACATGCACACACCACACACAGACAGATATTTATTACTGCTAATTACCGGTATGCACCTGTGCATTTGAGGTGTCTGGTCTACGTCGCCCCTGTCACCATGAGCCTGGACCTATGCCAGATAGTGTTCTCTATGACAGCTTACATGCAGGGTCCTGGCCTTTCCCTACTGCCCTAAAATATCAGAATGCAGTATCTTGAAAATGGTCGAAAATGGGTTTAGACCGGAAATTGGCTTTAAAATACCTTCTTTTTCTTGTGTTAAAATGTTTTGGTCCAACTTGGTCCCGTTTCAGAAAAAAACGATAAAAACTGATTATACTGCACTTTTTGGTTTTAGGAGGTTACGTCGTACTAGCCAAGAACGCAGTATAATGCGCATTATACTGCACTTCTCCATTGACACCGTGGTTTTGGTGTAGACAGTAATACCACAACAGAACGCAGTATAATGATTTTTCAGCTAAAAAGTAATGAGAATGTTGTTTTTTTTTGCTTTTTTCTTGTGTGCATAAATTTCCACCATAAAAAAGTATTCTATGGAAGTGTCATCACCACTTTACCTCCAACACAGTTGCGTGGCCAGAAAGGAAACTTTAAAGCCCCTTTTCTCAGTTTGCCATTTTGAATTATACTGCGTTCTGAAATTGTAGGGCAGCCTAGCTCAGTGGTTCTCAACCTTTTTGGAACAAATGGCCCCTGGACCTCATCCTAAGCCTACCAAAGCCCCCTTGAATTCATCATAAGCCTGCCAACGCCCCCCTCAGTATTATTATTTTTTTTTACTAGACTAATGCACCCAATGACAACTAAGCACCGCCCCCTCTCAACTGTATCCTTCTCAACGCCCCCCTAGGGCTCCCCAGTGCCCCCCTGGGGGGCTGTACCGCCCCCGTTGAGACACACTACCCTAGCTGGTGATTTATGTGATTTGTGGGCCTGGGCTGCTCCAAACCCAGCCATGGCTCAAACTGCTGGGCACGCGACTGCTTAACATTCGACCTGGGTTCGATTCCGGCCCGAGGCCATTTGCCGAACTCTCCCAAATGGGCTGCTTCATTGAAATGAGTGAGCCTGTTAACATAGCCCAAACCCAAACCCTTCACCTAACTCTAAAACTAACCCTCACCCTAAACTGAAGAGTTTAGTTGTGGCAACTTGGCTTGTTTCTTTTTGTCTCTTCCACTGAGAGACTTCATCAGTGTAGATAAACTGATGAAGTGAAGTAAGACCAGACAAGTTTGTCATTGTAAGACAAATGCTATAAAAAAAGAAGACCAGATGCACACAACAAACTAAGCTCTTTTGACCAAGATGACCTGAATGAATGATTACAGACTAACCCTAACTCTAACAGGGCTTGATATGAACTTTTTCACTCACCAGCCACTGTTGATAGCGGTTTTCCCGAGTTTAGCCATTCAGCTATTCTATTTGCCACAAATTTGTTTTTTTTCTTTATCATGATACTGAACATCTAACCAGAAGATGACGTGCTAAAGCAAGGAGACAAGTGCAAGGAGATGAGAGCATAGCTTTCTTTTTTCTTGAACTTAAACAGATAGGCTATACAAATGATACACAAGGGACAAACAACCGAATATGAACAGAATATACTGTGATATATCAAGCCATAACCTATACCTAACAAGTTGGTTAGTGATACTGAAATTATTACCAGGTACAGCCAAATCTTACCAGCATTTGGCTGGATGGCAGTTGCCAATGTCAAGCCCTGAACCCTAACTCCAACCCAGGAGCAATTTGTGTGTAACTAGCTTTATAGGCAATGTTGATGGGACAACCCGCTTGACTAATATGATGGAGACTCTATGTCTGTCTCCCTGCCCTGTTTCATAACTCCATTGTCTTGATGTAGCGGTAAATTACCTGGCCGTGCCTGCAGACCAGCATGTTATCACAACATACACGCTGTGAAAGTGTCTTAAAAGAAACAAGCCTCCAAGTGGCCATGCTTGATTTTCTTGCAGTATGCGAAATATATTTGGTGTACTCCTTCCTCTGGCCCTGCTATTACTGTAAAGGGTGGTGGGGGTGCTTTTTGCGGGCTGTAGATTGGCAGTGACACATGAGCTACAACCCAACGTCAGTGACTGGGTAACATCGGATCCAATTGCTTCAAACCAATTCCCCCACTCCCCTACTAAGATCAGTGCTCAGTCATGGTCTTCCAGACTATAGCTCATATGCATCTGCAAATGTGATATAAGGAATATCAGGACCATATGTTATCTTGGCACTACAGAGTAACATTCTTAGTTGACATCACACTCCTTGATGTGGGTAGATATGGTATGTATGCACCGTATTCATGAGCACCATAAATCATGGTTTACATAACCCGCGTGCATTTCATCTATAGTGCTGTTATCTACCAGTGCCAGGTGTCAGCTTAACACAGCAGAAATTCCAACAGAGTTCTCTATCTCTACCTGTGGCTGTATGCCTAAGCAGTCATGTGGAGCTCCATTCATCCTCTTGGTGAGATAAACACGTCAACACGTCATCAGCCGGAAATTCTATCTCCTGGCACATGAACACAATTCTATTTTCTTATTAATATTGCAGCAACATGAGGCCAATAGGTGTGATCAGTTGGGGTACCCAAATTGCTACTTCCATTGAAAAAGTGTGTTGTAATCTTACTTTTGTCAGTGTTATTTGTATTGGGGACCCTGTGTAGTGAAACAAGGGCTAAAGCTTAATGCACTATGTAATATTTTTAGTAGTCTATTTCCAGTCTTCATGCTGCCCATTCACAAATGTTGCCTTTTTCATGAATATTTACCACCACCATTAAATTCTTAATATTCATTATGACTGCAAAAACGACACTTTTCATACATGAAAAGGTGGATCTTCTCCATATTTGTCATTTTGAATTTCTAGAAACTGTATTTTGGTCAGACTAGTAAATGTTACTTTTTAACTTGGTAAATATTTATGAAAAGACAATATATGCTCTGCACAATCCTATAGTCCAATTTTAGGTTTTCCTCCAAACAGCTAGAGCAGTAGCAGGTATACCTCGGGGCATATTGAGGGTTAGTCTGGGTTGTCAGTCCTGCTCTAATTTTGACCTGACAAAAACATCAAAAGAGCCTCCTCAGTTTTGGTGGTTTTGTTTTTGTTTGGGTTTGTTTGGGTGTCTGTTCAGCAGCAGGGCCGTATGCAAAAGCTGCCCACCACTTTTCATAAAATACCGTTTAGCGTTGTGCCCTCGAACAAGCACTGTACTATGTTTGCAGCAAAACACCTGAATGAGTTGGAGATCCACCAAAAAGTTTTGCCTTTTCTAAATGACATTGGACAGGTGGCCATCTGGTATAGGCAGAAGTTATCTGTGATCTCTGACTCTACAAACCCCAACTACGGTGAAGTTGGGACGTTTGGTAAACAGTGAATAAAATCAAAATGCTATCATTTTCAAAACATTCAATCTATTCATTAGATGGAGAATAGTGAAAAGACAACATATTAAGTGTTAAAACCGAGAAAAAGTATTGTTTTCGGGGACATATGTACTCATTTCTAATTTGATAAATGCAACACGTCTCAAAAGAGTTGGGACAATAAAAGGCAGCAAATGTCGAGGAAGACTGAAAACAAAACAAAAGACAACACTTAACAGTTAAATACATTGACCGATGAGATGATTTTATATGAAAAACAGTGTTAATTCCTATCTTGGACATGATTTCACCAGCTTAAATGGCGGGTGTATTCCTTGTCATGTTTTGCAATGTTTTCCTTTCTGTAGTGTTTACAGTGTGACAGGTCTTGACCAAAAGCCCACCATTTTATCACCTGTTGGTCCTTATGATGGAGCCAAACTGTTAAAACATAGTAGAGAATGCAATTTGACCTTACTATGTGGCAGTAATCGAAGATCTCCCTTCAAAATATAATGCATGAGTGGCTTTTCATGCTGTTTAAAACCCATTTATACCATTCAGCACTGTATTTAACTCTACAGATGAGTGAGAACATCTTAACCAATGCACTACTGCACCCGCATGCCATCATGGAGGCTGACTTTTAAAGTTAGCACTAACACAAGTTGGATGGTCCATTTTCACTGTAGCACAGGATGTGCGGTGCTCTATTATTGTCAAAAAAGAATGGACTTCTACAACTTCTGCTGACTTCTGTAAGCAAAGGACAGTTTCCCATGTCTTCTGGGTCTATTTCAAGTGAGCTCAGGTGCTTAGGAGAATGTTACACCCCTATATCATTTGCACGCATTAAGCATTCTTAATATGGTCAATTTTCAATAGCTCTAATTCCTGGAGTGCTAGAGTGAGACTACAGCCAATATATATTTCATGATGTCATGAACCTATACAATGATTTTAATAACAAAAAAATGTCTTATATACACTCAATCGTGGTAAATCAAAGGGAATTCAAAAATGTATGTAATAACGATGGTAATTATTCCCTTTGCATCTTTAATTCTGAGTGACTCAGCCTCTCTGTGATGATCTCATACCTGGACACCTATATTGTCCGTCAGTACAATTCATTTTGAAATGTTCTTCTTTGTTGTTTTATCTTATTTGGATGTTTACTAAATTTCACTGATCCCCGTCCCAACTTATTTGAGACTTGTTGCATTTATCAAATTAGAAATGAGTACATATGTCCCCAAAACAATATTTTTTCTCGGTTTTAACACTTAATATGTTGTCTTTTAACTATTCTCCATCTAATGAATAGATTGAATGTTTTGAAAATGATAGCATTTTGATTTTATTCACTGTTTACCAAACGTCCCAACTTCACCGGAGTTGGGGTTTGTATTTCTGTGTCTCAAATGGTGCACTTGTGCACTGCAGTGTTTATGTTTCAGTGCGTATGGCATGGCATGGTATTAATTACTGAAATAAATGCACAAGTGCTCTATCTGAGACACAGCACATTTATGGTCTCTGTTTTATTTCATTATATCCTATTGCTGTTTTAGGATTTTTCTTTGGGTAGGCTTGTGGGTTTTATTCTGAAATTCTTCAAGGTATAGAGGGAGAAACGTAATTTCAATTTCCTTGTGTGACCTGTGCATATAAAGAAACTGACAATAAAAGCTGACTTGACTTGACTTGACTTGAAAACTGACTAATTACCAGCCTTTAAGCTGCAAATGATTTGCTTATGTACAAAATGTAAGTTGTTATTTTTTCTCTTTCCAAATCTGCTGCCTTATTGTATATATGACTGTATATTCATGAATTGCCTAGTATTCACTTTTATCCAAAGAAAATGTGTCCACATCCTAAAAATAGACCACTGAAATGATATGTTATCATGTATCATTGCACCAATGTTGCATAATAGGGCAGCACTGTGGTTGGCTTCCCTTCCTAGAACTTACATAAAATTGCGATGTACTCTACCTCTCTCCGATTACTAAATAATGTCTCTCCCATTGCCATTGTTGGTTTGCAAGGGGGCAGGACGGGACGTTTCTGCCATTCCACCATTCCGTCATCATTTTGTGTTGAATTGAACACCTGAGAGCCTGTGGTGGGAACAAGAGAAGGAGAGGCCTTCCCAAAACTGCAGCCTAATAATCTCCAGACAGGGAGTGACAATAGAGGGCCCACAATGCCATTTTTGTCCCCGATTGTGTTGGCGTTTCTCGGAGGAGAGGACTTGTCAGGTGTCCTGAAGCTCGTTACAGGGCTGGACTGGGACCGAAAAAGTGACCGGGATTTTTTGTCATACACCGACCCCGAAGACTCACAGGTCACTTTCATACTATATCTTGGCTGGCTAAATCCAGTGTCTGTGTTGATGGTGGACCAATGGGCGTCCTATTCTAATTTGTGGGCCAATCCCCAGGAAAACGACCACAACTGCAACAGTGTCGGCCACCGGGGACTGTCGGCCCACTCGGAAAATGCCCTGTGTGATTACCAGTCCAGCTCTGGCTGGTTCTTATTGTTACGTAAGTGGTGTGTGGAGGTGAAGAGGCTGGGTGATTCCTTACACACAGGTGATTAAATTATGGAGAGGAATGGCAGGGTGAAAATAAAAAAAACACAATACCTGGTGTGAGAGAGGATATGTGAACTTACGGTTATGTAATTGCACAGTTTTAGACATGTGATGTTAAAGCTTGATATTGTGAGTGAGGTGCAGTCAGTAAAGACTTGGTTGATTCTCAGTGCCTAATGTGTCAAGATTTGAGAATTGAGGGGAGATTTGGGACTTGAAATGTGATTGATGTCAGGTTACATTGTTACATTACGGTATGTTACATTACGTAACATTTGGCAGACGATTTTATAAAAAAACGATTTACCATTGAGGATGTAATAATAGTACATCACTTGCAGATACAAAGTGCAAAGGAAATATGCTGAAGAATCATGCAGATGCCAAGTAGTGTTAATGTTTTTATTATCATTATTAAGTATGTTAGCACAGGGTGAAGTGCACAAAACATGCCTTAGAAGAAGGGGTGGGCAATTATTTTGGCCTGAGGGCCACATTGGGATTAGAATATTGACTGAAGGGCTGGATATCACAGGCAATTTGCTGGTGATAACAATACAAATAATTTACACTGGCATCATTTCATGGCTATTTCATTTCTGCACAGAAATGTGTTTAGATAGGGGAATACTAGGGGTGTAACCACTGGCGTGCACAGAAATTTTGGGGGGCAGGTCCTGGGGTGGTGGTGGGGGGCATGTGGAACTGGCGGCTGTCACGCTGCGGTTATAATTATTTTTTATTTTTTTAATCACATTTTAATGAATATTCTACAGTAAGCTAAACCAAATATTAAAAAAAAAAAATTATGAATATTATGTAGGAAAGTTAAAATAATTAGATTACCCTGCCGAGAGCATAATTTACCGCATGGACTAAAAAGTGTACTGTCGCTTTAACTGTGCGTCTCCCAGCGCAGCAGTTGAACATACTTGCAGTCATCAAGCGATTCATTCAGATTCCTTGCTTGGAAAAAACTCGGCATCTCCGGTCATTTTTCCTCCATTAGTAATGATTTTAAATAGTTCATGTGTGTTTTCAAACTGTTAAGACCACTATTAAAGCCCAAATATCATTGCAAGACATTATCAAATGGTATTACACTGGTAGCCTATTGTGAGTGAAAACTGCTTCTTTGGGTCGGAGATTGTATCCGTGTAAGTAATAACACTTTTCTGGCGGTGTCATTAAACACAATCCTGTTTACCGCCGCTTATTATATGGTTGTGACGTCATCGGTCGAATGCTCCATTCATTTCAACGGGGCTCCCCAACGTTCGCACGTCTGTTATTTTTCGATAACGGACGGGTTGGTCTATAACAGACCGCTGTCAATGGCAACAAGACTTTTCACTGCTAAAGCGACTTTTCAACAAGACTCTAATCAGCTGCTGTGATAGACTACACCTGTTGTCCTGGCTACCTAGCTGTTGCCTAGCGGTGTTCCACAACGGCACTGTTTTGTTTTGCGCAGTAACAATCTTAACATTAAATAGGCCTAAAGAAATGTCCCCGCCATGTGTGAATCATTTAAGTATATCCATATAATAAGCGGGTTAACTTTCGGCGAGTCGGTCGCTTTGTGGAATAGCAGCACTTCAGAGAGAACAAGACCCTCCGCTCCGCGTCGGGGTCTAAAGATTCTCTCTGTCGTGCTGCTATTCCACGGTAGCGACCTTCTCGCCGAACGTTAACCCTTACATAAGACACTACTGTGCACCCTGTTATTATTGCTGTGCAGAAGGCTATAAGTGGCAGATTTGCTGGAATTCATCCACAAACTTTTTTTTCCTCCCTGGCCATGACCGCTGTTTTGTTCCATGCCGCCGTCTGTTACAAATGTGATTTGGCGCGTTGCATAGGCTATTTCATCAGGAGGCCGACGTTTTCCCAAACATACCTACATGAATCCTCTCGCTGTTTCAAACATTCTACAGAACAGGTTCATCGTTAGACCTGAAACTGTTTGAGCAACTTCTGGATTCATTATATGGTTGTTATACTAGGCTACATCATGTTACACTGTGTTAATTGTTGACATAACTTGGGCTACCTCTTCTGCGGTAGATTTGATAAATTAGCAAAGTCTCATTATAAAAGTCAAGGCTCTATTTAGATCACTTCCAAAGTCACTCACAAGCAACTTTCAACATCTTAAATAGGCTATTGACTTTACCTGGCTGGAGGGGAGAACGGTGGGGGCTGCCCGCCACACTGCGCAACGCGCTTCCGAATCTGTCAGTTCAAGCGCGCTCACGTTGACAAATGGAGGGATGTGTGCCGTTGAAGGGGGCATGAGGCATTATTATCACGCGATTTTAATTGACAGTCATGTCTAAATGATGATGGGAACATCGACTACAGCGTTAATCCTACATTTAAGGAATACAATAATAAAAAATAAAAATAAAACACGCCTATGGGTGTAACGATATCGAACCGAACCGACATACTGTACCGAAAAGATCTGTACCGTATCGAACAGTGCTGTACCGAGTACCGAAAGGTTGAGTAAAAGGCTACTCTGTTCATGTTTTTACATTATGCTGCTACTACATGCAGAGGCTCGTGCAGAACCCTGAGAGAGAATGCAAGAAAAAAACAGGTGTAGAAGCTTGGTCTTTGTGAAACCTTGAGGAGATTTCTCTGACACTATCTATTTCTTAAACTGATGAACTCTCCGACCCAAAGTAGCAGGTTGAATGTATTTCCTTTTTTTTCATTTGTATTTTGACGATAATTTGGTGAAATTAACAACGTGCTGAGGAAAAAAATGATTTTCTATTTTGTTCCCATATACTGTACCGAAAATGTACCGAACCGTGACCCTAAAACCGAGGTACGTACCAAACCGTGATTTTTGTGTACCGTTACACCCCTAGTGAATACAGTTACATGGTTAATCTCAAACCTACAAGACCTAGATTGGGTAGCTATGTTGAAAATGCTGGGTGAGAGTATCACTGTGGATTGAAAGGTTTTTCTTGCAAAGGCTCTGCGGAACATATGAAAAGTCACAGCAGGCCGCATGTGGCCCCCGGGCCTGAGTTTTCCCACATCTGCCTTAGAGATACCCTAAGTCTGGGGCAGTTCAGGACAGGTAAAAGCAACAGCATTTCTTCTTTATATTTTTTTATTTGTCCAATCCATGCACACAAATACCTAAAACACACCAAACCTGGTTGACTCAATTTGAAACACAACCACATTTTATTTTCGCCTTACCCTGAAACCGTCCTATAGTGAACAGCATCTTCAGTTTGTGGTTTCCGGCGGCCTGAGTCTCTCTCTCTCTCTCTCTCTCTCTCTCTCTCTCTCTCCTCTGTGTGTGTGTGTGTGTGTGTGTGTGTGTGTGTGTGTGTGTGTGTGTGTGTGTGTGTGTGTGTGTGTGTGTGTGTGTGTGTGTGTGTGTGTGTGTGTGTGTGTGTGTGTGTGTGTGTGTGTGTACGTGCCTTTCGTCATTATTGTGTGAAGGAGTTGCAAATAAATCACCTCTGCACCTGACAGCACCATGAAGGTCCTTCATTGATGCTAAGGCCTGGAGCTGTGCACACATCACAACTAAAATGTACATTTATCAGTTAGCTGAGATGAATACCTATTCATTTTCCTGTGTGAAGAAGACTAATTCCATGGAAAGGCAATCCTCACATATGGGCCGATTGTGACACTTGAAGGTTTAGATATAGGTTCTCTTTGACCCAAGATTAATTAAATCAAGGAAGAAAAGGTGCAACAAAAATGAACAAGGTACTCTGTTTAGTTAAAGGTCTTTATCTCTATAACATGTCCAGAGACGGATGTGAAATTGCACACACACACTGAAAGTTTCACCCTCTCCTCCTTATTTTGTAGACTCCTCAGAAATGGAAATCCATACTTATTCAATTGCTAGTTACAGTTTCACTAATTTCCTGGATCCACCACCATGCACCATCTACCTTCCACTCCTGACAAAACTCAACTAGGTCAACATTGCCAAAGGTCTTTACACTAAAAAAGGACACCGTAAAATAAAGTGTTGATTTAGATATTAACATTTTGATAACAACAACCTTGTAAAGCTGACTCGACTAATAAAATCTGACTTGTAATAGGGCAGCTGCACAAAGAGTTTAATACTATTCAATATGCTGAAGCTGCAATACACTGTTCTTGGATTAGCCGACCAATACTCATGGCCATGACTACTATTAAGGACACAGAGGTCATGTCAGTACAGCACACAGTATTTGACCTCTGCATTTGAAAATGTCTCTTTACGGCCCTGCCAATACTTGTTCATGTTAGTCATCTTGAATCATTTCACATGAAACTGGGGAACTATAGGGACCAGGCCAGGCTACAGTGGTTGCATGTGATGTTGATTCTCCTCTCATGTTTCAAGGATAAAGTGTATACGTGTTCCACTTGTAGTACTTGCTTGCCTAGTCCTCACTGGCACAACCACACTTATTGCGTTAGCTGTGGAGACTTAACAGAATTTGTTGATTTTATGTTATGAAAGTCAGTTCTTTTGATCATTGTGGTAACACTGCACATCTCATGTGCTTTTAACCAATCACCACTTTAATTCATGGCTTATTTTTTTAGTGTAGCCTATCTGCATGTTTCAACATGTGTACTGACACCTTAACCCTGACCCTAACACCAAACCTAGCCCAAAGATAAAGTGCAAGTGTTACATGGTGTAAACCTAATTAATGTAACAGGTCAACCGCACAGCTAAAGAAAGATTTTGAAAACAGAAAAAAAGAAGAGGAAAAAAAAACAGAAAAACAAATAGCCTACTCTGCTATCCAACCATATTGCCATGTCAAATCTTCAACATGTCAGGGAAAAGATAAACACTTTTACATGTCTGAAGCAAAAGAAACTTGACAATTTGAAGTCCTCTCATGACCTATGGTCTGTGGTCCGCTGCTCTTTCACTTTCACACCTGAAAGAGAGACAAAGAAGCTACAGTAAGGCACTGTACGAGCAAGATATACTGGAATGTTATTACAGTCATCGTCAGCATGGAACTCCCGGGCAAATATAATGGGAAGAGGGCGTTAACAAATCAGGCAATGCACAATACATTTTAACATTGCAAACAAACATCTCTTGCCTGGAAAATAAAAGCGTTGTTGCCAAGGCCATGCTGAAACTCCAAATGACGTATAGTTGTGTAAAGAACTCTTGGTTGTCAAAGAACATTTATTTTCATTTTCAAATAACGAAACCATCACTAAAATGTACACAAGGGGAAAATTACACAGAATTTTACACACCATTGCCATTCTGTAATTAGGTTATGACAATATTTGCAGTGTGTCTCACTGAGATTTAAAAAAAAATGATGCAGTCTTGTGTGAAAATATGTCCAATGTTCTTAATCTTTTCTTTTGTGCAGGCCAAAATGATCACCCATGTCAGTGAGTTAACATCTAAGAAACAATACAAAAACTGACACCTGCCAAGTAGTAGGACTACAGGAAAACAATGGCATTCCTCACACTTCCTAACGGCATTTCATTATTTGCCATTCATGTTCAGGTTTTACACATCCACCCACATTGCACGTGTCAAAATGGCTTTCCAGTTCGCTGTCTTTCAACCACAAATCCTGACGTGTGTCTCACACCCTCTTTTTTCAAGAATTGAGCAACCACTCGCACTCACCACGTAGCTTTTCCTCTAAACAGCTGAAGAGGAGTCAGAAAAGCGTGTGAGGGCAAGGAGAAAGAATGCCATTGATACTGTGTGTTTCACCAAGTTCATTCCCAAGTCAGAGTAAGAGGAAATTTCAGAGGTGAGGTCTGGAAAAGCATGTTTGTGATCACATGTTAACACAGTACAAAAAAAAAAAATGGGGTGTCAATATGTGAGAGTAAACTTAAATGATAGAGATAGAGTATTCTAGACACCTTGAAGAGTAAAAATAGAGTCATATGTCAGAGAACAATTTAGTAGGTGGCCAGTGTAATTTCAACTGTACAGCTTTTGATATTAACACAATATTGAGTAGTATTATATTATAGTTGAAAATGTTACACTCAGCGAAAGGGAAAAGTCCAAGAAAAAATAGCAGGCCTGCCTTAATATTTGAGACATTGATAATACTAAAATCTAATGATTGTAACCATTTGATCACCATCCTTTTTACCACCAAACAGGTTGAAAATGACTTGAGGACAAAAAGTGAGTGCTTTAGATTCCCCCTCACAAAGTCATGAACTAAATCCTCCTGAGCTTTCATGTACAGAGCTGAAATAGCATGTGTGTGTAGGGCATGCATGGCCCTGCTATATACCTGTTTTATCTGGAAGAATGAGTCAAAATTCCTACCAAATATTCTTGACCCAATTGATAAAGTTTAAAGGCACTTTGAAGTGTATTTAAACTTTTAAATTTGATGAAAATGCAAAAAAATATTGTGTGAAATTCTTTCTTTCCTTATTCTATGATTTGGAAATAATTTTGGCCTGTGGAAATAATTTCAATAATCCTGAAATAACCTTAAACTGGACAGGTTTGATCTGATTTAAAGTCAGAGAATGGGGGAAATGATTGTGTGTCTTAACATACATTTCATATAGTGTATGTAAACTTCTGGTTTCAACTACATCAGAATAAGGAAAGTACAAGTCAAATGAGGTAAGGGGAGACAATAACCTCTGATCATCCCCAGCAGTGACGTTATAATAGCCTGGGAACTCCCATACTGCCTTTAGTTCTACACAATCGTTTTGATCTGAAAGACACTTGTGATTAGGTCTGGTGGCAACCAGGCAAACATTGTAATGGGATTCAAGGGAATCAGCAGGGAGGCGTTTAAAGAGAAAATCCTCTCTTTAAAGAGAAAAGGGTGGGTGGGTGAGGTATGTGCAAGTAGGCTACATTACTTTTTGGAAAAAAAATTGAAGGAAGGGAAAAATAAAAAATAAAGTGTGACTAACTTTTTGTGCATATAAGTCTGCGTAATTAATTACCCTTCATCGTGCAACATCGCATGCAGTGATCTCCGTGGGGCGTTGAAAGGGAAAAGCCTCTGCCCCGGCCTGACCTAAATTACACTTGTGTGGGAGGACATACAGGTATACACAGCTAGAGATATAGGCCTACTGTATATGAAGAGCTCGAGTGACAGGTTGTCCATAAAGAAATAGTAGGCCTGTATTTATTATACAGCCCTCTAGAATGTTGTGAGACCATCCGTTCACTTTGAATGGTCTTCCCGAACGTTCGCAGGCAACTTTCTTTCAATAATGCCCACTGCGTTCAATAATGCCCGCTGCCAATGGCAACCAGCTTTGTCACTTCAGATTCATTGTATTTTATAGTGTTGCACCGATTTTGGCCCCGATACCCGATACCTGGCTGTGCAGTATCGGGCGATACCGATACCATACCGATACCGATACCACCCGATTTGAAATGTATATGAAGGGCTGTAGTGCATACTACTTGGATGTAAAATCATTGCATGGCTTTGTCAGGCTGCTGCCTACCTTTTTGAAACAGGAAAAAGACTAATACAAAGTGAATCCAGCAAAACATTTGATACTTTTTAAATACCTCCATGAAATAACTAATTTCAAGGCTGTTTAAGTGTCATACAAGCACCTGTAAATGGTATCGGTGCCCTATTTGTTGGTACTCGCCGATGCCGATGCCACCATTTTAGTTCCGATCCACCGATCCACCGATCCACCGATCCACCGACAATGGTATCGGTATCGGTCAAGACTTATCAGTCAAGAGTAAGACTTCTTGATTGTGGTTGGCTGATTTGCGTTAACTTTGTGCGTTAGTTGGAAGACTCGACACACATCCAAATAAGCCTTCGGGGTCGGGGGTGCTGTTTGCCCTATGAGGAAATATTTTCCTATAGTCACTGTATTTATATAAAGACATTTAATTTGCACTAGCCTGGCAAGTCAGACTATAACATGTAAAATATAGTCTGCCGCCGCACCCAGGGCTGCTGACAGCTTTGGCTGGACCCAGGACAATCAGAACCCACTTATGGGCCCCCTATGTCCCCTGGCCCGGGACAACTGACCCCTTTGTCCCCCCTTGTCAGCTTACCTGTCACACCAGTACCAAAGCTGTGGAACCAGTGCTTCAAAGAGCCCCAAACTGCATAACTGCATGGTTCGCTTTGCACACTTCATGTAAAGACCCAACTCCCCTTACCCGTCATAAATCGAACACAAACCCAAGGCCTCTAGTGGCTAATTGCTTACATTTACAATGGCTATCAGTCAATCACAATCAAGAGCCAGATGGCACAGTGTTAAGTAGGATGATACTGCACTGCTCTGTATTCCTCTGATCCACCTCTGATCCACAAACACAGAGAGGCCTGATCCACTTTTGATCCACAAACACAGATAGGCCTGATCCACTTTTGATCCACAAACACAGATAGGCCTGATCCACTTTTGATCCACAAACACAGATAGGCCTATGTAGGCATACTGTGCAGTATGTGGGAGAAAGAGAGCCGGGGGTTGGGGCGGGGAAACTAGTGTGTGGATGGATGGGTTGATAGATGAATGCCATAAATTACTTGCTTGTCACATTAAGCATTACCTTTGCGTGCCAAATTCCCTGTGGTTATCGCTCGGTGAATGTGTGCCAAATGACCCCACCCCACCACACACCACACTCCTAATAGAGTCTTTTAACTCTCTGCCACTTTTTTTTCTCTCAACTTCAATGTTATACACAACAAAAAACCTCCCTAATTGCTGGCTGCTTACTCACGTGTGACAGTAGATTTGGCTGGTTGGTAAACATTAATCTGTGTCCCGTCACTGCTGTGTTTATGATCCATGTCGGCCTCGTGAACTACATACAGTATGCCGTAAAGCATGGCAGACTGAGCTGAACCCAGTGGCCCCCCTGCATTCATCTGAGTTCATGATGCCCATTATGCCCAATGACCCTGGAGCTGCACTGTGTAATATTTGCAGTAGAGTATTTCCAGAATTCATGCTGTCCTTTCTGAAATGTTACCTTTTCCATGACTATTTACCACCACCATCAAATTCTAAGTATTCATTATGACTGGGGAAATTGCACCTTTCATACATGAAAAGGGGGATCTTCTCCACGGTCTGCCATTTTGAATCTCCAGAAATAGACATTTTTAGCTGCAAAACTTAGCCTACTAGTTTATTATTTAGTAAATATTCATAAAAAGATTAAAATTCCCAAAAGTCAGCACAGTTTCAATGATCAGCATAGTTGTAATACCTCTGGCCACCATTCTACATAGTGCATCTTTAAGCTTGAAGCAAAAATACGAAAAACAAGCTCCAACCATCTCATTAATAATCCTATTCAGATGTTCTGCTTGACAAAATGTTGACTCAAGGGATTACGAAGGATGTGTCACCGACATAAGTAGTTGGCTAAGGTTTTGGACAAACATTGATTTCTTTTAAATGGTGTGTAACACACCTTGACACTTGGGTTTTTTGCCCAACTGTCCCATGTCAGTGCAGAGCCTGACATACCATATGGATGACGAGTGATTGTTTTTCTCTCACAAGTAAATGGAATGATCTGCCAAAACAAATAGCTCTCTTCCTGCCCTAAGACATGGATTCTTATAGTATCAATAGAGATATGCCAAGGACACAGGATTGTTTTTAAACACACATGGACACACGCATTCACAGGCGCGGCGCACGCACGCACACGCGCGCACGCACACACACGCACACACTTGTCCACATAATATCTATTGGGTCCTGACCTACAGAACATGGTGACGGTGGTCTGAGTGATGTCCCCATTGCGACTCACTGAGGCACTGTGGCATAGTGTACTAAGGCACCTATTCCATATAGGGGCTACGCGCCCAGAGGGGGTCCTAGGCTCAATCTGGGTCCTTTCCTAGCCCTATACCCCATCTCTCTCTCCATCATTTTCTCCTTCACCTTCCTGTCAAAAAAGCTAATTTTTTGGGGTGGGTCATAAAGCAGGATCCATATCCTAAGGTGAAGGCTTACGGTACAGCCTCACCCTTTGATAGCCAATAAAGCCGCTACTCAGAAACAAAGCTACGTATACTGTCTCCAAGGATGCCAGGCAAAGCACAGGCAGTAGGGGCGGCATGGGTGTCAGATGAGCTAAGTGGGTGTGGGCAGTGCCTGGCAGTCGCCAAGCCTTGCCGGGAAAAACTGGGTAAACAACGCCCAGCAGGCCTTGTTGAGTGAGCAGAGGTCGACGTTCACCAGTGCAGGACGCGATCGGTAGCCTTTTTATCTTGCTCACGTGTGTGTGCCACTTGCTCAGCCGATGTCTGGGAGTGTTCGCCTAGAAAACTGGGCTCGGGTTGGGGTTGGGTTGGCCTGATTCTTTGCTGTGCTGGTTAGCATGGCTCATGCTTCTGAGGAGAGGGGTTGTTAAGTCATTAAGGTCAACCTTCCAGTAAGCACTTAGCCGTCTGTAAACAAGACCTAGCAATAAACCACGAGATACCGCATTGGGCCTGTAAAACTTCAGCAATCGTGATTGTGACGTGAAGTTTGATAACATACAATATAGATTCATCCCAGCCTTTATAGATTGCTTGCCATTTCTTTGTTTCATGTGCATCCGATCTGATCATCTATGCCAAGTAGGCTATCTGTGACTATGATCCTTGATGACTTATTTATCAGTTCAGATTTCACACCTAAGCATTTTCCAATAACGGTCTTTAACAAATGTAGGCTTCACAGGCTCACGCTTAAACTGGTTCATGGGTTCAACAGTTAATATTTTTTCATAACATATCTAATAAATAGTATTTATTACACATAATTAGTTGTAGTGTAAACACTCAGGAACCCTAAGTCACATAGGATGGTTGGTCCGTCTGTCTGTCTTCGGAAACCGGTTTGCTGTTTGGAGGGTTTGCACGTGACATACCTGTGGACCTTTTTTATTGTGTGGCATCTAAGAGCCTGTGATTTCTCCTCTCTGCTCCACATGCCTGTGTAGCCAATCTTTTCATCTGAGCATCTAGGCCTTGCTAGGTCAACAGTGTCATAAGGGGTGGGCCCTTGCTGACTTTGATGAAAGCCTTACAGAACATGAGAGTTGGGCTTCCCATCAGCCATTGTGTCAGGAAGACTCCACCTTTGTCACACAGCCTCTGCAAAAGAGGCTACAAGAAAGACCCAGGGGATAGAGGGAGAGGAGAGGAGAGGGGAGGAGAGGAGAGGAGAGGAGAGGAGATGGGAGGATAGGAGTGGAGAGGGAAGGATAGGAGTGGAGAGGAGAGAGGAAGAGAGGGGAGGGGAGGGGAGGAGAGCAGAGCAGAGCAGAGCAGAGGAGAGGAGAGGGGAGGGGAGAGGAGAGGAGAGGAGAGGAGAAGAGAAGAGAAGAGAAGAGAAGAGAAGAGAAGAGAAGAGAAGAGAAGAGAAGAGAAGAGAAGAGAAGAGAAGAGAAGAAAAAAGAAAAGAGAGGAGACGAGTCTGAGAAAAGAGGGGAGGAGAGGAGAGGGCAGCACTGATAAGGGAAACCATAAAGCAAGACTGACAACACAGTTACGTCAGCAATCACTTGGAAGCTTTACCAGAATCTCAGATAAGATAGATATATGTGGTATGGGACCTCTGACCTAAAGCTTTGTCTAATGAGATAAAGAAGGGAGAGGACTGATAGCAAGGTGGAAGGTGGATACAAATTAATATTGAATATAATATTTAATATTAACAAGTCTACATTCTTGACCATTATAGAATTATCTTCAAATGTGTGTAGCCTGCATACCAGCAACAGCATTCTATGGGAAGCCCCTGCATTCGGGATAAGGTGTTTAGCAACATGATCTCCAAAAATTCTGTGCTCCTGGACACGGATGTTAAGGACACAAAATCTGTGTCTAGGAGCACAGATTTTGCCAAATTTCCGTGCTCCTGCCCGGAGACGGAATTATTTTCCGTGCTCCTGGACACGGAATTGTTTGAAGTGCTTTCTATAGGCTATTTCCACAGTCTTGTGTTTTCTCAGGATTTTTCTTATTTCAAATATTTTGTCTAAAAAAAAAACATTTCTTACTGACAGGTTAGGGTTAGGGATTGTTTTGGTCTGGGCACAGCTAGTTTTCTTTCATTCATTATATGAGTTTGATAGCCTAGCAACCAACTGGAAAAGGTATTTCTCAAAAATATGTCTTTAATCACAGGTTAAGGTTAGGGAATGTTTTGGTCAGGGCACAACTTAAATTGCTATAGCATTATTTTGTTTATTATTAGCATTTGGTATGTATTTTTTAATGATAGAGTTAACACAGTGCTGTGGTAATAGCCTACAGAAAGCACTTCCGTGTGCCCATCACGAAAAACAATTCCGTGTCCAGGAGCACGGAAAACAATTCCGTGTCCAGGAGCACGGAATTTTGGCAAAATCCGTGCTCCTGGACACGGATTTCGTGTCCTTAACATCCGTGTCCAGGAGCACGGAATTTTTGGAGATCAGGTGTTTACAGTAGGCCTACATGCGTCAGTATCCCGACTTCTGTTGGAATATTACACCTAGCATATCCCGATTTCTCAAAGTCCCGAATAAGGGCTTATCGGGGATACTATAATCAGGAAAAGGTGTTTATATGTCACTGATTCTTGAAAGTTTGGCAAAAACATGTCCCTGCAGTAAAATATTAATTCTGTTGAAAATCAACTAAATTTTCACAAACAAAATGAACCCAGGTAATGGCCAAGGGGTCTGTCACACGAATACACAGTTGTTTGAAATATTTAAGTGTAATTTTATTACTTTTCATGGCTATAAACCTGTCCACACCCTGTAAAAACGCCTGTCCCAAGGACTGGCATCATCATTTCAATTGACTTAAAATACAAAAATCACTAACAGAATTGAACAATATCACCATGATGTGGAAGACCATATTAAAGTGGTTCTACAGATGTGCACATAGTGGATGTAAAACAATATTTACTATTATTTACTGATTGCTCAAAATGTGTCCAGCATATTGGTCACCACCGTCAGATTTTTTCTAAAAGACAATAAAACCAGGTATGCACAAGGTAATTTTCATTACTGAGGACCCCTTTTCAAACCTTCAGCTCTACTGCCTACTTCACCATCACTGAAGCTCCTGTAAGTTTATTATTTTGTCCTCAAATTTGTTAATTTGTTTGGACACTGGTACTGTCCCAACCATAAACTGTCAACACCGTCGGGGGTTTTAATAGTATTGTATTACATTAATGTTAATAAATATAATTTTTTTCAGAAAAGGTATGAAGCACCCAAGAAACAGAGCGAAAATGAAATGGCTAATGTGAACAAACAATGCATAATAGTAAAAGAGTGTTTTTTTTGTCTCACACCGTCAGATGTCACCACCGTCAGATTTTGTTCTGCTCATCATGTTGTTCCATATTTTACTAAATTGTGCTGGGTTAATGAAACATTACTAGGCATGTTAGTAATAATTGTGATCCAAAATGATACTCTAGCCACCACTGATGTGCATTTGGAGGTTTTTTTGTCAGAAAACCTGACGGTGGTGACATCTGATGGAGTTCACCAAAAAACACATGTTTTACGTGTTTTTGACATGTTTTAAGAATATGCATACAATAAGTGTCTACAGTTATGTTGAATTGTTAAAGTAATTCACTTTAATACAGTAAAACATGTGTTTTTTACTTCTAATTCTGTCTGCCGCTGTTGACAAAACAAGAAAGAGCCCCATTTTATGAAAAATGTTAAACATGGGGAGCTTGGCCAATGCATTCACTGCACAGCCAAGACCTACATCTATGATAATACACCTCTATATTTTTGATTTGAACAACTTAAAAGCTGTTTTTACCACATTTTCAACAACCAGTGGCTTACTTCCTAGATAATCTAACTAATGAAGTAAAAAGACATGCTCATACTGTGCACACACAAAAATAAAGTGTTTATGCAAGATGCCATTGACTTGAGAGGGCTATTTATTTTGCTAAATGCAGGTACTAATTAGGCCACTTTCACCACTCTCAGATTACTGTCACCACCGTCAGTTCGTTCTTAAGTCACCACCGTAAGAAGGAGTTTTGGGACATTTTAAAGGAAATGTGCTTACAAACATTTTCCTTAGGAGTTGTTGAAATAATCAAAGTAATGGCCAATTTAAGCCTACACGAATATTTGTGAAATTACAAAAAATTGTTTGTTGTATTTAGGCGTTAAGTAAGCATCGTTTGACGGTACATATTTTAAAATTAGAACACATGAAACAGTATTAAAATAGAACAAAAGTGAATTTTCAACATTTAAAGGCATATGTGTGAACCAAAAAATACACATAATCACTTAAAAACTCCAGATACATATGCAACCAAATCAATACAATTTGAATAACTTTTAATTGTGTCTGACGGTGTTGACAAAAAACAAGCTATGGTCGGAGAAAAGCCTGATTTCTGAAAAAAATACATAATGGGGAGATTGGCCTTGTGCATTTCTGAAAAGCCAAGACCTTAGTCTACAAGGATATACCATATAATTTTGTAATTCACTTTGTTTTTTTCTGTCAACATTACAACCTGTTTTAGCCACTTTCTCAAGAATCAGTGATGTTCGAACGCATATTCGGGATGGTTACTGTAATATCCCGATCATATTCGAGATACTGAAGTGCATGTAAACGCACTCAATGTCCACTTGTCTGATAAGTCTCAATGGGTTTTTTCAACTCTGCTATGTGTAATATAAGGGTTACATGAGCAGTACACAAAACACTATGCAAATATGAGAGGCCTATCGTCAGGGCCGCAGACAGGTTTCACTGGGCCCGGGACAGCAATCATTTGAAAGGGCTCCCCTCTCAATAGCCTACATACAATGTAATGGAGAGCCAATTCTGGGGCCCCTCTCTCCCTGGGCCCGGGACAACAGACCTGTTTGACCCCACCTGTCGGCTTCCCTACCTATCATAAAGACACTGCATACAGGTAAATGTGTCTTATCATATAACACACTTGATACAGTATGCACAGTACCTGTTGGCGTGCACTTCTAATCTACATCATCAAACATTTTGTGTGTGTGTGTGTGTGTGTGTGTGTGTGTGTGTGTGTGTGTGTGTGTGTGTGTGTGTGTGTGTGTGTGTGTGTGTGTGTGTGTGTGTGTGTGTGTGTGTGTGTGTGTGTGTGTGTGTTGGGGGGTGGGGGTGGGGGATGGGGCGTTGGTGTGTGTGTGAGTGTGTGTGTGTGTGTGTGTGTGTGTGTGTGTGTGGGTAGTGTGTGTGTGTGTGTGTGTGTTGGGGGGTGCGGGGGGGGATGGTGCGTTGGTGTGTGTGTGAGTGTGTGTGTGTGTGTGTGTGTGTGTGTGTGTGTGTGAGAGAGAGAGAGAGAGAGAGAGAGAGAGAGAGAGAGAGAGAGAGAGAGAGAGAGAGAGAGAGAGAGAGAGAGAGAGAGAGAAAGAGAGAGAGGGGTGTGTGTGTGTGTGTGTGTGTGTGTGTATGTAAGCTGTCAGACACTTTACGTTCCCTCGGGATTAATAAAACTACTCTACTCTACTCTACTCTACTCTACCCTATACTCTCCTCTACATACAGAAGTAGATTGCCATAAACTTCCTAAGTGGTCAGCCTTGCACGTCCATTTGTTGAAATGCAATGTGATGTTGCAGGGCCACTTTAATTTATCAAACATTTGGCAATCCTAGCCCTGGGCCATGTGGACACTGGTGTGTGTAGCGCAGGGAAGTAGAGTTGCCCAGCTGGGACTCAAACCCCGACCTTCTGGGGTAGTAAACTGGGGCTCTGACCGCTACATGAAAGAGCCAGGCTTGTTGGCGTGGCAGTCAGAACACACCCACAGCCTTAGCCTAGAGATGGTCACTCCATCACAGTGTGTGTATGTGTATGTGCATTATCTGAGGGGTGTGTCGTGGGGGTGGTGCAGGGGTAAGCTTTGGTCGGACATCTCCGGATAGCAATGAAAATCAAAAGTGGTTGGCCCCCTTTCAAAAATTCTAATTGTCAAAAATCAGCGTGCGTGCGTGCGTGCGTGCGTGCGTATATGCGTGTGCGTGCGTATATGCGTGTGCGTGCGTGTGTGAGTGTGTGCATGTGTGTGTATTGGGGGGGGGGGCGTGTGTGTGTGTGTGTGTGTGTTTGTATGTGTGTGTGTGCATGCGTGTGCATGTGCGTGTGCATGTGCGTGTGTGTGCATTTGCGTGCGGGTGTGTGCATGCGCGCGCGTGCGTGCGTGCGTGTGTGAGTGTGTGCATGTTTGTGTATTGGGGGGGGGTGTTGAGCTTTGGTTCCGACACCTCCGTCATGCTCCAGGAGCTGATGCCTTATCTTTACAGCAGCCCCATGTATGTCAGATATCCACTGAATGATACCTTTACTGTGAGGGGGCTACAGGTAACGCAAGGCATGCAGCAGCAGCAGCAGCAGCAGCAGCAGCAGCGACAGTACGCTGTAAAACAATAGCCTCTCCCGATCGTTAGAGTGGAAAACACACTCGTCTCCTTATCCAATGGCGAGCGTTCGCTCCTCCCTCCCAGGTCATTTTACTGGCAACGGCTCAGAGTATTCCGGTAAATTACGTGCTCAGCCAAGAAAACTTGGCCGCGGGCCAAATACACCTGCTAAACAGGTGTGACCGACGAGGAGTGAAGTGAGAGTGAGTGGGTGTATGTGTGTCTACTCCGGGGGCTATTATATGCAGGTGACAAGCAAGGTCGAGTGGACTGCTTCTGCAGTTGTCATTGTATGGGTGTCCCTCAGGGCTTAGGGCTTAAAAAACTTTGTGCACGACTATACAAATCTCATACAGTATGTGGCCAAAAAACAAATGGGGAACTTTTATATTATGTGTAATACAGCACAGTAAGCACTCATACACGTCACATGTTGAATATTGATACGCCGCAATGGAAAATATAGGCCTACTACGTATATTTGCATAATTGTATAGTATATGAAAGCATATGATATACATTTTATGTAGATGTTTTTTGTATAGGCTTGTGCTCATGCTGATGCCAGTATGCTCTGCTGAAAGTGTTCGGTATAATGTTTACCTGACCATCATTCCATTATCGACTCATTCGCAACAATCTGCGTGCATTACATTATTACATTACATTGCACTTAGCTGACGCTTTCATTTATTTAAAGCGACTTACAACTATTATTTTTCAGGGTATTGGTTACAGTCCCTGAAGCAATGTGGGGTTAGGTGCCTTGCTCAAGGGCACTTCAGCCATGGTTGGAGATGTAGGGAGAGGTCAGGGGGGATTCGAACCGGCAACCCCTAGATTGAAAGACCAACTCTCTAACCACTAGGCCACGGCTGCCCCGGCGTGCCCACGGCGTGCAATGCCTCCGATTTTTCAACACCTGTTCACCACTAACCTCATCCCCTCTCTTTCCTACCAGCATGGTGGCGAATGAACAGGTAATATGAACAAGACTTGTGTAATGCATTAAAGGCCCCAGTGGCATGCATTGGAAACATCTAGCCTGACCTGTTGCACTGGCAGTTAGAGTCTAAGACCAGAATGTGTGGTTTGTGGTAACGGCTGCTGCACTGTGAAATTGAAACCAAGAAATGGAAACGCATGTTATCTTTTCACCCAACCAGTTATTATGGGGTGGAAAGATTTATGCTATCACTTTTTTTCATGTTTGAAATAGCCTACCTACAGTAACTCGTCTTTTCCATTCAGGTTGCTCCATCCGGAGTTCTTCAAAGAAGATATGCATAAATCAGAAGAAAGTGTCCAGTGTTTCTTTGTACCCCCTCCCTTGCATGTCTGCTTGTCTTCATTACTTTAAAGTAAGTAGTTTTTAGTAAACCCTGTTTTAGCAACTCTGTGTGAATTAGGCACAGGACCAGTCTCCCCCATACGAAGACCAATTTGCCCTTTTCACGGTGAGGCCAGACAATTTCCATTTTTGAAGCTAGGAGTCAGTTGTCTCAGAGCAGAGCAGAGCAGGGGTCCATAATTAGGTCCTCATTGCATTGCATGTATTGTGTGGGGCATCCTTTTTGAAGACTTTGTCCTGTGCCCATCCAAAGCTGTCAGCGGCCAAGCAATTTGGGTGTAGACTACCAAAGGTTGAGAAATGGGGATAAAATCTGATGGGGAAAAAAAAATCCTGACAACCTTGTGAACAATAAGGCCATGGGACAATAGGGCCATCGCAGAACATGTAGCCTACAGTCATTCTTGACCAGTAACATTTCATCTTCTTCAGGCAATCTGTGTTGGCCATGATATAGTCATAGCTGCTGAAATGGCAATACATGTAAACAATCAAATCTTCAGGCAACAGAGGCTACCGAATGCACTTGAGATGCGACACTCCTTGTGTCACACATGAGCTCTAAACACTCCAGAACAGGGATATCAAACTCAAATTGACCGAGGGCCAATTTCAAAATCTGGAACGAGGTCTCGAGCCAGACTCAATATTTTCTTTTTAAAAAAGACTAAAATTGTGCATGCACACACTTAGTACTCCTGGAATGTTCAACAGATTCCCATCATAGTTCAATTACCTGCAAATATTCTGTTGCATATAAGTGTGAGCTTTTTCACTGGTCTAGGTCCACTCGTAATCCTGTGACACACCAAATTTCATATTGAAGTATGACGGGTGTATGTGTGCCAACTGTAATACACTTTTGAAATGACCCCAAAGGCCAAATAAAATAACTCATCATACTGAGTTTGACATGCCTGCTCTAAGAGTTAAATAGTACTGGAGGTTCCCCTCATATCAGCCTATTTATATACACAGCAGGCCAATGTGACACTTTGACAAACGATAGAAATAGTGTTTTTTCCCTTCAGACAGCAGCACCTGTAATGCACCTGTATCCCGTCTGGTGTCTGTCTACCCGAGGACTGTGTGCGACATAACAACATCCTCAGAGAAACCCACAACATGCCAACGTGTAGTTCTAGGCACCTGTTCATCTTCCAGTCAGGTGACAACACTGATATCATATGCCTAGATGTCTGTAATGTGAGGTAAAAGGCTGTAGCCTACAGCTGCCGAGACAAACGATCCTTTGGTTTCGCACCAACAGGGTCTGTCTTTATGTGAAGAATTGATGAAGAGCAAGGGAGAGGTTGGAGATGTGATGCTGTGTAGACTGTAGAGTAGTATTTCTCAACAGAGGGTAGCTCTCAGGGGCGTTGGCAGGCTTAAGATGAGGTCAAGGGGGCGTTTGACAGATGCCTGGAGAGATGATGCTATCTCTGTTACCGGAAAGTGTCTACACACACACACACACACACACACACACACACACACACACACACACACACACACACACACACACACACACACACACACACACACACACACACACACACACACACACACACACACACACACACACACACACACACACACACACACACACGTGTTTGAAGGTCAAGACCAAAGACGGTATAGAGAAGATTACTCACTGACATCATAAGCACGTAGTATGGCATGGCAATGCAATTCAAATTCCGGACATCCGGAGTGATTTTGGAGTCACATTTTTTCTCGATCATTGAGTCACACCCACTGCCCATTCTCACCGTGTCCTCAGGCAAGTCCCCGTACTACACCATGTGGCCAATGCATTTTCTGTTCGCTCTTCTCCAAGACCACCAAACCACTGCCTACACTTCTGCTCTCCTGAAGCCTCACATACAAAAACCTGTGTGTATTGCTGAATCTTTGCGTATGTGAAAATGTACAAAGATACATATGCATTAAAAATACAGATATATCAATCAATGTATAAAATAGCCTTTCATACAACAGGTTTCGTTTTCATTCATCACATTTCATGTGAAATTTAGTGCAAATGCTTAGTGCAAGTGCTAAGTCTTAGCACATCTGAATGCTTGTGTGAAAAGTTAAGAGTGCATAGGTTTATAGTGCATTAGCAAGTTTTGTATATGAGTCCCCTAAACTTTTCGTAATTATACAAAAAGATGTATGTCTTTTAGCATACAATAGGTTTATGTTGTCTAGTCTACAGTAGACCATGGTCAGAATGAAGAGGGAAATGGTTTGTCACTGTCTGGTTTACTGTCATCTGATCCTTTGAGAGGTTTAGAGAGAGACAGAAGGTGTGACTGAAGAGATGTCAAGATATATGCCAGATTACTGTCATGTGGATGTGGAGGATGGGGTGATGCTGGCGGTGGTTATCATTCTTCACATGCCTCATCAGGCTGCTTGCGCTGACCAGAGTAACCTTGAGTCAGCTTTCTCTGTCTTAAATCGACTGTTAAATACACTGGAACAATTGTCCACCAATTACTTCTTGTATAGACGTCTTTTACCTAAACGGTAACACTTTACTTGACGTGTCGCTGCATAACACATTCATAGCTTTTATACACTTTGCATGAAGGATTCATGACTGTTTCGTATGACATTGATACCAAACCTTTCATAAACATGAAAGACAAACAATTGCAAAGCAGCATTGATATGTTTTTGTTCTGAACATGTACTGATTGCAACCAATCTGGGTGTATGATTTAGTACTCCTGTGCCAGAGACACAACATGGTCAAACAAATGTTTTTCATTCAAATACTCTGTCCCTGCATTGAAGTAAATCCAGTAGAGGGTATAGGTAGACGATTTAGTGGCATGTGACGTGCACACTTGGCATGCCAAAGGAAGGCGATGTTTTAGATTGGTGGACACACATTGTTCACTGGCAGGTTACAGGTTTAGGAATGAGTTTTGGTATAAGCACAGTTTCACAAAGTATATGCCACTAAATCTAACCCCCTCTCAGTAATCATTGAGGGTTCAGAACAAAACCCGCAATGCTGCTTTGTTTAACTGTTTAACTTTTGAGAAATTGCTATCCTTCCGTCCGCTAGGTTCATGAAAGGTTTGGTATGAATGGATCATTAAACAATCATGAATGCTTCGTGCAGACTTTATAACAGCTGCTATGAATGTTATGCAGGAACATGTCAAGTAATTATATTTTTGTGTTGTTATATACATTTACATAGGTGTCAACCCTAACACAGAAGGAGGGTAAGAAATGCTCGGAGGTTTTGGCTGTACGCTTCAGTGGATTTCAATTGATAATGGAAATTACACTCTGTTGTGAAATAATGTCTATACTTCCATGGCATTTTTACTGGGGCTATAGGTTACAATGTGTCTTTATATGATGTCGAAGTTCAGTCTTGGATATTTTCCATACACTTTCATGATCTACGTTGTTATCCAACTGTCAACAGAAATGTCAACAGAACTAACTGTTTTAATTGTTTGTTTTCACTTTGGTATTTGTTGTTGATCATTACAAGATTGAAAACATGAAGAAAACAAAGTATATCATGAACAAACTTTGTCATCATGAAATTTATTTAACAAAGACGTACAAAATATGAACAAAATGTCATACACAAATGTAAGTACATCGTACAGTAACTGTAGGTGTTAACCATTTGAGATTCAACTCTCATACATAACAAGCTATTGAATGATTTTTATAAACAAAAACAGGCCTGCTGAAGAAACAACAATCATTGATAGCATAGATTTTGTAGATTAACAAAAGTGTGTTTACAAATATATATTTATGTATAAAAAAAACACGTTATAACATAAAATAGAGATTCCATACATCATGTGACTATTCACAGTTCCTCTACTTTTAAATTCAACCTGAGTGTGCGGAACCTTCGTTATACTCTTCAGTTCTTTGGTCTCAGTAATTTCATCTCTTCGGTTGTCTACTATTCATCCTGAATATTTTCAGGATTTCACGTCAAGTTTGTCAATTCTTTCTCATGCCTTGGATATAACGACATGTGTTTTAATTCTTAAATGGTTTCCAGCCATCCTTTTAGTGTATTGCCAAAACTAAAGAAAAAAAACAGTGGTGTCGTGTCATGTTACCATTTTGGGTGAACCCATTTGCTGGATTGCTTGTTAGGCCTGAGAGGTTGCCACTTCTACCCACTTCATCACAATAGCGCATGAAACCCTACAAGAGCCGTCACCATTTTGTCCCAGAGAGTAAATCAGCATACAGCATATAGGCCATGGTAATGCTTCAAACTAGACTTCAACAAAAGACTAAGGACCAAAGGGCCAAACTAAACTCCTATGGGGAGATTTAAGTACTCAAATGCCTCTCTCAGTAGTGGTAGAAGATAGAGAGGCCTGAGAGGAGACAATAGCTGTGCCTTACCGATAATCAGATAACAAATCATGTTTCCAACCATTAGGGAACATGAACACAGAAGAGAGCATAGCGCTCAAATACACACACACTCTCACACACACGCACACATTCACACATTAAACACATTCATACCTCATCAATATTGGTTCATAAAACCTACTTTAGCCAAAAAATGTTGGCTTACATTTTCTTTAACACCAACTCCCACATTCACACATGTGAGAATTTCTGTGTCTTTTGTACTTCGGAGGGAGGCAGTAGTAGAAGGAGGAGGAGGAGGCGGTTTTGGGTGCACTTCCTTTTTTGCGGGAGTTTCAGTCTTTTGTCCCTTTGCAAAGAGGGTGTCAGAGGACACCTCTTTTCCCAAAACTGTCAGACAGCCATTCCACACACACACGCCCCTCTCTCTCTATTTTTTCACTTTCCACCTGACCTCCGTCTCCACCCCCCTTCCCCCTTGTCCGTCTCTGGCCTCCGCCTCTTCTGCGCTTCACATTCCCAGGCTGACCTCCTCTGTCTTCCAGCCGCTGGCGTTCTTCCCGAACTTGTAGACCAGCCGACGGCCGTCCACGCGCTCCAGGATCTCCCTCTTGTAGTAGTACCTGTTGGCGACAGGCAAGACAAGAAGGGAAGATGTCACCCACATGTCACATTGCCACTTACTGTATGTCACCCGCCTGCCGCTTTTGACAGTCTGCTTACTGGCTAATCTGGTCGTGTTTGTTTTGTGTGGGAGTTTGTTTTTTAACGATGCATTATACTGCTGCGGTTCAAAATATTTGTCAGTTCTGTGACTAATACAAACGTGCAAAAACTAGATTGTTCTGTACTGGATTTTTTACCTACGTTGCCTTTTATGCAACTGTGCAATTAGTAACCACATGGTTTGGCACTTAAGTTGTTAAAGCCCAAGGCACACTTGACTAATTGAATTGGTAAACATTAGTGGTGTCAACAATGATCGATTCGGCGATCCAATCCAATGCGGGGCATAGACGATCCAATTCAATGCGGCAAGTTCCAGGATCGATCCAGCATTTTTTTTAAGTTTCAATTACTTCCGTGGATATTTTGAGAGCAAATGAATGTTAAATTATATAGAAGTACTTCAAAGCATTGCAAGACTGATACAGACTGATCCAGACTGATACAGAAAACAGCCAATAAATTGTTGTTCAGTATCTGACTACTTGTATTGCCTCATCATGACTGATGAAACATTTGCTTTGCTTTCAGTAGAAATGTAATGCATCGCAATGCATTGTAGAATTGAATCGGATTGGATCGAATCGCATAGAATCAAATCGAATCGGATCGCTACCTCCCCAATCGTGATCGAATCGGATCGTGAGGGCAGTGCCAATCCACACCACTAGTAAACATAATAACAAAAAAAAGCGAAATGAATTAAAGAAACATTTGGATTTGGATGATGTTCCCTGCTGGTGCTCAGTCGATGTGAAATGTTCTCCCTGTGTGTTCTATAGTGTTCTAACGTCTCCATTAGCGCTCTAGATATGCGGTGTTCTCCATGTGTGCGCTACAGTAGGGTTCTAAGGCTAAGGTTGTAAGGTTCTCGGCTCACCTCATGGCACGGCTGAGCTTCTCATAGGTCATGCTGCTGTTCTTCTTCTTCTGGCCCCAGAGCTGGGCCACGGCCTCCGACTTGAGGAACTTGAAGACGCCGTCGCGCCGGTCCTCCCACTTCATCAGGCCCTGATTGCGTTCCGGGTTGATCAGGATGTCGCGGATGAACTCCCACAGGTGCGTGCCCCGGGGAGCTGCAATGCGGAAACGAAAAAAGGGAGGATGGTTAGATGTGTTCGATTAGATTTTTGTGTCTTGGTTATGTCAAAGGTGGACGTGTGCGTGTGCGTGTGCGTGTGCGTGTGCGTGTGCGTGCGCGTGCGTGTGCCTGTGCGTTTGCCTGTGTGTGTGACTCTTTTACAAACATGGTGCTGCACTCACCATGCTTGCTTTTCTTGGTCTCAGTGTAGTGGTCGTTGCACCTGTTGATCTTTGGAGGTCTCCCCCGGGGCCTCTTCTTCTGCTCTCCGTGCTCCTGCTTGATGAAGGTCTCTACGTGAAGACAAAATAAGCGCATCATCAGCATACAGTACAACTCTCTTACCCGTGTTACAACCACCCCCAAAACAAAACAAATAATTAGCAAACGACTTTCTTTACCCTTTTTATTTAAGCAGTGGGTTGTTGTTATTGTTTATTTGTCTGTTTGTTTGTTTGTTTGGTTGTTCTTTGTTCAGAGAGGTGGAGAATATGAGCTGTGGTACTTACTGGGCATGAAGTGCTTGTCCATGTACTCTGGGTCAGATTCACTTCCAGTGGAGTCCGGGGAGCTGGGGTTCATGAAGTTGCCTGTAATGGGAACAGGACAGACATGTTAATTAAAGTGAATAAACAATCACGCATTATACAGATGGATGGATGTAACACACACGTAACTTGTCAATCATTATTTATGAACCTACTGAATGAATTATGAAAATGAATGATTTTCCATTTCGGCATTTCCATGCTGTTCTGTTTAAGGCATCCGATGGGTCAGAGTGAAAGTGAGGACGTGGTTCTTACCCATGGTGTAACTGGTGTGGCTGTCAGACAGGGAAGAGCCAGACTCGTATCCGTCGCTCATGGGCGTCATGTCCGAGCCAAATCCGCTGGAGTAGTATGGGGAGTCCCGCTCTTTCTTGATATCTGTTGAACACAGCCAATGGAGGCACACCACAAACACGAGTTAGCATGCACTCATCAGTGTCGCATTGGAGAGATAGTAGTAAGGGTGTTGTGCTGGTACACAGTGCACCGAAAAAAATGCAGTGTTGATTCCACACTTAGAGAGTCGATTCAATATCTTATAGTGCATATTTGGTCCCAAAGTACTCTCTACGTTTTGAATTAAAACTGCATGTTTTACCGAGAGGAGTGAGTGAATGCTTACCGTCGCTCACCACCACTGTGTCCAGTAGGGTCTCCACGCTCAGGTGTGTCGGTAGGCTTCCCAGGAAGTCATTCAGGAGGTAACAGGTCTCGTTGAAAGGATCTGAGAGGTCGCATGGCATATCTGTGGCAAAATAGAAAGAGAAACAAATAGTGAGAAAATAACATCTTTGAGATTCAAACCATGAAAAAGAAATGAAAACTTATATGTGAGACATATGTTGCTGATGATAATGTGAATATGAATATGCAAAGGACAGATTTTACCCTTGTGTTTTTTTGTTGTTGTGATTACCATTATATTAAAAAGTGATTATCTTAAAAGGCATGACAGTGTTGCTGACTCGATTCTCACAACATGCTTACCATGCCTGAGCCTGAGTCTCTCCAAGCTCTGGAACAGTGTCTGTCCCAGGGCGCCGTACATGGACAGGAAGGTGTCGTAGGACTGACTGCACAGAGTGGCCCCGTCCACAAAGCAGCACTCCATGTTCAGCAGGCTGGCGTCATACTTGCTCTCGTCCACGTGGTACTCGATCCAGTCCAAGACGTTCTTCTTGGTCCAGTAGATTGGATTCACCTGCTGCCAGGGACCTGTGAAGAAAAGAAAAAACATTCAGTTTAAAGGCACCTGTAAATCAAGGTTGAGTGTGTGTGTGTGGGGGGGGGGGGCTGCATGCACATGTGTGTGTCTGTGTGCATACACATGCAAAGCTTTGTGTACGGCTGTGTCTGTAGGTGATTTGAAACCCCTCTGGCCCGTCATTGTGGTTAGACTTCCATCTAAATGCCTGT